>NC_133618.1:107454157-107809157 GCF_048593235.1 Sminthopsis crassicaudata | reverse complement strand
CAGCATAGAAGTGGGTGAATCAGTGGTCAAACATGGAATCACTTCTGTCAGCCAGCTCATGTTGAGCAACAGACCAATCCTCACAGTGGTTGGAAGAAATTGTGCTGAAAGTTTCACTTCACAGTCATTTTGTGTCAGTAGTCAGGATACTTGGTCTTATTTTATCAATCCCATCAAGCCCAGCCAAGATTCCTCCATTGACAGATGCTTCAATATCATATAAGTAGAAATAACCTTGCAATATTCATGGGTGATATATGAGTAAATCTGAATGTGGTTCCAAAATCTGTCACATGCCAAAGGTGGTGACATATTGTTAGGGAATTAACTGGGCAACTACTTGGCATTATGTACAGAATTTTTAGATTCTCCCATAGACACAAGTTCTCTTACTCTTGACTCATTTAACTCTCCGTCTAAATATCCTCATCTGTATGTAATTAATAACAGTACCTACTACATGGGGTTGTTGTGAGGATCAAATGATGCAAAAAATAGAAGGGGCTTAGACAATTTAAGGCAATATATAATTGTACTATTAACCATGAGTAAGGGATAAATAAAATTGGCCTTCAAACTTGGAAGAATAATGCTCAAGAACCATTTCTGACATACACTGGGTGACCCTGGTCAGTTGACTTAACTTTTACTGTTCCAGACAATTGGAGAAGAGTGCTGGGTATAAAGAAGCTGAGGGTCTGCATGAGTAGAATTTTCTTTCCTAGAAGTTCCCTGCACCAAAGAAATCATAATTCTGGTCCCAATCTTATTAATGATCATTATGATTATTAATTAGAATTGTTTTCTTAACCCTAATGTAAATGTAAGTTACAATGTTAAAACATCTTTGGCCATTTAACTCCTTTATGTCTTCAGGATAATGGTATCTTCCTGTGGGAGAAAGGGGAAGACTAAATCAGCTTCCATGTTCTGTAGATTAGAATAAATAAAAGGATGTTCAGTAGATAGAAAGTTTCAATTTGTTATTAAATATACTGGATGAAAAGTAGCTAGATTTCCCAAGTCTCATAAATAGGATTCATATTGAGAGATTCATAAATGGGACTTCCTTTGGGTGACATATGTATACATACACACACATAAACCCTACACACATATATATATATATATACATGTATATAGAATTTTTATATGTATGTATGTGTATATATATATATATATACATATACATATATATATATATATATATATATACATACACACATATATGCATAAAGGTATTGTAACCATTTGATACCTTAGTTTATAGAAATAATTCATTTTGGATACCTACTCTATTCCAATTAGTATTAATTTTATTAATCAAATTGATTAATAAAAGTTCTGAATATAATGCCCCAGAACTGTGAGCTAAAGATTCTGTTTACTTGCTTAACTATAGAAAATTAAGTGAAGGCATTCCACCCTTGTTTTGCTTTGTGCTGATGACCAAGCCCAGAGATGACAACTACATGGAAAGTCCCCCAATTATTTTTGTACTTCTGGGCCAATCACTTGTCCAATAAAAGTAGAAGATTATCTTATGACCACTTAGATCATTGACTATGATAGTTTGTATCATTTCCTCCTGCCCAAATTAAGAGGAAGCCTGTCCAATTTATGTGGAGCTATTTCGTAACAGAGTGGATAGAAAATTGGCTTAAGTGAGGAAGACCTGAGTTTAATTCCAGCCTCAGATATTTACTAACTGTAGGACCCTTGGAAAGTATTTAATCCTATTTGATTTAGTGTTTTCATCTGTATGATAAGCTAGAGATGGAAATGGCAAACAGTTCCAGTATCTTTTTTTTTTTTTTTTCCCTGAGGCTGGGGTTATGTGACTTGCCCAGGGTCACACAGCTAGGAAGTGTTAAGTGTTCGAGACTAGATTTGAACTCAGGTCCTCCTGAATTCAAGGCTGGCGCTCTATCCATTGAGCCACCTAGCTGTCCCTCAAGTATCTTTTCTAAGAAAATCCTTAATAGGGGTACAAAAAACTGGATACTATTGAAATGACCAAATAACAAAAATTTCTCATAAAAATCTTCTATTTTAGCCGTACCTGAAAAAAATTTCTTCATAATAATTGCATGATAATAACATATAGAGCTTTATAACAACAAGAATTAAAAAACCAAAAACAAACAATTAAAAAAAAAAAAAACTAGCAAGATCTAAGCTTACCTCTTAAAGTACTAGTTGTTTTGATGGAATATGGGATATAGAATCACTGAACTCCCAAAATATATTTTGATTTCAGGACTTTCCCTATTAGGTCTATAAAGTATTGGGGAAAGCAGGTTTTGGACCTGAATGGGACTGATAGAATGAAGTATTTCTCAGTATTGAGACTAAGTTACATGACCCCTATACCCAGAGTGGGAAGATAAGATGAGATCTTGGGCCTCAGGTTTCAGGAAGTCACATGATCTTTATTACCAGAGCTGGAAGATCAGGTCTTGGACTCTGGGTCCAAAAAGAATCCTGGGAAGTCACATGATTTCTAAAAGATCATATAGAAAGTCACAGGAAGTGATGTGATCTGTGGGAAGCCTACAACATTAGTGACCATTGTTTCAAGGATGCTTCTGTCCTTTCAATCTATCCAGTGAAAAAGTTTGAGTCTTTTGCTTTTTAAATCTTGGACAAGCCAGAAGCTGGCCAGATTCATGAGCACATGGTGGGGAGCTGGGATGGCTCCCAGGTGTTCTGGGCCTCTCCCTGCAGAGATTAAATAAATGATTTCTCTTTATACCTGAAGATGTTTCTGACTATTTAATTTTGGAAAGGGGTCTAGCACTTGTCCCCCACAGACCCCAAAAGAATATTGGGATTTCCCATTGGTGTCCCAAGGCATCTTAAAAAAAAAAAATTTGTAGGCTTAGATTATCTCCAAATCAAAAGGCAAAAATTTTATTATTATACTATTGACTTCCAAAGGGGAGTTAGTCATTAATACAGGGAAAGTTAGTCATTAATAAGGGGAAATCAATGAGGAAAGAAAGGGAATAAGGGGGAAAAAAGGGGAAATGAGCCAAATTTCCTAGTGAAATCTTCCATCTTTAACAAGATGGCAGATGCCATTAGACAAAGTCCTAATAAACTTTTTGCCATAAAGCATTGAATCCTAGATGTCATAAGGTAGGCTAAATGCCTTAAAAAAAAGTTTTAACGGGGGATTATACCTTGACAGGTTAACCCCAAAAGGATTTACAATTCTAATAGGAGTTAGCCCAGGTTCTTTTATAGGAGAGAAATAACCTTGGCAGTTGACATCATAACTTAACTTTCTGATTGGATATAGTAATTGTAGGATTTATGAATGCAAATAACTGAACAAGGAATTCAACCAGGATCTAAGGCAATAAAGTCCTACTTAGGATAACAAAAATCCTAGTCAAAATCAAAATGTCCACTTAAAAAGATAATCTCCATGATTGCCTCAGGGAGTAGCTATGGGAATTCAACTAGATTGGGCCCACTTAAATTCTACTTAAATCCAACAAAAGCTTTCCCTCATCAATGCCCCTCCTTATTGTCCACCTAGAAAATGGGTTGCTAGCTGGGGAATGGACTTGCTGGGGTCTTACTCTCCCTCATCAAGGTGATACTGGACTAGTCACTTGATATATGTCTCAGACAACTCCCTAGAATATATTTAGAAAATTTTAGATCTTAAGAGTTCCAAAATCTGGATGCAGAGGAAATCATATTCTTCCAGTACCTACATATATATATATATATTTTAACACTTATTTGTCTAGCAAGCACAATGGCTGGCTATAAAAGCTGGTCTCCCACCAATTCCTATTCAATTGTGGTTGATGGTTTTTCTTGCCATTCCAATTTGCAAGGATTCCCATTCATTTGTTATTTACCCCTCCTTAAGGGAAAGCTAAAACAAGAATTCTGAGTTAAGCATTGAATTACTAATAGGAAAGGAAAATAGTCCTTGTCCTCAAGGAACTCCCAATCTAATAGGAAAGATAACACATTCAAAAGGTTTCAGTTATAAATCAGATGGAATGGTCCTTGACTCTGAATACATCTTCAAAACAAATTGCAATGAATACTCTTTCTTGCCATTTCTACTGATAAAAAATCATTTCTGATGCTAAGCCACTTGAAAGTACCAAAATTTTTGATGGTATGAACTTTTTTGTTTGTTTCTTTCGTACTGAGGAAATGGAGCTGCAGCTGTTGCCAGCTTACATCTCCAGAGCAGTTGGTTCTTAGGATGATGCCTGAAAAGTCTGAAAGGAGGACTGGTGGTTTGGGTTTGCTACTTAAGGAGATGCATTATGGGCTAAAGTCTAAGTGTTCTCACCTGCAAGGGGAAAAGTAAGAAGAGTACACAATGTTCAAAGATGATTCATGTATAAAACAGGTATTTAATTCCCATGCAGGAAATGGAGTATTGAGCAATAAAGAATTATAGAGTGGTTAAAAAAGAAACTTGTAACTTAGGATTACTAATAAAATCAGTAGGGAGACTAATATTCAAGCCTTGTTGAGACATAAACAGTTTTTTGCAAGACTGGCAATTAGCCAATCCACATTTCATTTCCATTTAACATAGTTTGATGAAACATCAAGTGGCATTTCCTTTCCCAGGCCTCCCTCTCTTGATGGTAACACTTTTCTTGTCACAAGCCCAATACTATCACTGCTGCTGCTACTGCTACCACTATAACTCTTCTACCCCTAGTAGATGCTACTCCTTGTCACTTTTCAGCATCTTTCAAGGTTTACAAGGTCAACATTAGAGGAAAAGGAACCAAAACAGCAGCAATGTACCAAGGAGCTTTCAATACAAGCCCAGATAATAGAAGCCATAATTTCCATGGAGTGGGAATTTAAAGAGCAAGTCCCAGTCCCACCATTTTGCCTGGGTCAGGAAAAATCTTCCCTTTCCCCTTTCCTTCTACTCCCATCAGAATTCTATTTTGTTTTCTTTTTTAAAAATTCATTTTATTTTTAATGCATAGGATAAAAAAGGATTTCTATAACACAGTACAATTAAAAAAGATAATTCCATATGAAACTGCAAATCTATTATGCACAATTTGCTATTTCCTTTCAAATATCCAACAAAATTATGAGTTTTTTTTCTTCCTACCTCCTCCTAACCTAGAGATGTCTACCATTAGATACAAATGGGAATATGTGTGTGTGTATACACTTACATATATATGTAAAATTATTCTATATATACTTTTATTTATCAGTTCTTCTCTGGATGCAGATAGCATCTTTCTTCATTTGTTCTTTATAGTTAATGCAGATATTTATGATAGTCAAAATAAGTTATTCATTCAAAGTCATTCTTAAAATAATATTGCTATTACTGTATTCAAAGTTCTTTTGGTTCTGCTTGCATTGGACCTCCATTGAGGGTTTTGTGTGTATATGTGTGTGTGAGAGCTACCTCCAAGAAAGGTGCCAGCAAGAAACTATTTCAGTCTATTGTGTGTGGTACTCCAGGTAATCAGCCTTTTTAGTCCAGCAATCAATTCAGAAAACTCAGTCTAGTGATGAATTAGATCAAAAATATCTGTCCATGATCCAATTTAAAGTAATGCTGGAGAAACTGAGGCAGGGTAGAGACTAGAGAATTTTTAATATTTTATTTGAAAGGGAGAGATTGTGCTGGGAGCATGCTGCCCCCAGGGCTAATGTCCAAAGCATCCAGCAGCCAATGTGTGCTTCCCATGAAGTATATATACACACATGGCTCCAAGCTACCAGAAGGTAGACTGAGACAGGGACAGAGTCAGAGCACTGGGAGTAGGAACGGACTATCAATCCAGTTCCAACAGGGTAGGGGGAGGCACTGGACATTCTGATGATCTCTAAGATAGAAGGTCTTTCTCCTTATCTAGATCATCATGATTGGGACAGGGAAGGGGGTGGGGGTTGTTGAAGGATTGAGTATAATAATTAGGCACTGAGGCCAAACAATTCAGGGAAACTGAGGCAGGACAATAAAAGGGAACTGTGGCACAACAGTAGACCCTTGTTATATTTGTCTAAACACCTTTTCTTTCCCCAAATAGATTGTAAAATACTGAATAGGGACCTTGTTATGGACATCTTTGAATTTTCCATAACCCCTAACAATGCATTAATGTTCAAATACTCAAAAAATTTGGAAGTTTCCTTCAGTGATGAAGATCATAACCCATTCCTGACCACCCATCCTGACTTATTCTTGTCCATGTCCTTCAAACGGTTTGATACATGGGAATCTGACCCCATACCAAAGGCTTTCCTTATTTTCTGCTGATATTGCAAAGGGGTCAATGGAACATAACACTGGTGACTCACTTGTGATTCTTTGACCTTTTCCTTACCATATGACCTGGTCAGCTTTTCTTCCTACCATACAATTCTTTGCTCAAATCGTTTACTATTTTACTTAATTCTTCTGAGTCTCTATTAGATATATATGGTAATAATATTTGCTAATGATCTTGTTGAAATTTTTTAAAGGAACAAAAGGAAAACAATAGGGGAAAGAGTAAAATTTCAATATTTTAGGGACTGGGAATGATTCATAGAAACTTTAAAAAAATTTAAGGAAGATGTCACAGAATTCGAGAAAGTCATATCTCAATGTGGCATGCAAATTTATTCCAAATATACACCATACCAATGGGGTGCGGTGGTACACTGAGCAAAAACAATGAAGTAGAGAAAGGGAAATTACATTTGTCATTGAAAAAATTGGAAACTACTCTCCTCTGAAAGAGAAGGAAATTTAGTACAAAATACACTTCTATCCTTAATATATTTATTTAATCTCTCTGGATTATCTGAAAAAAAAAATATATATATACACAAACACACACACATATACATACGTACATAGATGTGTCTGCGTGCTTATATGATATATATGTATAATATATATTTGCAATGTATGTCATATTGAAATATATACATATGTACACATATACACATATTCACATTATTTTTCTCTAGTTTCTTGGCAAAATTAATACATTAAAAAAATCATAAGTCCTAATATACTTTTACACTTTCATAATATATATATATATATATATATATATATATATATTTTTTTTTTTTTTTTTTTTTTAAGCATCAAAAGTATCAAATGATTCACATTCAATCCCAAATCAGCTTAATACTGATTGGCCACTGAAACCACTGAAAAAACAAGTTGTACTAACTTTTTGCCTCCAAGGTTAAATACATTGAATTGAAATAATTTCCTCTTTTTTAAGTGGAGAAAAATATATAAAGATATCAAAAAGGGACACAGGCTCTTTTAGTATTTTTTAAAATCTTTTAGAGAAGAGAGAGGTGAGCTAGGGATCTTACAAAAAAAAAACTGTATTACAAATATAAGGAATAGTGAATGGAAACATATGAATTGAAAGATTACTGACTGGGTCTCATCTTTGAAATATACTTATTGAAAACACTATATCATGTTTCCAAGCTCTTCTCTAAAATGTCATGTACCTCATGTCTTGGTCTGCCTTTTCCCTCCATCTCTCTCAAAGAAACCGACAAGTATTCACTCAACTCCCTGCTAGCATCATATCAAGCAAAAACAGTACTACAGTTCTACTCACATGTTAAAATTACAATAGCACAAATTTAATTTGTCCCTGGTTTCTACACAGTGTGAAGTGATCGTAATGTGGTACATACCTATCCATATAAACAAAATGGAGATTCATTACCATAGCAACAGAGGATGTGACTTTGATCAGCTTCAATGATTATTTGTGGTCACATGCCTTTTTCAGTTACCAAAATTGTAAGTAAGATTTGATTCTATCCAATTTTTTTTTTTTCCAACCTCTGTGTCTCTGGAGGAAAAAGGCAACTGGAGTGTGACAGGAGGGTTGGGGCACTGCATTCTTGTGAAGAAGCCAGGGTGAGGTGTTTGGTGGATGGGGTAATTGGTGTGGAGCTCAGTTGCTGAAGATTCAGCTTGTTCATCTTCTGCCTCATCGTTTGTTGCATGAGTCCTGTCCAGCAACCAATAAAAGAAGGTTTTTTCCTTTTTTTTTCTTTTGTGGCAGATGTAGGTGATATTTAAGGTTGAATATGCAGGTGTTTTGGGGGTTGATTTGTGTGGGTTGAGGAGAGGTGGTAGCCTGTAGTTTGACAGAAGAGGAGAAAAAATCTGAACAATGTGTTGAAAAAGACTACAGTCTGAGCTACACAGGACCAGCTGTTTTTCCTAATTAGAATAACAAAAATAGCACATGCTAAAATGTTTTTTTTTTTTTTTTTTTCTCAAAAGCAATGAATGCTCTAGGAACTATAAGGAATGAGCTTTAAAATCCATTTAAATGGAGGAACATTTCAGGAACCATATGGAGAAGAAACAGAAAAGGAGAAATAGTGTTAGATTGTAGGCTGATTTTTTTGGAAAGACAATAAATCAAAGTCATTTCCTTGTTTTTCTGAACATTTAATAGGAAGTATTTTTAATCATGTTGGAATTTAAGGGGAAAATATCACTATCATTTTCTTTTCCCAGATAATATGTGGAAGCATGAATTCTACCTCAAACCAAGGGTGGCATGTAGGCAGTGAATGGCCATGCATATGTTCTATCATACATATTGCATGTCTCATCCCCTAGAATTCTCACTTTGTCTCTGAAGCAATAAAAAGTCATTCAAAAACTTTCAGTGTAGGAATGCCATTTGTGACAAGTAGAGCATTCTGGACATCTGCACTGTTAGAGCACTTATAATAAAGTCACATGGCCATAGGGAAATTTCACAGAATTAAAATCACAGTAATTTGCCAAGGTGTATAACTAGTTTGTTTTCAGCTGTTCATCTCATGAATAATTATCAAGCAGGAATATCCTAAAGCTAGCACAAGCTGTCACTTAACCAAAATATTCAATATTTAACATGGAATTTAGAATTTCATAAATGAAAATAATTACTGTAAAAGCAAAATAGAATGTGCCATGTGTGGAGCTAAGTGCTGGAATGCATGGGATTCAATGGGACAACTTAGATTCCGAAACACCACAAACCAATAAGCCATTTTGTGCGAGTTGAATGAGAAGCAAAGAGAACAGAGCACAATTGGATCTCAGCCATTTTCAAACATAACTCCTTCTGCATGATGGTCTTCAGTACTTGAAGAGCTGATTCTTAGTGTGAAGTAAAAAAGGGAACATCGCTTCTGCATATTGATTGTGACTGACAACAATTGCATTAAAATAGTTATTAAAGCTTAAATAGTATTTGAAAACAGATACCATTACTCTGACTAATTTGTTATGTTTCAAAACTAGAAGAGAATATGATTAAATGCCCTGGCCATTTTAGAAATAAAGTGAATTTCTGACCCAAAGTTAAGAAATTTCATAAAAATTTTGAAGATTTTATATACACACAATATGCATATATATGTGTGTAGTGTGTGTACATATGTATATGTCCATGTGTCCATATATATATATATCTATATATATATATATATATATCTTCAAAAGTTAATATACATATAAGTCACTTTCTTAATTATTGAGATTTTTCAATTGTATGGAATACCAAATGGTCATTTTGTTTATTTCCATTATATTTCCTTTTTAAAATGATATATTATGCCAAAATAGAACCATTTGCAAGAGTTTCTAGAAAACATTTTTTAAAAAATGTTTTCTTTAATATGTTCCATAATTAAGGTACATGATTTAACAATAAGGTTCACTGTTTCTTTTTTTCCTCCTCTTAAGTTAGCAGAAGACTTTCAACATATTTCCTATAATATTTATTTTAGTTGTGTGATGGATAAATTATATTGGACAGGAAACTCAGTGAACATCAGAAACAAAGCAGTTTAACTGAATTGTGGGTAATGTGTAGAAATCTCTATGGGAAACAAATAATATTTTCACTTGGCTAATATTATATTGTTCCTCAAATATAACAATAGTATTTTCTCCAAAACATTAGGGAAATAATGTTACTTTGTCTGTCTTGTGATTTATTTTAATCACACATATATGAAATAGATAAAAGAAATATATTCAACTGAATTAGGACTTATTGCAAGTATAATAGAGTTATAAAATGGCTTCCATTTTGTCTCTTAGAGTTATCATGGGCTATCATACAATTACATGGTTTTCTTGATAAGAAGATTAGTGAAAAGAATACTGGATATCAGAAGACAAATGAATTTTTTTTTTTTTCTGAACCCTTGCTTTATTATGAGAGACCACATCACCCTCTTCAAATCATTTTCTTCGCCTTAGTTTCCCCATTAATAGATATTAGGCTCTCTCAAGAATAAGTGAAAATATTCATAAGGTCCTCTTATGTTTACCACCATAAACAGGTAATATGTGATAATGCAATAAATTCACTTGTTTATGAGCCACACATATACATGGTAATTTAATTCATAGTAAATGTAGACACATAAATAGTGAAAATATAATTGTTTTGCTCATGTAACTGTGATTACATTACTGTTAAATCATAGGTATACACTTATATGATGGGTAAGTAGAGTAGTTAGGAAATTTGAAAACTACATCTTTAGACATTTCTGCCACCATTTCTACACCTCCCCATTCACACTATAATTCCAGCATTGTTACATTTTGACTTCCTAGAAAATTGACGCACTGTTAATAACTCTTTAATCTATAGATTATATCCCACTTATATAATATTATGGATCTCATAATGTCTCTTTCCAGGCTAGCTTACGAATGATCAACTTCTTAGCTGTCCCTTATATTTCTGCAATCCAAAAATAAAGATGTATCAATGGAAACACTTTAGTGTAGTAGTAATTTCTTGTGATGCAATGAAGAAGAATCTGATGATGATTTATTCAGTCATGTTAAATCAAGGAAGGAGAGAATAACAGCACTAAAAATGATTTCAGAAATACCTAGTGAAAATGGGGGAAAGGGCTAGAAAAGTAACAGCAATGTTTAGAATCTAAAATATGTCACATAAACTCTTAACTTTAGAACAGAGTTAATATGATTTGGAAAATGATTATTATTCACTCAAACAAACTAAAAATTATAAAAACTGAGAACTGGGAACAAGAAGGATAAAACTAAAACCTAATTTCACAGAGCATCTTAATGACACTTTTTAAAAATTAAGCATCTTGTTATAATTGCCAAATAAAAAACAGCAAAATAAATTCATATTCTATTCATATATACTTAAAAATAGATGATACACTTAAAATAAATACATAAGTGCATAAATGTAAGTTACATCAATGCATATAATAATAGATAATAGTTCATAGTACTTTACAATTGCAAAGTAGTTCATGTGTATATGTTTTTGTGTGAATATATATATGCATGCATTTGTATACTCAATTCTCACAATAACCCTCTGAGGTAGCTTCTATTATTATCCCCATTTTCAAGATGAAGAAAATTAGATTGAGAAAGGTTTAATAATTGACTCATAATTCACAATAAATGTTTTAGTCACTATATTTAGTAAAGTCTTCTCAGATTTCTTGCAATAAATCCCATAGGACCACTATGGCCAAAGAACCACTAACACTTTCTTTTTTTTTGTCCTGGCTTCAATTACATTAAAATTTCAATTAACATTCATGGAGCCCCTATTATGTAATCAGTATTGGCAAAGAAAAGAAAAAAAATTATGGCCCATGCTCTTGATAATCTTATAATAATATAATAGGGGACAAATTTTGGACATAATACCCAAAACACAAAGAAGAAATAAGATAACTACCAAAAAAAAAAGAGGTCAAAGTAAAGTTCTGTAAGAAATTTGTAGAGGGAAAGATCTCTTTTAGATGAGAGGAGGGGAAGAAACACATGAGGGAATTAGGTAGTACCAGAAATGGGCCTTAAAGAAAGAACAGATTTCAAGAGATGGAGATGGTACAGAGTTTATTTCAGACTTGTGGGAAGCTGTGTGACAAGAGAAGACAGAATGATAAGAGGCAAATAAGAATCCAGTTTGTAGGATAAAGTACATAAAAGAGAGTAGTATGAAACAAAACTAGACATGTAGATTGGAGCCATATTTGGGAAAGACTTGAATATCAGTCATGAATTCACTATGAACTATCATATACTCCAAATGTTAAACAAAAAATTTGTATGATATGAGGATTATGAGGTACCACTAAGATGTAGTATGAGTTTTAGTCATTCTTAATTGAAAATTAAATTATCTGCATATTGAAAAATTCTACCAACATTTAATGATGTTTTCACCTCAAACATATGAAAAGATAATACATGTAGTCCAATGTCTAAGTATAAGAACAACCTTTCAAATCACAGCTTGGGCATTTCTCTTGAGCCCTTTGAGACTATTCATTCAAAAAACAATCATCATAATCCACATAATTCTACTTAATCCAAGCATAACAGGAATTTACAAAATATTGGCCTCATGAAAAGCACTGTGCTAGGTGCATATACCAATGCTTCAAACTCACCAAAAGAATAAAAACCAAAAAGAATTTTTAAAAAATAAAGAATTTAAATCCTACTAGGTGATATGCAAAGAAATAAGAAAGATCTAAATAATTTGAGGAAAAAGAACTAAGAGCTAGGGAAAATCAACAAAGATTTCCTAAAGGAGATTTCACCCAAATTGAATCTTTAAGAAAAGTGAGGGTTCTAAGAAGAAGAAAAGGAGTACATTCCATTGCTTATTCAAATATATGAAGGCAAGAAATAGAATGCTAGATTCAGGGAACAAATAGGAGGGAAATTTGACTACAAAGTAAGATGCATGAAGTAATATAAAGTATTCTAAACCTAGAAAAGATAGAATGGAGCCCTAGTTTGAAAATCTTTAAATGGTGAGCAAAAAGGGATTCAGATTTTATCCCACAGTCAACAGGAATTCTTTGAACAAGAGAGTAGCAAGTTCAAATTTATAATTTAGGAAAACTTCTTTGATAACTGTGAGGAAGATTGATTAAAGAAAGGAGAGATTGGAAGCAAGGATAACAATAAAGGCTATTATAACAGTCTAAATCAGTTGTTTCTAAAATTTTGATGCCCTACTCTTAGACTAAGACCCAATAAATATAAATGCATTTAAAATCAAATATGTATATATGCTGATGCACTACTACAAAGATTATGAAACTTATGCCAAATATATTTTAAAAGGATAAAATAAATATGAAATAAGCAATCTTTTAAAATATAATATTTCATTTATTAATTATACTTTTACTCTTGCTAAAACTTAAGTTTTTATTCATCATTACCATTAACACTTATTTTTTAATAATAATGGTGAATTTAGTTAAGTGATTAAATATTCAGTATTATTCTAAAGGACAAATGTTTGTTTGTTAAAGGAAAGATTTATCAATAAGATTATTTGTTACTAATTAATTTTTCAATTAATTTGATCACTGTACCTACCAAGCAGATGAATTTATTTTTAGATTTTTTTTTTTATTGAAAGATATACAATACACCAATCAAATAACAATGAGTCAAAACAGTCAGGGAATATAATAGCTTTTCAGCAGGAGTCATGCTTCTTTATGAGTAGATTCACCAATGAAAAAACAAGAGAAAATGAATTGTTGATTTCAAATAGGCATAAAGTTTTCCGTATAAACTCATTCTTTTTCTAGGTGGCTCTGCCTAATGCATAGTAAGCTATGTTAATGTCCAATTTTTGATTAGACATTTTATTTTTGATTTTGTATAAGTGTGCAGAACAAGAATATGCAGAACAAGTATGGTTGGATTGTAAAGTTCCATTTAGTATTGGGCAAGGCAGTTAGATTGGGTTCATACTTTGAAGGACTTTAAATAGGAACCAGAAAAACTTATCTCCTGAATCAGTAGAGAGCCAGTGAAAATTCAGGTCCATGCTTTTAGAAAAATCATTTCTGTAATGTGGGGACGATAGACATGTTAGTATTAGAGAAGGAAATATTGGAGATATAAAAGCCACTTAAGAGATGATGTTTGCCTAAAATGAGGTGGTGGCTTTTTGAGTCGAGATAAAAGAACACAGATACATTTGATGAGGAGAGAAAAATAATGACACTTTAAGTATTATAAATTTTTGAGAGTAAAAAGATGTGGTACTGTTGACAAAAAGGGACACTTGGAGGAGTAATGGGTTTGGTTGCGAGGGAGACAGAGGCAGGCAGATAATATAATAATATAATGAAAATCTGGATGAAGATCATAACACATTACACCAGTTTGTCCTATGTGACTCAGTTTGTCTCATCCAAAACCAAAAGGGAAGGAAAGTGCTATGATTCTTATTGTTAGGCTATAATGACAACTTAACTGGATTTGACATTATTATCCTAACAGTCAACAGACCAGTCTGTTGTGAACAACAGTCCACAGAAGAGAAGAGAGGAGAGAAATCGTGTGCTATAAAATCGTGTGTTAGATTGGGAAGGAGTGAAATAAGTGAATACTGGTTGACAATAAGTGAAGGGTAGTATATTTGTGTTGGGGAGAAGACCCAGAATTAAATTATCCTGGAGAATTCTTCCCACTTTCTAAATGGTTGATTTTATATCTTTAGAATATAAGGTTACAGCCCCACAGTCCCACCTTTGGATAACCCTGATCTAGATAACCCAGTTCAGTACAATCACAAATCTACTATCCAGGGCAAAAAAACCTCCAGAATTCTATAGAGATAAGGGTCAGTGTTTCCTGCTGCCATCCAATGATGAAAACCATGGCCTTCAGATATCAAGCTGCTTCTCTACTGAATAAGAAATGGCCAAAGAAACTTCATTGTTTATATTAGCTGTGCCCAACACCAGGGAATAGCGCATAGTCAATGCAAGGTGAAAATGTTAGGTTGGCCAAAATTCACTGGGACTTCATTCTCATTGTTTTTAATATATTTCCCCTCCCCCCCCAACATAGCCTTGATTGGCCCTATGCCTTTGTGTCCTCCCACAGAGATAGCCTCAAAAAAAGCATTTGATAATCATTTCAATCAATGTGTTGCCTGAGGGCAGTTTACTTGTAAACCTCATCTCCATATGTGAAATAATAGATGTTGCTTTGTGAAAAGATTTTCATTTCAGAGTGAGTAAAAACAAGTGATGAGATATTTGAGAGAAGGGAGGGCCTTCCTGGTACCCCAAAACTATACCAGTTAGACAGGCAGTTGAAAAAGCAATGGATTTATGTTCAAAGGAATTAGATTTGAAATCTCCTGTGTCATATACCACCCTAAGGACTAAAGGCAAGACATTTTTCCTAAGGACCTGTTTTCTTATCTACCGGTTGAGGAACTACTTGAAATCTAAGGTGTTTTCTACCTTTAAATCTACGTTCTCTGGTTACAGACTGCCCAGATCATATATTAAATGAATATAAAATATTTCAAAGAATACTTATACATCCTCATACTGAAAATACTAAGAAAATATGGTTTAACTTTTTCCTCTCACCTGATAATTTCTACTTTCAGTCTGCACAACTTCCACTTTATTTTGTGTGCTTCACAGAACCCTCTTTCCCCAAGTGTAAATAGTGCCAATAGAAAGTATCACATTGAACTATTAGTTTTAGCAAGGAAGTCCCATCACCATCAAGAAAACTCCAGCAAAGAGATGGGAATCCCAACTCAATATTCTCCATCCCTGAGACAGACAGCTTGGCAAGCAATGAACCATAATCAATTCTTAATAAATATGTCTTCCATTTTTTAGCAAAATTAAAAAAAATACTTCTGTATCAATATGTTCTTTTCTCAATAATAAAAACAAATCATTTCTTATTTGCTCAGTGCTAGGTTTCTCATCTTTCTCCTCCATATCATGTCTGTGATATTCCACACAAATTTCTTAATCTTATTGGTGGCCCCCTTTTGACCATTCTCCCACTCCCGTCTTGGTTTATGATTCTCTCCTTATTTCCACTGCTTCTCTCAGAGTCAGGGTCTTCATCTTTTCCAAGATGAGAATGAGCTAATTTGATAACTTCCTTAAATGTGCTAATAATAGATGAAGGCTATAGAATCTTTACAGGTCACTCCTCCAAGTTTCCATGCCATGTCTATATTTTATTATAAGAACGTGTTATAGATAATTAACAATTACTTGATTTTCTATTATATTATATTCATTAATGTACATTTAAATAATAAAAAAATAAAGACGTCATTGCCAATAGATTTTAATCTCCCTTGCAATCAGCAAAATATATGTACACATAAAAATGTATGTTTACACGTAAATGTGTATATGTATCTATTTCTTACTGTATAAAATGTACCTGTGTGTATATATATATATATATATATATATGTGTGTGTGTGTGTGTGTGTGTGTGTGTGTGTGTGTGTGTATAGTAGTGTAAAAGAGAGTTCAATTTAAAATTACTCCATGTGTATATGAGTATAGAAGTTATGATATTAGACTATTACATATACGTAGAAAATATGAAGATTCTCTTTTTTAAAAGTTACGTTAAAATAAATAGTCCTTTAATTTAGAGCTAGAAAAAAAACTATAGATATCATTTAGTACAACTACTTCAAATTATGGATGAAATACTGAGGTCCAGAAAGATTCCTTGAAGGCCATAAAATAGAATCCAAATTCAAACTTAAGCCTGATGATTTGTATTGTTTTCATTTCAATAATTCATGTTTTCCTTAGATTACCAAACCCCATCTGGGAATAGGCAATTCCTGGATGAACTTCAAATCTGGCTGGAGGATGTAGCCAGGAAGTTTGTTTCAGTTGAAAGATTATGGACCAATATAGATTATCTGTGTTTTAAAGGAAATCAGAGATGGCTTTAACCAGTTACTGTTTCCTTTTCACCCAGAGTTCTGCTTTAGGGGATGGAAAAAGCCACGTAATATTGACCTTCCCCAGGGTAAAAGGCCTCAAAATGAGAGGCCTTGTCCATATGCACATATATAATTAATCTCCCAGCTAGATTGTAATTTCTTTGAGTTAGTGATTAAATCTTAGATTTTATTTTGTGTTCTACAGTTCCTTAACATTATAGGAACACACTAAGTAAACAGATAAATATTCCTATTATAATCGTGATTATAGCTAGCATCTATATAATACTTTTAGGTTTATAAATTATTTTATAGGTAACATCTTGATTAGTCCTCACAATAATTCTGGAAGAAAGGTCCTATTATTATTCCTATTTTACAGATGATGAAATTTAGGCAGGTAAAGATTAAGTGAATTGTCCAGATTCTCCTAGATAATAAGTATCTGAGGAAGGATTTGAAATCAGGTCTTCCTGATTCCAGGTCTAGCATTCTATCCACTGCACCAATGAGTCAAATCACTAAGTTCATTAAGAATTTACCCTCTGCCTTAATAACTACCTATCCTTAATCACAGTCAATCTTAGACCTGTTGAAGACCTTAAGCCAAGGTCTCCCTTTGCATCCAGGACCATCTCCAGTTGTCCTGATCTGTCCTAGACCCAGATAACTCTGGAGGAGATAGTAAGGCAGATGACCTTGCAGCCCTCCCTTAGATAAATCCAACTGACTGGCTTGAAATGCCATCATTTCCCTGATGTCATGGTTCTCTTAGAGAACAGGATAAAACAACAAAAAAGAAACTCTGAGAATACAAATTCAAAAGAAAAGATAGGCCCTGAACTCAAGAAGATGACATTTGACTATATGAAGGCAACTTATAAAAAGGAAATTGAAAAAGAGTATGTGGAGAAAAAATGTATCAGGAGAAGAGACTTGCTGGAAGAAGTTCTGAGTATATAGCTAAACTTTATTTCAAAGACCATCAGTGGATTTCTATTATCTTTGAAAGGAGTCTATAATTTCACCTTAGCATTCAAAGCCCTTCACACACACACAAAAAAATACTCAACACAAAAACAGTATTTTGATTCATATGGTCTAATCACTATCCCCCAGATATACCCCTATACTTTTTAATTGGTGCTTTTGATCACTCTATACCATAATCTATCTGAAATTACTTGTTCCCTCTCCACTTATCTAAATCCAAACCATCTTTTAAGTCCCAGCTAAATTCTAATTTCCTTATGATACTTTTCCTGCCCACCAGAGTGATCTGAATACCCATGGCAAATCTAATCTTTATTATTTATTCATTCCTTATTCTATACAATTTCGGTACTGTTTATCTTCTCATGTATATATGGATTTGTCATTCCAGAATAGATTGCAGTCCTCTTGAAGGGAGATGCTCACTTTTATGCTTCTTTCCATCTTGTATAGTATTTTGAACATATTAGGTCCACATAATAAATACCAATAAATACCTTCTGCTTGATTCATTGATTTCTTTTTTTTTTTTTTTTCTACGTTTAGGCTAAAACAGTGAAATTTCTACCGTTTTCTAAAGCAATTTTGATCCTTAAGGTTCTGCCAGTTCTTAAATTAAATGTGTATATTCCTAAGAAGCACTATGCAATTTCATCGACCCAAATGAACATTTAAACTGGGATAAATTACAATAAAATAGTGTAGTACTTTCTTGCCACATGATTGCAGGGATACTATTATACTAATAAATAAAAAAGGATATGATAAACTGTTTTCAATTATGTACTATTTGGAACTATATTAAATATTCTAATAGGAAGAGAAAATGGTGAGATAAAAATGTTTATAGAGAAATGCTGCAGAATAAACATTTAATGAAAGAAAGCTTCAGAGTCAAGGCATTTTTTTTTTCTCTTTCATTTTGTTTTTCTCAAAAGCAACCCCTCTCCCTTTTCCCCATAACAGGGGACCAATAACCATGCAAAGAAAATAACATGTGAAGGATCAATTCAACATCAGGGCAGACACTCATGCTGGGTGCCTGCATCATTTATTGGAAGTCATTTTAAAAAAAATACTGACAAAAGAATAAATTCTTCTTAAAATGCTGAAAGCTCAATTAACATATTATTGTGTAATTTGCCTTTATCTTGCTAAAGACTACACTGTGCAGTTGTCTTCCTCAATGATGTAATATGCCTTTTACTTTAAAAACTAATTCCAATGAACACATCATGTTTGAGAGATATTTCTGCTTTAACCCCTTGCTCCTGTTGCCTAGGATCTGGGGAATCACTTTGTACTTTCAATGACAATGACTACCTTGCATGCAGTTTTATCAATATGCTATCTTCCTATATTCTTACTGAATTAGAGTATTTAAATATGAGTTTTCAGCTACCTTTCTTAATCACTTAAAAGATTTGTCAGGAACATTTATGTTTATATTCTGAAGAATCTTTCTCTCTTGTTTTTAACCACAAGGTGGCATCTTCTTATTTTGGTATAAACCAATGAATATTTACATAATTTGAATAATTCCATACACCTGTATTTTTTTAAACCACTTTTTTTAATCACCATCATTTAACAGCTGTACAAATATCCAGAAAAACTGCTATCTTTAACCTAACTGATACTAAGAGGGATTTGTGAGTACCTAGAATAAGCAGAATGTTGAATCTCTAACAGAATGATGAGCTGTTCAGATGAGAAGGTCAATGAACATTGTTCTCTGAATGTTAAACTGACAGCAATTAGTAATGGAGTGCATACAATGTGACTCTGTGTGTGTATGTGTGTGTGTGTGTGTGTGTGTGTGTGTGTGTGTGTATGAGTAGATATATACATAATTCTCTTTAGACTAGCCACAAAATAAAGTGTTAAGTTGTTACCTACTGGTGACTATTCATATTTTATGACAACCAGATAGTATAAAAGATCAGAAAAAACTTTGATCTACCATACGAAATCTAAAAACAAGCACATTTATTTTTTAAAGTATTGTTATGTTAACAGTTTTGCTACAATTATAGTTTTTCATAACAAAACCTATATTTCCACTGAAATTATCCTCAATGGAATGAATATTCAACCCAGAAGACCTGAGTTTGAGTTTCAGCTTTACCACTTTCTTTCGAGGTAGATTTCTTAGACAAATTACTTAATCACTCTGGGCCTCAGAATGCAGAATCTCTTAATTTATCTTTCAACCTTAAATCTAATATCCTATGAATCTGTAGACTTCTCTGAACCTCTGCTCCCTTATCTATTTAGAAAAAAATAGAGGTAATGACACTTCCTTACCTATTTTAGAAGGTATAAATGAATAAAAGTATATATATTAAGAGAGAGAACAAGAGCAAGAGTGAGAGTGAGGGAGAACACGCTTATCAAGAACTTACTATGTAAACAACACTGTTCTATTTATTATGGATCTAAATAGTAAAAGTAAAAATAGTTCCAGCTCTTTTCATGTTTTAATTTCGAAAGGTTACTGAAATGTGCTACAATACCAGGCTCAGCTATTTGTATTATCACCTAAAACAAATGGCAATAGGAGGTTAAAAGGGAGGGAAGAGTCCATCATATAATTATAATGAGCTGAATTTTTTGTGGTGCTTGAGTCATTACTTGCATATATGCATTACTTGAAATTTCCTATCTTCACATTGCCATCTATTTCCAGGCTCACATCTGGTGACAAGGAAACTTTGGGCTAGAACTAAATGCTTTACTAAAGAATTGAATAGGATGGTGAATAAGCAGAATCACATTTGACAAATTTCACCATTCTTTCAATAATGCTATGCCATTTTTTTTTTCATTTTCAATTTTTAAAAATTGAATTCCTTACAAATTTGAAGTGAGGGAGGAGATGATGATAGGGGAAAAGAACCCATCATGGATACAGAGGGGGAAATTAAATTAAACTAAAAATGGTACATATTAAATAGCATTTTATCTCTATCCTAAATAAGGGAACTCAGGAAGAAATAGCAAGAGAAAGTAGATATAACTCTTAGCCCATCTCCTCACCCCCAAGCTGGAAGTAAGATTGCATTCCAACTTAGTAACTAGAGGGGAAAGAGCTCTCCTACATGGTACTCAACTAGCTCTCCCCTCCTCCCTTTCAGCAATGGGGTACATGAGTGGGGGAGATTGTGTTTGGTGTCAGAAGACAAAAGCAAAAGTCTGCCATCTTCTAGTAACGTCATATTTATACAAGTCCTGAGATACCACAGTTTATGAAGAAATCAAATTTCAGGTTAAACAAAGGGCAAGGGTGAGTGTGAATAAAGTACATTAGTAATGAAAAATTGCATAGCATTAATAGCATAAAGTGTGCTGTCAGAGAGATGTATGTCTAGAAAGGAAGCTAGGCTGGTCATATAATCAGAGTAAAGGATTGCCAATGAAAAATTTCCAATTTCTACTAGTATTTCTATAATTTCAAGTGATCCAGAGAAAATCTTCCAGAATACTGAGCAACATTTACATGAGAAGACTTGAACAAGAACTCACAGAGGATGAAAACATGTGGGTGGGTTGTAATCTGCATCGCCAGAGGGATACCTACAGAAAAAGATTGCAAATCCATAAAGATACTGAAATATTCTTGTCACTGCCACCATCATCTTGCAGACAGTGCAGGCTCCCAGGTCCTATAGCATCTGGTAAGGGACTAGAAGGAAGCCATCTCTTATTAAAAGTAAAGAATATATAATGATATTGATAGAATTTCTGTGATGAACACATGGCTAATGTACCAAGAAAGCTCATTTCCAACTTATTTAATGATAACCAGGTTTCATTATTGGATATTATTTGCCTGGTGAAATATTCTGCCAAAGCTTGTAGATGACTTTGGTTTTATCAACACATCTCTATATCTCCCTTGTTTCTTCAGTATTGTTTGCTGGGGTGCAGTAATTCAATATGGAATGTTCAGGAGGTTCCATAACGTAAAAATATGATGAGAGGCATTACAAAATTGAATCAACACTCTCCAGAAACAAAATTCTTAGAGGAATCATAGGATTTTTTAAGCTGATAAATAACAGAGATCTTTTTAGCCAATCCCTTCATTTTACCAAAGAAATAACTATATTACAGAAAAGTATAATGGTTTTGCCAACATCACAGAGAGTTTATAAAAGAAAAGCAAAGAATTGGTACTTTGGGTTCCTGTCAAAAAGTTGCTCTTTCATAGGTCTACACTAACACCTAAGAGAAAACTAAGAAACTTTGTCAACAATCCATCCTATTTCTCATCAATGTATTATACTATTTGAAAGACCACTTCTCACAATGGTGAATTACTCCAGGAAACCAACCATGTTTCTCTCTTTGGTCATTGCCACCATGCTTCAGTTGATTTCTCCTTCTGTCCCTAAAATTCTCTCTGCTATTGGTGAATTCCTTCTCATATCTCTGGTTAAAGAAGGAAGGCCCATCCTTCATTCTCCAGACCTCATCATAGGTAACCTTCTCTTTCTCTTTTTCAGCTCCTTTTTTTATGTTTTCTCTTCTACTGTTGAAATAATCTCCTCAAGAACAGGAAATGTTTCTTAATAAATGCTTATTGAATTGTTGACTTAACTTAAAGAAACCAAATATATTAGCAAAAATGCACTATTCTGGAGAGCAATTTGGAGCTATGCCAATAGGCCTATAAAACTGTACATACCCTTTGACCCAGAAGTGCCATTACTAGGTTTGTAGCCCAAGAAAATCATAATGGAGGGACAAGGAGCCACATGGGCAAAGATGTTCACAGCAGTTTGGTTTTTTTTTTGTTTGTTTGTTTTTTGTTTTTTTGTTTTGTTTTTGTTTTTGTTTTTGTTTTTGTGATAGCAAAGAATTGGAAAAGGGGTAGATGTCCATCAATTGGGAAATGGTTGAACAAGTTGTGGTATATGAAGGTAACAGAATTTTATTATTCTATAAAAAATGATAACAAACTGATTTTAGAAAGGCCTGGAAAAATTTACATGATCTGGTAAGAATGTGCGATGATCAACCATGAAAAACTTGGTTCTTCTCAGTGATCCAGTGATCCAAAGCAACCCCAACAGACTTTGGATAGAAAAATGCCATCTGCACCCAGAAAAAGAACTAAGGAGACAATATAAATCAACACATGCTATATTCACTTCTTTTTTGTTTGTTTTTTTTTCTTTCCCATAGTTTTTTTTTTTCTTTTGCTTTGATTTTCCTCTCCCAAAATGATTTATGAAGCAATGTGTATTAAAAATTAGTTAAAAAAAAACACAAAATGCACCATCAATAGTTCTATGAAAAAATAAAAAGTGATATTTTCCCCAATACCCACTTCTTGTTCTCTATCATGACTCCTCCTCTAACATTCATCCTTGGAATACAAGCATCAGTGAGTCCTCTTGTGTTGATGTATGGATCTAACCTTATTAGAGAAAAATGTAATTTGATAAATGTGTCTTTAAGAAAGCAAGGTTATGGGTAATGTTTCAAAAACTGAGAGAAGAAATAGGTTTTTGTTTTGTTTTTGTTTTAGCAGAGGTTCTTTCTTTAGTACACTCAAATCACATCATGGAGATAAGTGACAACCAGCAAAGCCACCTCTAGATTTAGAGGCCATCAGTATCATCTCTTTTACCTCTTTCATGATTCCTGGATATGATTTGGGTTAGTCATATATCAATTGCTCCAAACAGAGAATGAAACCTGTGAAGATAATCACATGTCTACTTTGTAGACATGTTCCAAGGCTAATAATAATAACAATATCTCTTGAGAGTTATTTTAATAGCATATATTGTTTAAATATAGTTTAATCAGTCAACAATAAGATTTTGTTATGTATCATAAGTAACTTTATTCAATAAATGAATTGCATGAAATTAAATAATTTAAAATTGAAAAGAAATTGTTATATCCTCAACTTGATATCATACGGTGTTGTGATTATTTAAAAAATTATTCATTGGAATTCAGAGGGAAAATGCCAAAAACCCAAAGTTTCTAACAAACCAATATGACTGAGACTATTTAAAAGACTAGATTTTATAAGTGTAATTTAACAGTGTCATTTCTATAGCAATTTCAAAATTATAAAATGCTGTCCACTTATTTAAATTCCATAATCACTCTGTGTGGTAGGTTTTACAGACATTGTTATACCGATTTTATGGATGGGGAAGTTGAAGCTCAAAAATGATATGACTTGACTAGGGTCATTCAGCTAGTAAATGTTAGAGGTAGAACTTTATTAACCTAAAGCTTCCTGATTCCAATCCTGGTACTCAATTTGCTAAGACAAACTGCTTCTGATTCTATGAATGCTCAAAATCTTAAAGATACCATACAAGAATGATGATACTTTTTTTTTTTTTAAATTTCATAGGCTTACACAGTAAGCTTCTTTTACACCAATTACAAATGAAACAACTTTATACATGAAGTCCATATTGTTAATATGACATACTGCAGTACTAAGCTATGTCAAACAGAAGCTTGAAAAATAAAAAAAAAATCCATTTTGCTGTCTTTTTTTATATTAATATCAGCTAGTCTATCATTCTAATTAATAAATGTAGCAAGCAGTATATGTCTCCTCAAGTTTTTTTTTTTCTAATTTCTTTTAATTTATCAAATGGAAAATAATCTAGCAAAGAGTCATTAATTTAATTTCTTCTGAGAGGGAATCATTACTAGATATGTTAAATTTCTAACAATGTGGCTTCAAAACAGCTGTAGCTATGGAAAATTTTTATAGGTTTAATTGAACATCTGTGCACTTTAATTGATTAATTTGAACAAAATACAGGAAAAAAGAAAGCAACAGTAGGTAATATGAATTTAACAAACCACTCTTTTTTTTGTTTTCTATGCTCTTTAACTAATGATTTTTAAATATAAACAAAACAAGAAATTGCAAAACAACATTAAGTAATACAAATCACTGTATTAATACTTGCTGATTTACTAAAATAGACAAAGCTATATTATAGTTATTCATATACATTTGTATAGGTACATATGCAAAACTCCACAGAGTACATGTCATTTCTTTGGTCATAGCACAGGCCTATGTAAAAAGTATGGGGCCAAAGGCATTGAGGGAAAATAAAGATGTTTGCAGAAATTACTCAGAAACACTCCAAATTCCTGCAGTGATAGTCCTAAGGTCTTATAAAAATACTTCCATCATTGGCTTACCCTTGCCTCTTGCAAAAATCAACTTTCTGAATCTTACCAGTTTCAGTTATATACCATCTATAGCATTATAGCTTCTTCATTTCTCCAATCTTCCTCAGACTTGGTTGTCTCAGACTATACAGTGCTTCAGAATGATGAGATTTTTAAGAGTTATACTGCAGAAGAAAAGTTGTCTGATCCAGATATATCACTACTAGGAATATTGTCCACAATGATCAAAGACGAAGAGCACACAAATAGAAAAATATTTATAAAATCACTTTTTGTTAGAGCAAATAAATAAAACAGCAAAAGAACCCATCAATTAGAGAATGATATAAATAAAATATATGAATATAATGATATATAATTATGTAATAAAAATGACAAATATGAAGAACTAAGAAACACTTGAAAAGATTTATTGCAAAACTTAAAGAACAAGTTATACTCTGTGTGTGTGTTTGTGTGTGTGTGGTATCTGTCTATGTATGAATATATATATATATATATATATATATGTATATACATAGTAGTGAAAAACATTAGGACTTCAATATAGTGACCAATCATATTTCAAAGGATTGAAGCTTATCTTCTTCCTTACAGTAAAGAGGTAGTAAACCAAATATATGGAATAAAGAATACATAATCTGACATAGTTACTGTTTTAATCTGTTGATGTCATTTGTACTTCTGTGTTACTATGTAGCTACTAAGAAAGGTTCTATAGGGAAAACACGTATCTAATGGGAATTTTAAAGTCACACCTTTTTTAAAAGACTGTCATTAAAACTACTTTTATAAAAGTATTCTAAGAAACTTTACAATGGCTTCACCAGTCATATTAGTACATTAGCCAATCATGGTCTCTGAGTCACAGAGACTTCATTGTAAGTTATCACTTAAATACTTTGAAGGAAATGGAAAAATAGATACAAGGCTATATCAAGGGAATAATAATAATAATAAAATTCCCTTTCTATTTTAAAAAGCATAATGAAAATAATTTTGCATATATCTGGGCAAAAATAAACATTAAAATGTAGATTGAATTCTTATAGAAAGAACCTAAATAATTCAGACTTTATTGAAATTTAGAAATGGGAAGGACCAAAGTTTACCTCTGTTCAGTACAGCCAAAGAATTTGATAGGCAAACATATAAATAAAATAAGGCAGAAGATAGAATATTTATCCTATTTATTAAAATTAGCATTTCTGTATAAACAATGTGTTTTATTAATATTTTTATTTATATTGCACTTAATATATGTTAGGCACTATACTAAACACTTTACAATTATTATCTCATTCGATATTAAACTCTAGGAAGTAGGTATTATTACTATTCCCATTTTATAGAGTTAAAAATTGAGGTAAATAGAAGTTAAATAACTTGTCCAGAGTTCTACAGTTAGTAAGAATCTGAGTTCGGGTTTGAACTTAGGTTTTCCTAACATCTGGTCTAGCATACTCTTAGCTGCCTCCCTTGGTTAATTATAAAGTATCATAATATTATCTTTAAAGCCTGTTTTTCAGAAGTGCATAGTTTCATTTACTTTCATTGTTTCTATTCTTTGTATATATAGCTAGTATTCTCTGAAATCAATATCTCAGAGCCAAGTTGCTGCATATGGCCTTTGGATTCTACAAGAACCCCGAGAGGTTTTTCTTCTTTACTGTAATAATTTTGAGCTCCCTGGCAATGTCTACCCAGGCATTGCTCTCTTGCCCCAATTAGTCATCAAGGAATCACTAACAACTTAATTCTATTTAATATCAGTTAGCTTTTCCAAAGAATTATTTACTTTGAAGACATGACAAGTACAAAAGGGCTGACATTTCCTTCAATACCACACACTTCCATTCTCTCCTATCTCATTTTAATCTATTGGGAAAATGTACTTACTCTTAGCCCTGCTTCTACTTAACATTGGCCCCATCAAGGTCATGTCCAGATGTGTCCATGTCCATAGATGAGACCTTATCTTGCTTACTATTGTGCTGGGTCTCAAAGGTCACTTCTTGCTCGTCAAGGTATCAATGCTAACCTAGCTATTAAAGGATTGAGGAAGTCCAGGAACTCATTCCTGGAGAACTCATGTTGAATTCAACAGAGAATTAAACAATAAGAACCCAATAATATTGTTTCACCACAATCTGTCAACAAAAGAGAAAAATCAAGAGAGGTTGCTGCTAAAGATAGTGAAGAAGCTGAGTCTCCGTTTCCAGAACTTTTTGAATGCCTCCATAAACAATCAAGGAGTCTCACATTTACCACATGCTCAGCTGATCAGAACTAGTCCTAGAATGTCCAAAGTCTATCATATACATTGCTCTTACACAATATCATGATGCTCCAATCAGTTCCTTCAGTCCTCTATTACATGGAGAAATGCTATACAAGTACTCTGCAAATGAATTCAAATCATGAAGACTAATTTGAGATAGAAGCCTAAATTACAAAACTACTTAAAAAGACATGCTATTTTATTATTACTATATAAGTATACTCATATGAGGTAGCATATTACTATGCAGACCTTGAAACTAGGAAGATCTGAATTCAAAGTCTTTTGACATATACTCATCCTGGACAACTCACTTCACCCTCTCAATAATTCAATTAATTCTATATGTAAATTTTAGAAAATGCAGAGAATGTGAATTGATAGAAAGTGTTTTCATCAAGGAAATCCCATATATCAATGAAATCAAAGAGAAAGGTTCTATTCAACATCTCTAAAAGTCTTTATGAGGTGAGCCTTCAGGACAAGAAGGATTGCCAATGAAGATGCTCTGTGTCAGGAGTTGGAATATGTTTTATAAATAACAATAAAGAAGTTTGTGTCACTGAAAGTAAAATGTAAAGTCAAGTAATGTGTAAATAAAATATAAGACAAAAGAAAAGAGGATGTTTCCAAAAAAAATTTGGAAATACTTATATGAACTGATGTAAAGTAAAATGAGCAGAATCAGGAGAATATTGTACACAGAAACATCAATATTGAATTATGATCTCTTGTGAATAACTTAGCTATACTCAACCATAGAATTGTCCAAGACAATTGTAAAGGACTTATGAAGAAAGGTGTTGACTATCTCTAGAGGAAAAACTGGTAGAGCCTGAATGCAGATCAAAGATACTTTTTCTTTACTTTATTTTTCTTGGGGTTTTTTGTCTGTATTTTCTTTTACAGCATGACTTACATGGAAATAGGTTTTGCATGATTACACATATATAACCTATATAAATTTCTCACCTTCTCAAGAAGGGAGTTGGGAATAGAAGGGAAGAATTCAGAATTCGGAAATTGACAAAAGAATGTTAAAATTGTTTTTTTGTTTGTTTTTTTAATTTGTAATTGAGAAAAAATAAATTTTTTTTTTTTTAAAAAGAGGATTTTTTATTTGATCCTGGATATAACAGGGAATACTGGGAGAGATAAGGTAGTAACATGGTCATACATCTACTGTAGGAAGATTACTTTAGTAAAGAAATAGAGAAAGTTATGACTGGGAAGTAGAAACAAAGACTTGAAACACTCCAAGCATTAGGTGTTGGTGGTGAACACCATGGTAACAGAAGAGAAAAAGGGACACTTACTAGAGTTGTTGGATAGAGCCTTTCTTTTTGATTTCATTGATATATGGAATTTCCTTGGTGAAAAAAAAATGCATATCCTCTGCATTTTCTGAAATTTATATATAGAATTAATTGAACCTTTGACAGGGTGAAGTGAGTTGCCTATGTCAAAAGACCTTGAACTCAGATCTTCCTAGCTCCAAGGTCTGTACAGTAACATGGTACCTCATGTGAGTATACTTATACAGAAATAATAAATAGCATGCCTTTTTAAATGTTTTTGTAACTAAGGCTTCTAACTCAAAAAGCCTTCATGACTTTTAAAATTTTAAAATTAATGCATTTTAAAATTAATGTTTCATTATATATATAGATATTTCAAATACTTATATAAAAGTACATCACAGTTAATGTACAAGTTATAAATTATATTTGCAAATACCAAGTGACAAGTCCCTTTTTCAATTAGATTTTGGCTCCACAAAATATTTGGTAAGTCGAAAGGCAGCTTGATATTGTTGATAGAAAGTTGAGTCAGGAGGCAGAGTCCTACCTCTAAGACAAAGTGGCTGTGTGACCTTAGTCAAGTCACTCTTCACTCTTTGCAATTTTCAAAGAAAATAATTTGCAAAGGAGTTGCTGATCTGACAAGGGGAATTGTTCATCTGGGAGTTCCTTTATTAACTTCTACCATGAAGAAAGTATCAAGTTGCCCTTATTCATATCCTGTTTAAGTAAAATCTTATGCACTGACAAAAGATGATGACATTTCAAGTGGTTAGCTAATGTTGCTATCCTGCTTTGATATCAAATTTTATGAAATGTAAAAATAGATGTGAAATCCAAACACAATTTCATGTGTTAATGGTTGTTGATAACGTAGGAATCAATTCTTAGCTAAACAAACAATTAATTTTCAAAGTTGAAGGGTAAGTAGAAGAATAATTCCTAAATTTGCAGGCTGTTCTTGCCTGCTGTGAATAGTAGCTATTCTTGTGCTACATCCTCACATAATGTAACTTAGATTAATTCCAGCTTCCAGCCCTAAAGCAAAGGTCTATTATCCAGAGAATCCAAGCAGTGGTATTAGCTAGTTCCAATTCCTCTGGCCGGAAACTGTCTATATAGATATACAAAAGTATTTATTTCTTTTTATGTATTTCCAGAAAGCTTTTGTGAAAGATACATTTTAAATCTGAAATCAGAGGAAAAAATAATGGCAGAAGAAGAAAGATGTTCAGTTTACTACTAGAATGTTTGGGCTGAGTAGTCTAAATTGCTTGAATTCACTGATTAACTTTGCTAGCCATTGCATTCCTTTAGCTCTGTAAACAAAAACTAACCCAATCCACCTATAATGCCCACCGAAATCTTAGGCAACTCCCATTGGATTAAAAGAAATGAAAGAAGGAAACCAACATTTTTATAAAAACATATCTCAATTTGAGCAGTTTAAAGTGATGAACTGAACAGAAGTAGCATAATCTAATAAATTTAATTCAATCCTAAACTAAGTTACTTCACTATTTTTCATCAATATCCTTCTCTATAGAAGATGAATTAAAAATCTCTTTAATCCACTTCACAGGATATCTTTTGAATTAAGAAGAGCTGGATAAATTTTCTCAGAATATATTAAAGATATTGATAAATGTTAATTGTCAATTTTAAGCCAGAAATTTTCTGCAGACTAGTAGGAGAAAAATCATGTTATGCATTCTTTAAGGTTATTTATGCTTTGACATTGAATAACATGAAATGTTATTACTAACTTGGAATCCCACAAAGTTAGGGAAATTGACATAGTTTCATTTTATTATAGAATAAAATATATGTAAAAAGGATTATATCTGTCTCGGTATGCCAAAATAAGGATTGTGGAATTAGAATCTTCCAAAACTCTAGTCCAAAATCCAAATAATCTTCCCAAGCTATACTATTTGCTATGAGATATTTATAATAATAGACATCCTGAATATGTAAAACATAAGGAATATGCATAGAGAAGAGGTGAAAATATGTCCATGTATCAGCTCTTACTTCCAGATGACTAAACTTAGCAACAGTACAGTGTCCTATTTTATATAATCAATGTGTTCCTGCAAAATTATATGTAAATCAATTTTTTTCTAAAGTTAATCACTTTAAAGACACAAGAAGAGCTTCCTAGTCAAAAGGAATTCTAAGTTGCTTTCTTTTGAAAAGTGAAAAATCTCCTTCTTAATGATCATTTTTTAAAATAAATTTAAGATCATTGATTAATGCCTACTATATTCAGAGAAGTATGGCATAATATGTAGAAAATGGTCCTAAAATTAGAAAGACTAGTTCAAGTCCTTCTTTTAATCACAATGGACAGAATCATCACTGACAAATTATTTAAACTTGCAAAATCATAGATTATGCTTTAATACTAAAAATTAAATGGTTGATCTGCATTAGTCAAAAGTACTTTCCACTCAATCAAATCCCTAAGTGAATGAAATGACAGACTGAGGTCAATTTTTAAAATCAAAGTATGATGCTGGGATTATAAGGAAAAGACAAAAATAGTCTCTATTCTCAATGGGCTTATGTTCTACTAAGGAGATACAACATGTAAATAAAAAAAGCACTTATATGATAATTTGAGGAATACAAAGTAGACTCTTCCTCTATCTACAATCCAAAGTTATTCTTCACAGGTGCTGAAAAATATTTGTTGCCAGATTCAGAATAAACCATTCTGACCATACTCTTCTATATTATAATTTTTAAATGACAATAATCAAATGATATAGTATTTGTAAAGAACTTGATACAGTGTCTGACACATAGTATATACTTAATAAATGTTTATTAAAAAGAAAAGTATAAGAATTGATATTGATAATACCAAAAAGAATGAAACCTCTGTAACAATATTGTTTAAAACATATTGCTATTAATAATAATGCTGTATTCTAATAATAACTAGCATTTATATGTTAAGGATTGCAAAGCACTTTCATGTCTCATTTAATTCTCACAATAACTCTGTGATTTAGCTCAGTTAGTAAGTTTCCTGAGTTTACCAATGAGAATATTTTATCTTGAAATAGTTTGTACACAATTTGAAGAAAGGAACCAATGAAAACTTAACTGATGCAAATTATACAAAGAAAGAAGAAATAAGTAAGAAGCTATATGACAGAGTCAAGATCCAAAAAGATCTTGACAGTCTAAAAGGTTGAGCTAAATCTAAGAAGATGAAACTTAATGGTGATAAATGGAAAGTCTTCTACTTAGGTTCACAAAAATCTACTTCATAAGTAAAAAAAGGAGAGTAGGAAGTGACTAGACAGATCCTATTGTCTAGTAGGGTGTCTAAAGATATCAGGAGAATATATGTGAACAACATGATATGGAAGTCAAGAAGGCTAAGAATGCCTTAAGAAAGACAAAGCATCCAAGAATGGGGATATGATAGACATATTATCTGCTCTAAGCAGATTTCTTCTAGAGTGTTATGTTTTATACTGGGCACCACATTTCAGGAAAGATGTTGATAAGCTGGAGAGTATTCAGAGAAAGACAGCCGGGACATTGAAGGGCCTTGACATCATAGCAGAGAATAATTGGAAGGAACTGGAGATATTTAGCCTAGGGGAGAGAAAACTTAAGGGTGGGGCTTGAAAGCTGTCTTCAACTATTTAAAGGGCTGTCATGAGTAAGAAGTAATGAATGTCTTCCACTTAGCTCCATATGGTAGAGCTTAGAGCAAAAGGTAGAAGCTACAAAGAGGTAAATTTAGGCTTGACAATAAGGAGAATACTTCCTCATAAATAAAGTGATCTCAAAGCAAAATGGGCTGCTGGGGCAGTCATTTTCTCCACAATGGAGGTCTTCAAACAGTCTGCATGACCATGTATCAAGTATGTTACAGAGGAAATTCTTATACAGGGATAAATTGAAATAGATGGTCTATCTCTCATCTTTTCTGAGGAAGTGAAGCTAAAGTTCATTATTTGAGATAGAAAGAATAGTTTAATTTGTTTTATTTTGCCTACCTTGTATTTTCTCATAAAAAAAAATAAAGTGAACTAAATATCATCAGTGATAAGGCAGACTTTGGAAACAAAAGCAGATGGGCTTATTGATGCAAGTTATGTTGTTGCCACTTATTTCATGCACTTAAACAGTATTAATGGCAACCTAATGACTTTAGAACTCCAATTATGATCTTTCAAAAGTTACAAATATTCATGGTACTATAGACCACTACAAAACCTTATATTAGTTCAAACTGATTAAATGCTACCATGTATCAATTGAAATAAGATCCTAAGAATAAAAACACATAATTCTACTTTGGCATCATTTCTTACAACCCCTCATAAGAACTGCCTTATTCCCTCTCAAAAGTGTGTCACCACACCATTTGAACTAATTTAATACCAGTTTGTTTTATACAGACTTGCCACATGATTTGCTAATGTAACCCCAATATATTTTAATATTGATTATTCAGGAATGTAACTTAAAAGCTTTAGTCTTTTTCTTGAATTAGATAATCAGAACTACTAAATGGTATTTTAAAATGCTTTTCATAATCCTAGGACCATTAATGCCACCTTCCAATCACGGTGGAAATTTGCAGCAAATTTTTTTTTCTCCTTTTTTTTTTTTTTAACTATTCATGGGGATACAATGAGTCATTGGCACATTTCCAGTGCAAGATGCATTTGAATAATACATGACATGCCCTTTAGCTAGCATCATGATGCCAGATTTAAAACAAGGTAAGAAGTTTCCTCCATGTACACTTCCAGTGTTCAGCTGTTCATAATCTATAGCGTTAACAATTTATCATCAAACCCAGAGACTTGCTGCCAACTTATCAAAGTGGCCACTGGATGCATATGATCAAGTCTGAGCATCTGGCTCTTCACTGTTCCTGACATTAGCACAGACAACAGAATCAGTGGACTATTGAATGCAATTACAGTAAGCGAGACAGACAATAAAGATTGATAGCGCCTTCTCTTTTTATCACACACAAAACTAGTGGGGGTTAAAGCTTTGCCTTGAGCTGCCTTCATTTAACAATGATTGAAAATATGCAATTGTGTTGGTAAAACACTGTAGCCTGTACCACTTCATTTACTGGACACATTATCAAATTAAATGAAAAGTGAACTGCCAAAAGCAACAGTTATTATATATTAATGATGAATATTTACTTAGCATTGTTCACAAATCATACAGAGAACAGAATCCTTCTTGTTATCTTCTTTGCAGGTTACAGTTGAGTAGATTTAACATTTCTATGTTTACGTTAAGTCTTCTGTCTACAAATCTCTAAATACAGCCTTGCACGATTGGTTTTGTGACTATCCATGTGATTACAATGTGTAATTAATAAAATACTCTGGTTGTAGATGAATCCTAATTACCGGAGAGCTTTTTTTTTTTTTCTCTCCCATATACCAGTTCTCATTCTTGTAGATACTTCTGTAACAAGAGGCACTTAACATGTGCCACATGGTATAACCAACAGGTTTTATTGTTCAGTCATTTTTTTCAGTCATGTCCAAATCTTCATGACATCATTTGGGGTTTTCTTGACAAAGATATCAGAGAGGTTTGTCATTTCTTTCTCCAGCTTATTTGATAGATGAGGAAACTGAGGCAAACAGAGTAAAATGACTTGTTTAGAATCACACAACTACTAAGAGTTAGAGGCCAGATTGAACTGAGGAAGAGGAGTTTTCCTAACTCCAGGCCTGACACTCTACCCACTGTACTAAATAGTTGTCTCAACCAAAGGTTTAAGATTCCACAATATGGGAAGGAAACAGAAGCCATAGCAATACAAAGGTATAGGTCAGTTACAAATTCTTTTACAATATAGAAAATTAGTTTTAGTTTAGTTTAGTTTTAAAAACTAATTCCACTGATGGGATAAAAATGATCCAGCCATACTTTGGGGTCTACAAAGGCTGGCAGCATGGGGAAGCTGAATCTAAGGCCAGAACAGACCAAACATGGAACTGAAGGAGCTGATGGGGAAAATTTTTTATGTAAGTAGCATCTGCATTCCATATGTATATTTGCATAAAACAATATGAAAAAAATCTTATCAGCTAGAAGATATTATACTCCTCAATTTTAAATGGACTGAAATTTTTTTATTTTACTGATGACAAAACATAATTTTACAGTTATAGCAATCTATTTAGTATACTTTTTACAAGTTGTTATAAAAATTAAGATGATGGTACCATTATCAGCGGGTCAGGAAAAACAATCTTGCCAATACTTCTACTGAAGACAACAACCTTTCCTCTCAAACTCAGTTTAGGCTATATAGAAAAGTGGGGAAAGCACATTATCTAGGGCTACTAATATTCTATTCTATCATTATTATAGTACTTGAATTTTTTGTTTTGAAAATGGAAGGTCAAAAAAGCCAAGGGAACTCTTTTTGTATGGAAGCACTATAGCTTTTGCAGAGGTTAGTGAGAAGAATACTCTGGCTACACATGCCCTTTCACAGACACTGTAATCTCTAAAAGCAAGTCACTTTATGCACTGGGCTGTGCCACAAAATTAAAATATTAAGTATGAAACATACCAAAAGGCAGGCCATGATGCCTACATTATTGACACCATTTTCTGAGATCTTCACTACTTTCCTCAAGTTTTCCTGTGGCAAAGAACATAAGACCCTGACCAAAATCCACATGCCATCCAGGGATGAGAAAGGCAAATGGGACTCACATATGAAACTTATTCAGAAAATAAATTTTATTCCAAGTTATCAGTCTACTGGCAAGTTTTCATCAGATTGTTTTGGGAATACAAAGAGAATTGGAGCAAGTAAATGGTAAAAGGAAGAAAATAGCATTGCTCTCCTCTTGAAAGTGGACTTGGAAATGGATAGATTGATTGATATGATATAAAACCAAAATAAGTTAATTATTTTAACTTACTCTCAGGTGAAATCCACATGCAATCAGTTATACAGAATGTAATATCCCCTAAATTCTATAAACCTTTATAGACTATACTACTCGGTAATTTTCCTAAGTAACTACATATTCAGTATGTATGTGCTTGTGTATGTGTATAAAGATAGAGACAGACAGAGATAGATATAGATATGTACTTGTGTGTATGTGTTTAGTCTCTCTAATTACAAGCTCACCTAGCAGAAGGATGTATTTAATATTTCTTCAAAGGCTAAGTGCTTAACAAACAGTAGGTCTTCACTGACCATTTATTGATTACAAACAAAAGTGCGATGCTGGTAATGTCAACACCTACCTAGATTGTTGACAGCCCATTTAATGCATACTAGGTAAGACTTTCCTCTAAATAAGCAAGTTTCCCCTTAAAATAATAATAATTAAAATTATAGTTTGGTGTTCAATAAAGAGGTATAAAAGATATTAGAAGCCCAGAATACATATCTCTAGGCTAGTGCAAGGGTGAAAAATATTTTTGCCAGCCCCAGTGTTTTTTACCCACAAAACAATTAGTTCAACTAAACAGTATTTCTTAAAATTGTCTATTAAGTTATGTGAAACTACTAGGCCAGCTTTATCTCACAAACAGACTCTGATAGAATTGCCCTTTACAGTTTTTCTTTGCCATTCCATTATTAAGCACACAATCAACTTTTTGTCATAAGGGATAAAAGGGTCTCAGGAGAGAGAAAAAAAATCTACTCTTTTAGAAAGTATAAAAGACTAGTACAGTTTCTCATTCTTCTGAATATCAATCTATAAATGTCTAAATTTTATTAACTTAATGAATATTATTATGTTCTATGAAAATTTGAATGCAATGGATTCAGATGAACTTGGGAGTACTTATGAATTGATATAGGAGGAAATGAACGGAACTTAAAAATAACTTATACAATTGCCACAAAAATATCAGGAAAATAAGCGATGAAAGACTCTAGAACTCAGATCAACTCAGTGAAACATCATTATTTCACAAGATTAATGACAAAGCAAGCTTCCCACATTTTTGCAAAAAAGTGATAAAATATAGACACAGACCTATATTCAGACATGATAGTGTTCATTTGTCTTGCTTAATTATGTTTTGCATAAAGGAGAGTTTTAGGATGGGTCTAGGCAAAAAGAAAAAGAGATACCATATATATATATATATATATATATATATATATATATATATATATATATATATATATATATATATATATATATATATATATATTATAAATATACATTGTATGCATACACACAAAAGGAAAAAGAAAGTACTATGAATACAAATTTTAAAATATAATTCAGAACACTAAAAAAGCCCTAAACAAATATAGAAAAAATTAATACCATGTTAAATTTAATATAATTTATAAAAACTACGTATGATAGAAGTTTACAGTTTTATATTCAACTCTCCCATTTGTTCTTTTTATATGGCAATATTTTCATATTTGGTGATTTTTTTGTTAAATTTATAATACTTAAAATAAATTATATTAAAATAAAATAACAAACTACATGAAAAAAAGATTGATTCTCATCCCCAAATTGATATTCCAGATCTTTGCTTTTTTATGCTTTGAATTTTTTATGGATGTTGACAGGAGCACTGATTCTGCTAAAGCATTAAATACAGATTCATCATGAAACAGTTATTAAGCACCTATTATGTACAAAACACTGTTGGACACTAAGGATTCAAACAGGAAGAATGAGACAATGAGGAATTTAACAGGTATGAATTAGAAGACCCTCTAAAAATGTCCCAATTTGTTATTGTACCAGCAGAATTTTTCTGAAGAACAAAAAGATCAATAACTTTTCATGACTAACTTCATGGAACAATGTGGATTCTCTTATTCTTGCAACTTCATCAAAGCTACAATTCTTCTGTCTTTCAGTGGATAATTAGAAAACATCAAATAACACCCATAGCTTCAAATTCTTTCTTTTCACACCCATCCTTTTACATTGGAGCTATGAAATAAACTGGCTCTATGTCAGAAAGAAGTAGCCTATTTTATTTTTCTTTACTCATAGCTATTTCATCTGGGTCTTATTGACCTCATGCCATTACAAAAGCGATTTTAAAAAATTTTGGCCTCTATATAGACACAGAATGGGAAATAACCATACCCACAAAAATAAATACAATCTAGATGCAATAAAAATCTATCTACCAGGGTGTGTGTCTCATTGGCGTGCACCAGATTGCACTAAATGGCAGGCATTTCCCAAGGGAGGATAACCCCCAGATACTGCTACAAAAGCTTTATTCCCCACGCTCTGCAAATTATTTAATTTAAACACAACTTGATATGACTCTCTAAGGAGAAGGGTGTTTTCCCAGATCCATTTTTAATTTGTTGGGGTGTGTATGTGTGTAACACTTTACTTCACAAAAGCATTTGCTTCTACATACAATACAGAAAAGTCTTCTGATCACTAAACTGAGGGCTGCAAATTGTCAATTAATAATCAGAAGAAACTGTGAAATGAACATGCAATTTCTTTGTGCATGCAAGAAAAAATATAGTGAAGTACAATTAGTGAAATCCTTTTATATTTTCAGTTGGTAAGGAACAGAAAAATCCAAAAATTTTCCACAAGGTGTTATTATAGTACATGATAATTTTTCTACTATAAAAAAAAATCAAGCGTTTGACATATTTTGCTTATCAAACAGAGATAATGCTAAAAAATCAAAGCATTGGCTTTTATCTGAATTGGTAGTGTTTTATCACGTCTCAAGGAAGTAATTTATAGAATTCTTTTAATCCTTTTTGCTCCTTTCACTTAGTTAGCCTCTGCTATATTCTCACAGATACTGAATCAAATTTGTAATACATTGAACCTATTCATTTACATCAGGAATATCCAGGGAAACAAAAATATAAGTATTCTTCTTACATATTTTCTTAATCTTTCTCCTGAGATATTTCTGTTTGATTGAATTTACAGAAATATATCGGCATTTTAGGAGACAGAATCAGTGCCAGGAAGACCTGGATTCCAAACCTACTTCTGACTGTATATGTGGTCCTAAGCAAATTATTCATTTCCTTGGTATCCCATACAACTATCTCTAAGAGTCAAAATTACAGAAACCTTTGCTGAACTCCATTGAGTGGGAGCTGCCTAATAGGAATTACCTACATTAATGGTTTGGCACATTAAAAAAAAACACAACAACCTAAAGGGTTCAATCATGTGCCCTCCACAGACAAAATTCATTACGCCCCCTTCTTTATGGGAGTATCCTATTCTTTCAGAGTATCCAAATTCCTTTATGGGAAATTCTATAGAGAGGCAGACTATACAACTAATGGGAACTACTACTCATATGGACTCACACTGAAGTTTTATCTCACTGAAATTAATTTAAATTCAAATAGGCATTAGACCGAGCTTCAGTATTAATTTAGTTTTTCCTGTGCTTTAAAACAAGTTAAAAATTGATTCCTTTCATTCATTTTACTCTTCTTACTCTATCGGCCATCACTGGCATATGAGGTGTCTTTCATTCATGTGGTGAGGTTAAGATAGGGACCTTACACCTCACTGCCACCCCACGCTACCATGGGAATCATTTATTGACATAAATCTGGGGCATAATTGGCTTAGAGCCTAATTCAAAATCTTGATGATGTGTCCTATACTTGTGCCTCATCACCTATATCCTGAATACAAAATCTAAAATGTAACTGCCTACTAAAGTTGAAACATAACAGTGCTAATAATAATTCATTTCTTCAGTGCTTGAAGGCTTTCAAAGTGGCTTTCCTACAGCAACCCTTTGAGAAAAGTAAAGGAAGTATTGCATAAGTAAAATGCACATAGGGAATATAAAAGAGAATTTTAAAACCAGTTTCCTCCTGGACCATCCTTCCCCTTTTCCCAAATATAGTGGTTGGTAAGTGCAGAGATAAGAGTAACATAGCTGAAGGTTTATGCCATCAGATACACTGGGAATTGTTAGTATGAATCAAAATGGGAATTATTATTATTACCTTAAGATGTCGTATTTTAGTCTGGCAGTTGAATATTTTCTTCAAGACAGTAGTTTCAAATGTCTGAAAGTAAAAAGAGAGATTCTTAGAAAATTTTTTTTTTCTCAGAAAAGGGCTATCTCAGAGGAATAACTAAAGTTTGGACACAGATGAAAAAGGGGAAAAAAAAGGAAAGGAGAAGCTGAATTGAAGAGTAATAAAGAAAGAAAAAAGGAGAGAAAACAGGGGTGTGAGGGAGAAAGGAAAAGAATATAACTGATGGAAGAGAGGAACAGGGGACGTACAAGAGTTATTCTACTGAGTCAAATAACTAGTCAACTTGGAAAAAAAGTCAACTGGATGTGTTTTATTATAATTATTATTAGTCATATCATCATCATTAGTATTCACCTCTACGGAATTAAGCAGTTTATTAGATTTAATTAGTAAAAGTTAACTTGTTTGTGCTATTTGAAATAGGGATAAAGATGTCAGCAAACACACTCTACAAACTCAGAAATTTAGGAAACCTCCATTCCAAATAATGTTTCATCTCTGAATGAAGCAAACTACTGGTTTATCCTGTCATTACCATAAATTTGTGATGGTTGTTAAGTGTTGCCTTATCCAAAGATACAGTACCATTTCTTTTTTTTTTTTTTAAATAAGTTTCTATTTCCAACTTTTAGAAATATAAAATATATATTCCCTCCCTTTTATGGTCCTAAAGACAATCTTCTTTAGGGAAAATAATATAAGCATTCACAGACCAAAGGCATTGCATAAATGCCAGGTTTTTCAGTACTTATCCTCACCATTTTTAGTAGTAAGCTTCACTTGAGACTAATGCATTTTTTTTTTTTTTTTGGAATGACATGATTTTCTTGGTCACAGGGACTATTTGGAGATAATTTACAAAATATTGAACTACAGTCATTGCTTATTAAGTGCATTTTGAGTCAAGCAATATATAATGCATTCCTTTTTTAATAAATGTAAAGAAATGAATTATTAAAAAATTAAAGGCATTTAGAATAATGATCTTCCATACACAATGTATTTATTTCAACTTTCATCATCTGTAGTTTATTGCATTGATTTTTTCATCAGTTTACTTAGTATTAGGCTTCCACTGAACTCATCAATAAGAAATGAATTTTGGTAACTTTCAAATCCACTGTATTATTTCCTCTTTTATTTGTAGTGAATTTTTCTTCTCTCAGTGGTATTACTGCAATAAGTCAGTCATTATTTCTTTATGTTTTCCCTTCTTTCCTTAGTATTTCATTTCCCTTTACAGCACATCTCGTGATCACAAAGAAAACAGAGACACTTATTTCTTTTAACAGTTGAAATTGCTGCAAGTGATTTAACTGTCATTTAATTTGATTCCTCTCTTCTGTCTGTGGAGAAATATGTTTAATGTACTGGAAATTATGTTAATAAGAAAAAGCATTATCTCATTTAATGAAATAAATATACAAATATTTCAAAATAAAATAAAGAGGCAATCTTCGCTGAGAAAAATGTCTCTTATGGTTTGCATAAAATAAACAAATGAGAAAAATTCATGAATACATTGAAACACACTGACAAAAATTATGCCTAAACTCAAAGGCAAAAAAAAAAAAAAAAAAAAAAAAAGCGTGATGACTGAATTATATATCACCTAATCAAATATTTTTTGAGTAAATATGGAAAACACACTTTCCTATCACGAATCAAATGATTAAATTTATATTTCAGATTACCTCAAGCTAATGTATTTTATTTTTCCTGGAAGAGGCACTAAATTCCTTTATAAAAGTTTTATTTCTATATTTTCCCACTCCTAATATGTGAACATATCATCTTAATGACTGCTACTGCCCTGACCAACTGTTATCTGAAAAGTTGTTTAAAATAAGACCCAAATCCATATAACTATGAAAGAGTTGGGATTCTTTTGATTTATCTAATCATAACAGAGTCAATGACCTTCTTCCAAAGTATCCATACATTAAAATTTAGTTAATGTACACATACTGTTGAAGGATCAAGAAAACCTTGAGCAATTATGTAATAAAAGCATGACCACAGCAACAGAAACATATAATTAGCAATTTAATTACTGGCACTAAGATAATCGGGAGATATCAATAAAAAAATCTTCTCTGACAAGCCATTTTTATTCTATTCAGCCTAGATCTAAATTTGTCACCTGAAGAGCAAAAAGTATTTTCTTTATAAAAAATTCTCCTACCTCCAGAAAGCAAAATAGTCTTTTCCTTTAAAAAAGCCTTATTTGATATCATCATGTAGGGATTATGTTTTCACCATTTAAGTTAACACTTTGTAATTTCTGAAGCACACAATATTTCTAGTTAGCAAGTTAAAAACAATATGATTTACAAATAACTAAGAGTAGAAGTTGTTCATCATTTCATATTCATTTTCCCTAATTTCAGGAGCCTATTTGATAGAAGTATTTCCCTATATGTGATAGCTCAAACATCCTGTACTCCTCTAGAACTTTCAGTTAAAATCAAGTGAAATATGAATTTTAAACATACACATACACACACACATACAGAGAAAGAAAGAGAGAAAGAGGGAGAGAGAGAAAGAGAAAGAGAAAGAGATACTGATTATGAAACAAAGGACTCCTATAAAAAGTCCCTCCCTCCATCTTCCTTTGTTTCCTCCTTTGCATTGCTATATCTTTTGGGCACTATGAAGAGATAGAGAAGAGAAATGAGGCACTTGGGTTAATGTGAAATAGTCCACTTGCATCGTTTTTATCACAATTTCAAGCTTCAGATTTTAAAGGGTCTTGGGCTACATACTGTTCTTCTCTTTAAAGCATTCAATGTATCCTCACCACCTGAAACATCACTGGTATTTAACCAGTAGGAGAAAACAGACACATCAAGATATAACAGTATTGAAAAAAGTCTTCCATCTTGTGATAAAAACTGATTCATCTTGGCTGGAGCTCAACAACCACTCATACCAGTAAAGTATAAGCCAATGAAATCATAAACGACACACTGGCTAAGAAATGTGGACCTCAGTCACCTCTGGAAGAATCCAGTTAAGTAATCCACTTAAAAAAATAAACTTAGAACTACCAAAAATTACAATAAATGATATTTCCTAATCACATTGACCTTTTGTGAACATACTTTGTATTTTTCATTCCCTATGTATTATTCTTTAAAGTTAGTGCTATTTGGTTTTTAGAAACTGCATAAATCAAATACTCTGATTATTCCAGGCTTTGGATAAAAGTGTTTCCAATACAATCTCAAAGTAACCAAGGTGGAAAAAGAAAGCAATTGGAGGAATACTTTAAAAGATGGGTGACATTTGGATAGATAGTGAAAACAGTGATAAGAATATAGGCAAAGGCAAGAATGCATAACACATATTTGGAGACTTTAAATAGATTAGACTAATTAGAGTTAGGGAGTATCCAGATATAAAATTAGAAAAGAACACTAGGGTCAAACTGTTGAACCATAAATTAATAAATTTGGAACTTGTTATATAGACAATAGGGGCTTGAATAAAAGAATAAAAAGATGGAATAAATCATTAATTAAGACTTATCTAGTGCCATTATGAATAATGGATTAGAAAGATTCTGTCAATTAATTGATGTTTGAGTCCTACTATGTGCCAGATACTGTGCTAAGCATTTGGGATATACAGAAAGATAAAAAATAAAAACAAAATGAAACAAAAAAGACAGAAACTAGTCCTTGCTCTCAAAAATCTCAGTCTAATTGGAGAGGCAACATGCAAACAACTATGCACAAATTACATACACATACACACACACACGAATATGAGATAATCTTAGAAGGCAAGCATTAAAATTGAGGACTGGGAAAGGTTTCTTAAAGAAGGTGGAACTGGAGAAAAGACTAGAGATAGGGAGACTAGTTGTCCAATTAGCTCTTTCAGAATCTTTTCACAGATAATGTGGCAAGTGAACCATATATTATTAAAACAGCATGAGAATGTATTGATGACAACTGGAAATTCACCAAAACCTCTTTGAAAACAATTGCAAGCCCACGAGGTCCTTGATTTAAGCAGTTTTGAAGGAATTCAAGTTGGCTTTGCCCTTTTGAGTTCTTTAAATTTGAATTTTGCAAAGGATGAAATCTATGTGCTTCAGCTAAGGGAGGAATTATAAATTCAACTTCACTCTTCTCAATAGGAGGCAGAATAAAAGCTCTAAGTTCATTCCTCTAAGGAAGAAAATTGTCCTGCTAAAGGTAACTCACCAGAAATGTTATACTTCTGAAATCCAAATCTCATTTGAGCAACTGAGCACAACAAATCATTAGTCTTATATCTCTTAAACAACTGGAAGCATACTGCTTTGAAAAAATTACCCTGCTTACAAATTAATTTAATGTGAATTGTGGATGAAAAAAAATGACAACAAAAAACCACAAGTATATTTTAAAAGTTAAAGAGGAAAAATCCTAGTCAACTTAAAACCAAAACAAAGCAAAGCCTACACCATAGTTTTAAGATGTAATATGTGTTCTTATGATAAATTTTACAATGAACACTAAATGGAGTCAGAAGACTTGAAAGTTGACACTTATCTAATATGTTAAAGAACAGTTGTCAAACATTTTGTTATTAGAATGCTTTTACACTTTAAAAAATAACTGATGATACCTCTCAAAGAAATTTAACAAATAAGGAAACTGAGGCAAAAGGGTTAAGTGACTTGACCAGGGTCACACAGGGTCTCACAAGTGTCTGAGGCTAAACTTAAGCTTAGGTCTTCTTGACCCAGTGTTGTATCCACTGCACCACCTAGCTGTCCTAATTTCATTATAGCAATCAATAGTTACCCTAATGGAAATTGAAATGGTTTAGTATTATTATGAAAATAGTTTTAATCTTGTGAATTCTCTAAAAGCTCTTTGAGAACTGCTGCATTAGACATAGCAAATCACTTGGTATACAATATCTCCTTTGAGATAGTGAGGTAGGTACTATTATCCACATTAAAAATTTCTTTTTAGTCCTCATTTTACAAATAGGAAAACATAGGCTCTTAAAGGTTAGGTGACTTAACTAAGATCACACAGCTAATAAAGCTCAGAAGTGATTTTGAATTCAGGTCCTCTTGACCTGGTTCAGCACTCTCCACCATGGCACATGGCCTCTCAGGGGGTTTGAGTCCTTGGTTTGTAATTGCTAACTGTTTGATATTGGGGAATTCCTTTAATTTTTCTGGATTTCAGTTTCTTTATTTGTAAAATGTAGGATGTAGGTAATAATTGTTGTACTCCTTCCCTTAGGATGCTGGTAGAAAGAGGCATTGTGAACTCTAAGGCAATATGGAAATTGTCTTTTTTAGGATATCACCAGCTATGTGGGGCAATGGATAGAGTCCTGTGCCTAGAATCTAGAATCTGAAATACCTTAATTCAAATTAGCCTCAGACTGTGTGATCTTGGGCAACTCTTTAACTTAGTTTCTTCACATGTAAAATGGGAATTATAATCACACCCACTTCTCAAAGTTGTTAGGAAGATAAAATAAGATAATATTTGTAAAGTGTTTAGCATGGTACCTAGCACATAGAAGGTTCTTAATAAATGTTTTTTTAGATTTTCTGAAGTTCTTGATCTTTCTTGTTCATCTACACAATCCCATCATACACCTATATTACACTTATTTCTAAATGTTATTTCTCTCGTGTCTCTCTCTTTGTCTTTATGTCTCTCTGTCTGTCTCCCTGTTTCTGTCTATTTCTCTCTGTTTCTGTTTCTCTATCTCTGTCTTTCTCTCTGTCATCTTTCTGTGTATGTAGCTTTCTCTGAATGTGTCTCTTGCTCTGTGTGTGTGTCTTTTTCTCTCTTTGTGTGTCTATCTCTTGCTGTCACTGTCTCTCTGTATATATCTGTCTCTCTCTTGTTCTCCCTGTGTATCTATCTCTCTGTGTGTATCTGTCTCTGTGTTTTTATCTCTGTCTGAGTCTGTGTCTGTCTCTATCTTTGTCTGTCTCTGTCTCTTTAGCTCTGTCTGTTGCTCTTTCTCTGTCTCTATCTATCTCTGTCTTTCTTTTTCTGTCTCTATCAGTGTCTCTGTCTCTCTCTCTATCTCTGTCTCTGTATCTCTGTGTATATCTCTGTCTTTTTGTGTCTTTGACCCTCTGTGTATCTCTGTCTCTGTCTCTCTGTCTCTCTCTTTGTCTCTATCTGTCTGTCTCTCTTTCTGTTTCCTTTACTCTCTCTGCATGTCTGTATCTCTGTGTGTATCTCTATCTCTCTCTTTTTATGTCTTTTACTCTCTCTGTTTCTGTCTCTATCTCTCTATTTCTGTGTACCTCTGTCTCTCCCTCCCTCTCTCCCTCTCCTCCTCTCTCTTGTGTCCACCCTTTCTTTCCTCCCCATTAAACATCATTATCTTTAAGGACAGGACTTGGACTATTGTTTCCCATCTTTTCACCTCAGCACTCTATTTTACAAATAGTAAGGCTTTATTAAATGTTTGGTAAATTGTTGAATGAGTGAACTATAAATCATAAACAGAAGGTGTCAATCTTTTATCCACAATCATAAATAAATACTTCAATGAATATTTTATTTCATTGGGCATTCCATATCACCTACCCCTTCCACACCTTCTGATCAATAAACTTCCACATTCCCTATGACCTCTGGGATCAAATCTAAAACATTCTATTTGGCATTCAAAGTCCTTCATAACTTCTCCTGCACCTCACCCCTTCCAGTTTTATTCCTTACAATTCTCATGTACTTTACAATCCAGAGCTGTTCCTTGCCCAAGACATTCCATTTCCCAACATTGAGAAATTTTTCTGACTCTCTCCAGGGCCCAGAAGGTTTCTCTTTTCTCCACCTTCTGTATTCCCTGATTTCCCTCAACTCAATTCCAATATCTACAAGCATTCTTTCTTGATCTCTCTTAATTCTAGTTCTTCCCTTTGTTAACTATGTTCAATTTAGTTCACATATATCTTGTTTGCATTTACTTGCTCAAGTGTGGTTTCCCCATAGAACATGAATTCCTTAAGAAAAAAAAAATCTTTTATTTTCTGTGCATACCAAGGTTCAGTTTAGTGTACAACAGACAGTAGGAGCTTAATAAATATTTACTAACTGGTTGGCTGACAATGCGAATCATGACCTTAAACCTTCAGTAAACCTAAAATTCACAAAGTCCTCTCCAACTCAACATATCCAAGAAACTAAAATTCTCCCTTCTTCTGAACTTATCACTATCAAAGTCACCAGGGTTCACAATCTCAGCATCATCCTTGCATACTATCTCACCTTCGCTACATATATCAGATCTGTTATCAAATACTTCTACCTTCACAAGATAACAAGATATGTTATCTTGTTTATGTACCTCTTGTTTTCCACACACAATCGCCATGCTCATTCAAGTTCCCACCACTTCATTCCTGGACTATCACAATAGATCATTGATGAGTCTCCCTGCCCTAAATCTCTCTTCATTTTTGCCTAAACTCTAGTCATCTATCAAATAGCTTCCTAAAGTATAAATAGGTCTGACCAAGTCTGTCTCTTTATTTGCTTCTCTGTTTCTGTTTCCCATTAGACCCATTGAGAGCAAAAGCTATTTTTTTTCTTTCTGTTCCCAGAACTTACCACAGGACTGGCATGTAGTTGGTGCTTAATGTTTTAACTAATTGTTTCTGTGGTCATAGCATCCACAATGTGGTTGCTAATTTTTGGTAAAAATGAATTTCTTCACTTAGCTATGTTAGCTATAAGATAGTAAACTGTCATAACTCCAAATTAGAAACCTTCATAGATTACTAAGATATACTAGAGTCACTTTGATACCACCTTAAGATATCAGAGTTACCTTGATGACAAGGTCTGGTCTCTATCCATTATGTTAGGATATATGACGTAATGGATAGAATGTTGTTGGGATGGGAGTTTCACTTTTTACACTGACACATATTGGTTGTTTGATCCTAGGCAAGTCAATAAGCTTCTTGCTATCTCAGACAACTTTTTAGGTCTATATGTGCCAGATCAATGCAATGTCTTTGCTGCCAGAGTTTGAATAAACAAATACCCCAAATAGAATAAGATTTATTATAATAATTGTGGTATCTCAGTTCACAGTCATCTAAAATTTCAGACACCAACAGTCCCATTTCATAGATGAGAAAACTGAAGTTCAAGGAAGTTAAATAATTTGTGAAAATTGACATTAGCAGATGATCAGCATCTGGGTCCATTTTAGTGATCATTTGAAGGAATATAATATTTTGAAAATGTATGCATCTGTATCAGATGTTATTTTTGCTAGGAAATTGTTATTGTCAAGGTCTCTTGTGAATCATATGAGAAATACCAAGAAATCTGCTTTAAATACACCTGAAAGGCCTGATATTTAGGCCATCTTATACTAGATAACTCTGGGGAAAAAAAGAAAAGGTATTGTCTAGTAAATTAGAGGGTAGAAGGAAAGACATTACTTGAAAAAAAACCCAAATCCTTAAACCATTTAAATCTAATGTGCCTGACATTCTGTCTCACTCTCCCTGAGAATCCTTTAGCTTTCCATTAGTCTGTTTTAAATGAAGATAAAAAACCCAGTAACCAGGCTTCCCTTCTGTACATAATACCTTGTTAACACATTAATGCTTGGGAAAATGTGCTACTACATATAGGAGGTATGCTGATTATTTGTATAAATTAACAGCTGAAAAATCCAAGCTTGCTACAAGGCTACAAGAGACATGGCAGCAACCTTTTGGGAATTTGAATTCACAATTCTTTCTCCCACTTCTCCCCTCCCCATCCCAAACTATTTTCTCCTAAAAATCTTCTTTGGCCTAGATTTTTAGAAATTAGAGCTAATTAAAATCAATTTAAAAAAAAAAAAGAAGACTTGCATGATATCTCTTGAGATAATTAGAGACATCTTGGAGTGTCATGAAAGTACTTAGAACTCAAGGGGTTAGGAGGGGGAGGAAGAAAAAAGATCACCAGTTTCCCTATTCAAAGCAGTGAAGTTTGGAAGAAGGAGTCTGCCCACGTTACATATTGACTTGCACTAGTTTATAGAAGATAGCTAGAGGCACCTGAGCTTCAATTTTAATGCTGCCTAAATTACAACCACCAACTTCCACTAAGTGATACTGGCTTTTAATTTGGACAAGACAGTTTGTAGAATAAGTTAGCTTTATTCTTCAATCAATTTGACCCATAGACTGTCATCATTTACAGTGATACATTAAGTAAATTGTGCAACCTTTGGCTAAAAATGTGTGCACAATTAGCTAAGTAAAAACTATAAATTTGTTGCTGACTTATTTCCCTTCCACATAATTGAAGTAGTGGCAAAAATAAACTACCTCCACTGTACTTCCATTGCCACTGGGGATCAAGCAAATCCCCGTTAGCATCATGTACAATCCATAATTGCACATCAACAGGCCAGAACCAAAAGTGCAGTTCACCTGTTTTTTGGCAGTTTCCTGAATTAAGTATTTTTTACCATTATAAACAACTTCAAGGAATAATGGTAATAATGACAATGATGTTATCAGAATGTAAATAACTTAAATATATAGAAACCATTGATATTAAGGCATCTCCAAATAAATGGTTTTGTATGAAGCAGGTCTAATGAAGTTGGAACCAGAAGACACACATTTGTGAGACTAGAAGAGCTGAGATGGGACTGCATGGAGAAGAGGTGGCTTTTGTTTGGGGATTTTTTTTCCCCAGTTGAATGGAGTCCAATAAAAATTTGGCAGATTGTGTATTTCAAGGTTTGGGAATGCTTACAGAAATGGATTCCTTCACACTGCTGTGAGTCATTTAACACACATTAGAATAAGAATGTTGTCTTGGGCTCTGTTGCTTCCTGAGAAATATAGTTAATCATAATGAAGAACTTGGGGTGCTGGGAGCCATGTGAAAAGAGGGAAACTCTAAAAGATTTACAAGTGGACGGAAGGAGCCTTAGAATTTTTTTTTTTTAAATCTACTTCATTTTCCATATAAGGAAACAAAGGGTCATGGAGTTAAGCAATTTACTTAAGCCAATAAGATTAGGATTCAAAACCAGGGTCTGACTATCCTTAGGATCACTTTATCATTTTGAGAGATGTGTGCATTTGTGTGTATGTATGTGTCTGGTAGAAGGAAACAGTTTAATTGTGAAGATCTCACAATTTTAAAAATAGAGTATGATTCAATGTGCACTGAGTTCTCCATCTGGAGGTAGATAGCAAGTTTCTCCTGAAGTCTTTGGAATTCTGGTTGGTCATTGTGGTTGATCAGAGTCTTTCAAAGTTGATTTTCTTTACAATATTGATATGTCTTTTTCTTTTTTTTTCTTTCCTTGGTCATGGCTGATGCAGAAATGTGTCTTGGATATCAATACATAGTGGTAATAGATTTTAGTTTTCTGGCTTTCTCAGTGGGCAAGAGAGGAAAGAAGAAAGAGAATTTGGAACTGAAAATAAAATAAAAATAAGAAAACAGACTTGTGAATTTATCATTGGGACTGCATATTAAACATATTAGAACCCAAGATCAATTCTCTGAAAAATCTTCAAAAAGTCTTATCTTAGGATTCTATTTGGAAAATAAATGAAAGAAATTTGAAGATATGGAAATAAAAACTCCAAGTAAAATAAATCGTAAAGCTAAGGCAATAGAGTGGAGCTAAATGTTGATCTTTTTAATATGATGTTGACTGATAGCTGAAATACTAAGAACTATGTGTCTTTTACCATAAAGATTCAAACAGATAATTTCGCTTTCTTTTTTGTGTTTTGTGTATCTCATCTCATTCTTCTTTGTTTTAAATATGGTTTATTTATATTTAAAAAAAACATATTTGGTTATGCAGCCTAAACTTCCTCCTTTTTATATAAAATTGCCATGTTAAATAGAGATGTTATTGTTATCAGGTTTAATTTCATAAATAGTTCATATTTTTTAAAGCAATATTTTCTATAAAACCAAATAGAACAGTGTTTTTCTAAACATATCTAATTTTTTATTTGTTGTTTAATCTAGATTTCATGAATTTGGATTAGACTTAATTTTTTCTATAAGTAATACAAAATTAAAATCAACCTATTCAGTTCTTATTCTTAACTTTGGATTTTGAAAATATTCTATACAAACTGAAAAACAGAAACACTGACATCTGACTTAAGATTATAAAAACAAAAACATTCTAAAAGTAGAAAGCAATTCTGAAAAGACTTTATTTCAATTTGTAATTTTGAATTATCAGTAACTATAAATGAAAAGAACCAATATTTTTACTTTTAGAGTAATGGAAAATTCCTTCATTTTAAAGATTTTAATCAACAGAAGTTATAGTATCATAGAGGTTGTTGCTTCAGTACAAATATACATAGTACATGGTCCTAACATAAATGTGAATAACAAAGGAAATCAAAGTTTAACATGAATTTGGCTATTAATTGAATAAGCTTTGGTAGCATTTCAGAATGTTTTTTCCAGAGACTAGATAATTACCTAAACATCTCTCCTCTCTCCCCATCACCAAATTGGCCAATAAGGTCCATATGAAACGCTAAGAAATAGTAACAATAAGAATTATGAGGACAAGTGAACTTTCAATTAACAGGAGGTTATTTTTTTTTTCCCTAAGGCAATTAGGATTAAGTGACTTGATCAGGGTCACACAGCTAGGAAGTGTTGTGTCTGAGGCTGAATTTGAACTTAGATCCTCCTGACTTCAGGGCTGGTGCTCTATCCACTGGGCCACTTACCCCACAGGAGGTTAATTTAAAGCAAAGGTATTTCCATTGAATTCTGTGGTCATTTTAAAATAATAAATAGAATTAAAATGCTGCTAGAAAATTTACAAGTGGTTCAAACACTATCTTATTTGAGCTTTTTGATAAAGCTGCAAGGTAAATTTGGTAGTTAGATTATATACATTTTTCAGATTTAGAAATTTGGTACGTGACCCAGCCAGGGTCATACAGGTAGTATTTGAGGTAAATTTAAAATCTGGGTTTCCTGGACTCCAAAACCAAGATTCACTCTATATGACAACCTACTTCACATACCAGGCAATGGAAACATAAAAGATATAGCATTCAGAGAATAACTTTGTGTTTTCTAGGGTCCTAGATGCGATTTATATTTGGGCTCAAAATTTTTTTTAATATTTAATATTTCATGAAATCCAGTCCTAATAAGTGACAATGAACAAGAATAGAGAGGCAAAACAGACTGCCTATCTCCAGTGTATCTTAGCTGGTGTTTCTCTCAATCCATGTTCCCTACACAAAGTATCAGAGGCCCTAAAGGACATTTCTACACTGGGTTATTTTATAAATGTGCATAACTAATGTTCATATATGTAACATTTACAACTTATGAGGGGGAGGTACAAATAGAAAGGAATACCTTTATAGAAAGAACCTATGAAAATTTAAAACAAAGTTAGCAATGAATACACTGCTGCTTGCCAACTGAATGATCTTAGCAAATTACTTAATCTCTCTGAGTTGGATTTATTTTTTATATGAAATGGGATTAATTATAATTTATTATCTGAATTCAGTTATCCATATTAAAAAGTCTTTTGACATCTTTGTTATTTCTCTGAATATGTTCATAAATATGTAAGATTTGTGTTTGGACTTTTTGTTATTGCTATTGTTGACAAGAGAACGATGTGATTTTCTGGCAATAAATTTCAAAATAAATTTTCTGAACTAATATCATTGCAACTGATGGATAGAATTCAAATAGTATGTGTGTGTGTGTGTGTGTGTGTGTGTGTGTGTGTGTGTGTGTTTGTGACCTAAGTAAGTCACTTAACCTTTTTTGTCTCAGTTCCTGATCTGCAAAATGAACTGGAAATGGAAATGGGCAAATGGAGATAAACCCAAATGGATATAATCGAACTAAGTGAACAAGAGTCAGACTTGATTTAAAAAAAATGCCTTCCAACTAGGGGATTCTAATCTATCTCTGTCATTTTATAAATGAGGAGACTAAGGTACATAAAGGTCAAGTGATCTTGCTTTGAGATTACAAAATTTATAAAATAACAGAGCTGAGATTTGAATCCAAGTCCCCTGATAGAAAATCCTATGCCTTTTATACTTTATCCTCTTTCATCATGATGAGGGGGGTTGATGACAGATTATATATACATAAGTAACATATAATATGGATACATGTTATTCATATAGCATTTTAAATTTTGCATGGCATTTTACATTTACTTATAATCCTGTCATAGGTACTACAGATATAATTCTCCCCATTTTATTGAAGAAATTGAGCTTTAGAGAAGGCAAATGACTTGCTAATGGTAGTTTAATCAACTAATTTTAATTTTTGATTAATTATTAAAATTATTAAACTCTAAAGCCCATAAGTAATGTTGAGCTAATGACAATAGGGAAGGTTTTTGATAATTTTTGTAACAATTTAGTTAGGGAAAATTATTTTGTAAGTTTCTATAGAAACACACTTGCTTTTACAATATTAATATTAATCCTCTGGGGAATTAATTCAGGGGTAGGATTTAAACCAGATCTTCTTTGCTCCTATTCCAATGCTCTATACCTATATTCTGCTTCTTGTAACTTTCTGGTTTTAAAGCACATGGCATACATTGTTTGAAAACATTATTATTACTAGGTGATATGATGCATAGACTCATGGGAGTCTATCTATTAGGAAGACCCATCTTCCTAAATTCAAATCTGGGTTCAGAAACATATTAGCTGTGTAACTCTGAGCAAGTCACTTAATCCTGTTTGCCTCAATTTCCTATCTGTATAAAGAGCTAGAAAAGAAAATGCCAAAAAGCTTGTGTCACAAAGAGTTGGACACAACGGAAAAGAATTGAAGAACAACAAATTATTATCCCAATTTTTTTTCCTGAGGCAATTGGGGTTAAGAGACCTATCCAGGGTCACACAGCCAGGAAGTATTAAGTGTCTGAGACCAGATTTGAACAGAGGTCCTCCTGACTTCAGGGCTGAAGCTCTATCCACTACACCAATTAGTCACCCCTATTATCCCAATTTTACAGATAAGCAAACTGAAGTTGAACAACATTAAGGGACTTGCTCACAAATTCAAAAGTAGACCACTTTAGATATAATTCAGGTCTTTAGACTCATAATCTGAAGCATTTTCATCCCATACCATGATTTATCTTTCAGTGTATTAAAATACCACCACTGTCAACACTCAGACTTCGATCTAGAAATCACTGATCTTTGCTGAGGAGGATCCTTAAACCTTAACCTTGGAAATCTGCTTCAAATCTTAGTCATTAACTGACTAAGTAGCAACATGCTCTTGGAAAAGTTCGTTTTATTATTTTAAGAGGAGTATAACAATACTAACCATATCCAGAAGCATTTTTTCTCTACCAAAATAAAAACAATTAAATCCAAGGTATACTGAATGCTATAAAAATCTTAAAATAAAATCAGGAGGGTTACAGAAACTTAAATCTTTAAATCTGGTGATGTTACCAGGTGACACAATAATTATGTTATATAGAGTTTTAGAACATTTCAATATGTGACAACATCCCTTGGCCTATATTTGTATCAGTAATGTACCTGTGGTTTTCCCAGAAAGCTGGACTCTTACAAGAGTGATGAGGAGCTCAAACACAATACTTGACCTAAATACATTATGTAACACTGGATGCCTGTTAAATAGGTCAGCCTGGGCTCTTAAAACTTATGCAAAACTTATAGTCTTCCACATAGAAGCTATGTCACTAGTCAAACTATATCAAAATCAGCTTTCTAGACAAGAAGGCAATTCTCATCACACACACACAGACACACATCCCTCTCCTTTCACCATACATAAAGCTTCTTAAATACTGTCCTACACTTGTCATATATCTTTAGGCCATAGAAAGTAATAAAGGCAATGAGGCTGACGAAAAGCTTAGCAATCCTGAGGTTCATTTAAATGGATGGGAGTTCTTTGAACACTGTTAGAGACATTCTTAATTCTTATTCTTCCAGCAAAAGGAAATGAGATTATGAAGGCACATAGGTCCCCTGCTACCATACCAGAGTGGGTACATAGTTTCACAGAGTACAGACCTTACTGATTGCTTTTAACAGTGACTAATCATAGAAAACTGTATTTTCCTCAGAAGTCTCACAGTTTCTTTCTTGCCTCTCCCATAGAATCGATCAAATATTCTTGACAAAGTTGTCTAAGATTCATTAGCTAACTCAAGGCAGGATTACTATGGAAGCTCGAGCTACCTAGTAAGAAAAGCTTTAATAAACAGGATGTCAAAATTTCATGGCATCTTATACATGGGTCTTCTGTTTTATCAGGTTCATGTTAGCATTCCAGCAATCTGGCTTTCATACACAACCTTCAATCACACTAGTGGGAAATTATTCTCTACTGAAAGGTGGGGATTAAGCTTCACTAATGGTAAGTAAGGTTTCTGGCAACTTGTATACCATCTCAGTTATGAAAACCAAAAGTAGTTATAAAAATTCACTTTAGCCAATACCTTTTCACCTATCTAATGTTTACTCACATGCTAGGTAAAGGCCATGTTTATTAGAAGACAGACTGATCCTTGACTAGGATAATGCAAACCACCCACTTTCCATATTCAGGCAAGACTATGATCTCCTGAAAAATATGGCTAAAAATAGTGGCAATATTGAGAAGGAAAAGAGCAAAAATAGAAGGGAAAGGACACAGCCTGGACAACTCACAGCCTGGACAGTCATCCCTTTAATGACTAAGAGAATATTAATGTATACAGTGACAGTGTTTATTCTGGGGAATATGATATTTTCTAAATTATTTTTTTTCTGAGATTTTCTGTTTTTTTTTTAATATCATTACAGTTTTATCCAGTATCCCTCTTCCTGACCACATTAGAGAGCCATGCCATATGACAAATAAGTCAGAAAACATGGACAAAAAATAAGTAACACCTGTGGATTTCTTACCTCCACAAAGAAGTGTTAGGAATGTACTTTCATGCTTGATCTATATAATTTTGTTACATTTACTTTTGATTTTTTTTCAATTGGTCTTTCCACTTATATCATACTGCTTGTATTTCTTCTTGGCTCTTACTTTACTTTATATAAATTCATGAAACTCCTTCCATGCTTCTCTGTATTCATCATGATCTTCCCTGCTGACAGCAAAGTAATACTCCATTGCATTCATATCACTCAATTTGGCCATTTCCTGATTGATGGGCTTCTACTTTGTTTTCAGTTCTTTGCTATGTGATATTTATTTTTTTTAATCATTAAACTTTGCATTCCTCTGACACTTAACAGTCCAGACAGTGCTCTGCTCCAAATAACTCCAAATTAGGCAATGTCAGTATAATTATCCCCATTTTATAGATGACAAAACTAACACTTGAACAGGTTAGATGATTGGTCCATAATCCCTGAAGCCAGTAAAATGTACTTGAAACCAGGCCTCTTATCCACAATGATATAAAGTTTTTCTTTCTTTTTCTTTCATGAAATAAGGAGACAAATCTTTATTAAACACTTACTATGTATCAGGCAGGCAGCTAAGTAGTAGAGTGGGTAGAGCACTGGCCGTGGAATCAGGAAGACTTGTTTTCATGAGTTCAGAACTGACCTCAGACACTTACCAGCTATGTGACATTGGCCAGTCACTTAACCCTGTTTGCCTCTATTTATTCATCTGTAAAATCAGTTGGAGAAGGAAATAGCAAAGCACTCCAGTGTCTTTACCAAGAAAATCCCAATATAGGATCACAAAGAGTCAAACATGACTGAACAACAAATGTGCCAGGTGCTTTATAAATATTATCTTATTTGATCCTAACAACAATCATCAGCATTGTATAGCTCAAATTTGACTCTGGGGCAAAACAGCACTACTTACATATGGAACTAAGATTTTATGTTTATTTCTCTCTATGAAACAGGGAGCATTTACCTCTCTCCATTATCTTCCAGGTTCAATCTTAAGCATCTGAGCCACATTCCTCACAGCACAAACGCTTAAGTTTTCCATGATGGAATGATACTCATTAAGAAGACAGCAAAAATGGAGCCTTGAAATGGGAAATGAACTACTAAAATGAAGTTCTAAAAACAGTTACTCTGTTCTGTTTAAGGCATTAAAACTCAAGTGCATTGAAAAAGAGACCTCTGCTGTTGAGTTAAACTACAATATACTGTGAAAAATAGTCTTCACCTTACCCCATACACCTGTTAGCTGCCAATGAAGAGACAGCTAAATCCACACAAGGAAACTTAAAAGGAAAAGATTTTTTTTAAAAAGCTGCAGCATCCTAAATCTCTGGGAAATCTAACCATCTTCTTCTTGCTGAACTTCACAGAGGCAACTGGTCACAGTCAGTGAGGTAGGTAGCTTCCCAGTCAAATCCAGTTCTTTTAGGACAAGTGATTATTTTCTTTTCCTATGTGACCTAGTGAATGCAGCAATGCTCCGAAAAGACACTATTTCTGCCCTAAAGGCATTTATGTCCTACCAACTTACCACCTAATGCTCATAATCATGCTCGGCAAAGTGACAAAAATAAGACTGCCGTTCGTTTGCATATTGAAAACAAAATACATACTATTCTGCTGCTTCTTTTATTGCATTGTTATTTCATCATTATTCACCACAGTTCTTGCCTTCATTTGCAGAGTTTGGGTTTTAATGTAATGGCCATTCAATAAAAATGTTGCTTTTAAGGGTTTGCATATCATCCCATTTTCTCTTCAACCCTTCAGCAACCATATGGCAAGCAATCAGGTCTGCAATCACTAGGTCCATATTATATAGAGCATGATTTCAGCATTATGCTATTACCCATCTGTTTCTGTAGAAAAAGACATGAACCCTTGTATAAGAGGTCAGTGGTTTCATTGCACACCGTATTCCAGAAATCTATCTCTGTTCACTTGAGATCACTTTTGTGATTTACTCTAGTCTCCAGGCCAGACTTTTTTTTTTTTTTATAAGAAATACAGACAATCAGCACAATTTGTCTGTCTGACTGTTGTATGAAATTATTTCTAACTGGAGCACTAAACACTTAAACTTTCTTAGTTAAGGATTCTCTTTTCTCCCACCCCTTACCCCCAGACTCTACATTTTAAAAAAATTTATGTGGGTGGTAAAGGAATAAAATCTGCCTCACCTGGTTTTCTATATAACAGTCTGAAGAATAAAAATCTTACAATGTTAGAGCTGAAAGAGACCTTAGATATTATTTCTTCTACTATTGCTTTGTACATTTGGAAATTGAGGGCCAGAATTAATCCTAAATAACATTGAAAATTAGCTGCAGAGAGAGAACAGGACAGCCCAAGTAAGTCCCATGCCTCTTCACTTCTACTTCTTTACTCTATCCCATCACATTGATAATCTGTGATCTATGATCATCTCAAGTCTTTTATAAGGGTAGGAGGATTGGTGAACAGGGATCACTTACGTGCATTATATGTGATGTACAAAAGTGTATATGTGTATAAATATATTATATAAATGTAGTCTCACAGACAGTTATTAGGAAAAAATATGTAAAGAACACTGTTAACTAGTGGACATAATTTTAGTGTTAGCTTTTAATTTGACCTCATGCTTAGCTCTGCATTTAATAAAAAGAACAGTTATAATGAAGTTCAGATGTAACCAATTAAGCCTAAGAAGAGACTTAGCCAACAAGGAATTAAGTTTGTTATAAGGCAGTGACTTCATTAAACATAACTTGTCATAAAATACATCCAAGATATCCTCAATTGTATGTGCTTTATTGTCATGAAATTGGTAGCAGAAGCATAACTAAGAGAAAATACACTGGGCAGGTGAAACCACCAAGTATCTTAGATTTTCACAAAAATCAGTCAGGATCATTAAGACTGGCCAAAGTTGTCCACAAAGCAGATGTTCTCCTCATATCAAAGAAAGAGCCACCTAAATGAAAATCACTTGGTCTTGTTTCACCATAATCTCCCATAACCCTATGACAATATAGGGGATCAACCACAAAAAATTAATGTAAACTCTAAAGTGTTCATAGCATAAATAAGTGAAAATTACAGGTTGACAACCAACAATTACAAAATAAATGCTATTCAACAGCTGAAATAATAATAGATGGAAAGATATATTATATAGTTTTGGCCTACAGCTTTATTTACTGTTTTCAAGAAACCTGAATGTCATGACACTAATATAAACAATATTTAATAAACAATGTAATGATGGAAACTTAGAAAAATGCTGCTAGAGTTAATTAAAAATCTACAATTGAATAAGATCCTTTATAAAGCAATAGATGATGCAAAAAGGCAACTGTTTATTGCATATTCTAATAATTATTCTTAAACAAAAATTATAGGCTAAGAGACTAATCATACTTTTCAAAAATACCTTATGGGGTTGAAAATCTCTTAATTTTTATATCACTTGATTTCTTAAATCAATGACTTTAAGGATGAGACTGGGAAAATAAAACTTTTTATATATATAAATTAAGTTTTAATATTCATTTTTAAGACAAAGCAAGAAAATGAAATGTTAAAGGTGGCACATATCTTTTAGTTTAGACTGTATTGGAAGAAAGAAACAAACTGGGTTGGCAATTTTTTGCAAGATTCTTTTCTATGAATATCATCCTTCAACTTCCCATTAATATCTTGATATAAACAGAGAAGAAATCAGTAATTAAAGAAATAGAAGAGTCTATGATTTAAAAAGATGGCAGGCCCAATATGGTAGGAAAATGAAGAAATTATCAATTGGAAATAACTGAAACAAAATAGCAGAAACTCAGTACAAGTAATATTTTGCCATAATAGTTGAATGAACACACAGGGCTGACTTTGGTCAAGGTTGCAAGGTCACAGAAATTTGATTTCAGTTCCCAAGTTACCTTTTCTCTAAATTCTTCTTCTCCTAGGGTATATTATAATTTCCTCGCAGGTAAGGTGCCCAATGTGTCCAGGTCTCTCCCTCTTTTCTCTCTATCAAAACTTGAATCCTTAATTCCTCACAATAAATAAATCATTGAGCACAGTTTAGCATCTGTACCCAGAGACATTTACATTTTAATATAATTAGCTAAGAGGAAGAAATTATCTAAAAAATTATTTAAAAAATAATTTTTAAAAAAATCTCAATAATGGAATATATATCAGTCCTTTGTAAGGATAATTTTTGGAGTCAATGGAATCCAACCTGTGCCTCTGCCAAAAGATTATCTAACAGCAATTACTTGTTAGACAGGTGAGTCCAACTAGTGTTTTTTTGTTGTTGTTGTTGTTTTTCTTTTCTTTCCTTTTTTTCCTACTTCTTGTCTCTTTCAACATAACAGTCAATGAGAGTAGTGATTACTCTAAGAAACATTTGTGGAGAGATATTTGCAATAAAATTAACAGTATTTTAAAATCAGTTCACTTACAAACTGAATACAGTCGAATCAGGTAGTAGAATATTTAAAAGACTAAGACTGGAAGTCTTGGTCTTAATTTTCTCATGTATAAAATGAAAGGAATTTTCATACTTGTCTGCAAAGTTACATTTGGTCAAGAACACATCACTATTCTCTAAAGTCACTCTACTGAGATTGCTCTGCAAATGACCCTAATGGAGCCCTTTTCCATGAAAATCTGAAATATGCCAGGACTTCTACTTCAAGGTCACTTCTTTGAATCTTCTAGGTGAATCTTTCTGCATCACCCTCAATCATTTATCAACAACCAAGATCCCACTTCTACAAGGCAAAGCAAAAACTGGAAAAGAGTTAAATCTGGGCTTTGTTGTTAGAAATTCAATCTTTTGTTTCCATGAAAATATGATAACAATCCATATTTCCCCCATTTTATCTTCTTCCCAAAAACCTAAACTTTTAGAATACAGGAGAGTTAAATCATTTCTTTGTTCATTGGCTTTTCATTTATTTTATAATAATAATTTATGAATTATTTTGGATTTCTTTGTTTCCCATTCCTTCCTGAAGCAGATGTTATAATTTGCTCTATACCTATTAGTACTAGCTAACATTATTTTTCTTACTGTCACATAGTAACATGGTGATTATTTAGATAGTACTTTGAGATTTGCAAAGTCTTACCTAATTATCTTGCAGGAGCCTTACAACAATCTTGTGAGTTAAGTTAAGTATTCTAGATCATATGATGCTTATACACCTTGTATACTCTGAGCTGAGATGGGAGGGAAGGAAGGAGGAATGAGAAAATAACTTGCCTGAGTGAGTTAGTGAAACAGGTAGATCTTGAATCCAAATTTCATTGACACCAATTCCAGTACGTTTAACTCTGTTCAGCTCTCCCTGATGACATGCTAACTTTGTTAAAAGCAGGGAACACATCCTTTCAAACTTTTCTACTCTAGAGTCTTTATACAGCTTTTATATCTGTGGGCACAGTAAGTACTTAATAAATACATATTTTTAAAAGATTTAAACAAAGAACTATTAAGTAAAGAATGAGTTTCCTATCCATCATTATTTAAAAATTGCCTTAGACCTAAAGGACAAATTATCCTTCAGTGATAATAATGATAATAATGAGAAGAGCTAAACTTTAAAACACATGTTATAGAAGTTAATGAGAGTTTATGGTCAATTCAGACAACCATACTCACTGGTATGGATAGGTGGGTAGGTAAGAAGATAGAGAAGCAGACATTTAAAATAGTGTCTTAAGCATAACAGGTGTTTTAAAAATATTTGCAGAATTCCATAACATTGACCAAGACTGAAATTTTCTGATTTTGAGAGAAACCACAAATTACAAGTCATTATCAATGTCATCATCAAATATGTCTGGACTAAAGTCAATATTCATAATAAAAACACTTATACTTTAATGTCAAGAAAATATATTGGTAGTATTAAGAAATTACATTGTTTACTCAAATGGTATCAATTAGAGTTTATGGGTTTGTTTTAAGATATGAAGTAGATTTGGCAAAAAAAAAAAAAGCTGCTTACTTTTGAGGGTAAATGTCTAACCCCCGTTGTTGTCGTTTTCCCATTTGAGTTAACTTTTAATTCAAGGACCTGTTTAAAAATATGACTATCTTATAGAACTAGTATCCTCCTTTATTTAAAGTCTTTTACAAACTCATATAAGTGTTGAAAAACATAAGATCAGAAGAGTCAAAGTAAATAACTGGGTATCTACTTTTTGTTGAAATTTTAAAAATCATTTCCTGAGTATGTAATTATACTAGTACCCATCAATGGAATAATCAAATTAAAGTTGCATTTTAACTTATTTTTTAAGTTCCATCCTCATTATTGTTAATAAAGTTGGAGTGGGTAATATATATTCTTATATTTAATAAAATTTAGTTTTTCACTTTTGCAGTGTATTGCTCATAAAATCTCTCTATTACTTAATGGATAATAGTTGGTGCAAAGATGTTTTGGAGAGTTGATTTTCCCCCCAACCCTCCTTCTCTAAATCCCCCCTTTTAGACATGACCTAGAGAGTTCATTCCCTAGGAAAAAAAATCTCACAATATTTGATTACTCTTTTCCTATTGTGTGTTGAATACTCTGAGGATGGCTCTGTTTGTTATACCAATCAAATTTTATAATCCATTTTACTTAGTTGTCTGCATTGTCACTGTGTGGTCAACTGTGAATTATCTTCTCCTGGGACCAGATCTGATTGCCTAGTTTAATATGCAAGACAACTCTGCTTGACCAAATTACTGACTCTTTCAGATTGAAAATACTCAGTTCCAAGGAGGTATCAGAGAAGAAAATTCAGAGATTCTCCCTGGAAACATTAGAACCATCCAAAGGCACAATAATTCCAAATGACTTAGATGACAGACACATTTTCCCCTCGTACATCCAGTCATCTCCGTTTTCCATGAGGAACAAATACAAAATCTTACAAAATATAAAATTTTTTGTTTCAGCTTAAAATATGTAGCTGCTTCATATATCCATCATATCTCTACTATAATACAAAACTGAAAAGAACAACATAATTTGCAGAAACAAAAAGCATGTCTTAGTTGTGTGTTTTTTTTTCTTTTTTCCAAGAATAAAGTCTTAGAAGAAAAATCTCTCTAAGGATCCAGAAATTATAGGCAGGGGAAAACTTATGTCAAAACTCAGTTCTTAAGGGAAGAGGTCAAACTTAAGAGTATGAAGAGATTTGACATCCTATTCTGTGATTAGGTCATAGGAGAAAGCTTGGGGTGAGAGAAACAGAGAGAAAAGTTACATCTTTGCTATCTTAATGAAGGTTTACTGCACCATTGGAATTTTCTTCCCACCAATTGCATTGAATGTTATTTTACCTTCTGTGCTCATTATGAAGGTTTTCAATTGAACTGAAGAGACAAACAACTATAATGACAAGATTTTAAAGCCTTCTCTAGTCCCTGGTACTACCATGCAAGAAGGTTGAAGGTTTCTTCAAGAAAAGAAGAAAGTAAAAGGTTGAAGGTACATACAGAAGAAATGAAGAGGGAAAAAATTGCAGAGAGAATACTAATACTCTGTTCTGACTAGATTTCCACCAAATGCCTGAATTTTTCCTCTCCTGATGCTCTATCCACCTGTCAGCAACTACTCCAACTGCTAATGCCTCTATAGTTCATCCAGAGTTATTTTCCTAATCTCCCAGCCCCACTCAAATTTTATATTCACCACAATCCTAAGGATTCAGAAATTTTGTCTGATTCATGAGCCCCTAATTCATTTTCCGACTGCCTAGAATATTTAATAGATACTGACACACCATTTAGCACTTGATTTTACATATATATGTATATATATATATATATACATTTTTTATTATTTTCTAATTATTTCCTATGAATGAATTTTGCTTCTCCCAACTATTTGAAAAGCTCCTCAAGAAGGCAGGAAACTTCTTTGAGTTCCTAGTATAGCTTTTGACCCACACACCAGATACACTTTAAATACTTGGTCTTTTTTTTTTTTTTTTTTTTTTTTTTGACTGGTTAGGATTAGGCATTTAGAATCATAGATTTAGGCTTGGGAAGGTGCTTTTGAAATCAAAAGATCATAGGTTAAAAGCTAGAAAGGACATCAAAAGCCTTCAAGCCTGACACCTTCATATTATAAATATGGAAACTGAGGCAAAGAAAGATTAAATGTTTTGGTCCTGGTCCCAAAGTTAGCAATGGTCTTGAGTGAGAGTCAATTGGAGCCTAAATTTCCTAACTACAGATACAGAGAGCTATCTCCTAGACCAGGAGTGGGGAACCTTTTTTGCCAATGGCCATTTGGATACTTATGATATCATTCCAGGGCCATCAAAAATTGTCAACCTATAGAACTCAAGCAGGAGAAGTTACTCTGCTTAGCTTTTAGCCCAGCATAACAGTGGTTAATTATGCAAATAATTTTGCAGGCCTTCTATGTCCTGCAGGCTGAAAGTTCCCTGCCAGCATGCTGATTTTGCAGACAAGGAAACAAAGTCCAGAGAAAGTGAAAAACTTGATGAGAGTCCCACAAATAAAAATGTAAGGGGCAGGGTATGAAACCAGGATGATTACCTCTGTATTGTGCCATATTTATATGCAAAACTTTCTACCAGGAAAACAAAACAAAACAAAAAAGAAAAACATGATTATGGCATGATCCATTTAACAGTTCCATAAACAAAGATCATGAGAGGTACGGAAGTTTCCAGACTTGGAAGGAGTACCTTCTTTTGGGTCAACTGAAGACTTAGAGTATAACTCTGTAGCTCACTGAACTTGATTAAACTGAAATGTAGTAAAGGAAAAGCAAACAAATGATGGCACTGTGTCAGAACTTGAATTTTTCTGAGAACCAAAGAAATGATGATTTAAGTTTTCTAATCCTTTCTTTCTTTCTACTTTCATAATCCCAAACCACCATCAAGAGTCTTATATGCACTATCCTACACCTAGAGAGGCAATTAGATAGCATAGCAGATAGTTCAGAGCTTAAGTCAGGAATGCATCTTCCTGAGATTTAATCTGACCTCAGACACTTACTATCCGTGTGACCTTGGGCAATCCACTAACTGTTTGCCTCAGTTTCTTTATCTGTAAAATGAAGTAGACAAGGAATGGCAATTACTCCATTTTGTTAACCAAGAAAATTCCAAATGGAATCAAGCAAGAGTCAGATAAACCTGAAAATGATGAACAATACACCTACAGAACAGCTTAGAATATTAGTTGAAATATATCAATGGATAGAGTCCCAGATTTAGGGTGAGGAAGACCCAAGTTCAGTTCCTTCCTCCTTCCTCCACCTCCCCAATTGCTCAGCATGTGATCCTGGGCCTTTTGATTTCTCTTAGCCAAAATTTCTTCATAGGTATATTAATAGTACTTACTGCACAGAACTGTTATGAGGATCAAATGAAATGGCATCTAAAAGTTCTTTGCATACCTCAAGGCATAATATAAATGATAATTATTATCAATAATATAATTATTAATCAGACTTTTTGAGAGGTAATAGAAAAACACTAGCTTTCGAAGTCTAAGTATCTAGATATAAATCACATCTCTGATACTTATTGCCTCTACAACCTAAGGAAAGTCAACTCACTTTCTTGGCTCAGTTGCCTTATCTGTTAAATCAAGGTGTGGGACCAGATAAAACTAGAGGTCTAAAGTCAATATTGGCTATTGGATTTGACCTATGATATATCCAAATCCATCTAGTAATCAGCTGAATTGCAATGGACTTCTACTAGATCATTTCAATTGCCAACATATTCTCATTAACAATATTGATGGGGAAAACATGAAGGAAATACATTCTTGAGTTGATTTATTTTTTAAAAAAATCTGTCAGCAAAATGGGGTGAAGCTAAATTCAGTCTAAACAGCAGTGGAAACAGGGAAAGCAATAAAAAATGCAAAGATCCACAATGCATAGGCACTTTTAAAAAAAGCACTGAAATGGGGCCCCTTTAAAGCCTTCAGTATTTCTCATTCAGCCTTTACCAATCATTTTGTTTTTTGCCCAAGTTTGCCACCTAACAGCAATGCAGTTTATTGTCTCGGGTGATGGGGAACAGACCTGTTTGTGCCATCACAATGGCCAATAAAGCTGAGCCAGAACCACTTCATTTGAAACCTAAAATAAAGAAATAGATTTCATTTAAACCCCCCTGTGTGAAGCTCAGCTATCGTGCCACAGTCTTCCCTTTGGCTGCATTTAGTGCCCCACTAGCCTCCTCAGCAATAGGGAAAGGCGCAGTGCTCAGTGACTCTGATTCTCCTCCCATCAGTAAACTGATCCGGTGATAAAACGTAAAGGGGCTTGTACTATTTGCATTTTTACTCAGTTTAGTCACAGATCACAAAATAAATTAGTAAATTGAGCAACAAGCCTTCCCATTTGCAAAGCCCAAACCTTCCAAGCAATCATCTATGCTTAAATTCACAAATCCCTGAAAATATAATAATTTCCCTGTCAATGACCTAAACTGCCACTACTACCATTTCTTTGGAGGGACTAAATGTCCTTTTCATGCCACGGATGCCAGAGAGCTTGGAAATATGATAATTTTAAAGAACTTGTTTTAAATGTGTGGGATTTTTTTGTGGGTGGGTAATGGAGTGGGGTTGGGGAAATATTAAGAAAGATAGAAAGGAACTTGATATCTTACTGTTGCTTATGTAAAATTTCAAACTTTTATCATTGAAATTCAATTAAAATTTGGAATCTTAACCCTATTGTATTACTTTAGTAATGATAAAATTAGTCATAAAAACTCACACTTTATGGAATTTCAACATTCACAAAGTGTTTTCTTCAAAAAATCTAGTTGAGACTGGTAGCCTTCCTGAAAATGAAGATAGGGTGTTTTGTTTTTTAAAAGCTTGATACAATATTTCAGAAGAAACAGACATTTCTATATTCACTTTTTATCCTGGATAGTCAGAGATGGAATGCCACATAAGGGTTACAGATACTCTCAGGATGGTGTCAGTAGTATCTTGTTATCTTTAGCTTCTAACACAGAGATTTTCAAGTAAATAAGGATTTACTTAGTGCTTATTTTGTCCCAGGCACTTTCAGTACAAAAGGAGGAATAAACATACCATCCCTGCCTATGGGAACCTCATATTCTAAAGAGAGGCAACGTGCAAATGACCATATACAAGCAAGATATATATTATGTAAAGAGGGTACAGGGAAGTAAAGGAAGGGTAGGAAAGGTAACTTAGAAAAGTCTTCTGCACAAGGAGAGATTTCAATGGGCTTAAAAAAAAAAAGCCAGGAGTCAGAGATGAAAGGGTATAGCATTCCAATCCTAGGAGATGGATGACCAGTGCAGATGCATGGAGTGCCTATGATAGTGTTGTGTGAGAGGAATGAGAAGAAAACTAACACATACCCATACTCTCTCTGTCTCTGTCTCTGTTTCTGTCTTTTTGTCTCTGTCTCTCTATCTCTGTCTCTCTTCTCCCTCTCCTTCTCTGTCTCTCTTTTTCTATGTCTCCATTTTTTTCTTCCTATCTCCATCTCTCTCTTTCCCTTTTTTTCTCTCAATGTGTATGTATACACATATAGGTATATAAACATATGTATGTGTGTATATATATGTATTTATATACACATATATCTATCTACTTATTTATCTATTGAATTGGAGCAAAGTGACTAGGAAGACTTCAGAAAGTATTTGACTAGTAGAGTAAGTAGTCAGATGAATCAAGACACCCAAATTCTGACTCCCCCACTCCCAAAGCCACCCTAAAGACAGCACAATCAAATAAATATGCAAACCAAGCAGTGAGTTACTCTTAGCCCCACAGGATCATAAATCTATACCTAGAAGGTCTAGAATCCCCTCATTTTAAAAATGAGAAACCAGAAGTCCAAAGAATTGGATTGGTTTGAATCCAGGACAACTGACTCCAAAGACAGTGTTCCTTCCACTCTCATATTCTGGCCACTCAGTATAATCTGTTTTTTATTCAGGGGTAAAGACTGGAGGAGGAGGAAGAGGACACAAAAAGAAGTTTGTTATTTAATGACAATGTTCAATGTTCATTTCGGTGGCTATTTATCCCAGGTAGCAACTGTCATAGAGTAAAGAGCCACTTGGGACAGTAGACTCCTTTGTCCTATCTTCTTTAAAACCAAGAGCCCTCATTTATGAGGAAGCTTACCAGCATTAGGGATTTAGTATTTGACTGTGAGAGAAATATAATTTTTTCTCAGTGCAAAATGAACTGACCCATAAACAGTTCAACACTGTGACCCTTACTTCATTCACACTGTGCTTCAAGCAACTGTGCAAACCTGCCCAGAGAATAGTGAGACAGCTGGCTAGGAAGCATTTTATGGAAATAGTTCTATTTCAATAACTATGCCCTCTCCAAAAGAGGCTTTAGTTACTTAACTCAATGAGAAAAACTCAATTTCTTGGTCAGATTCCCAAACTTCTGCCAAGAATTTTTTTCAGTGAAATTTGATGCTATAGAGAAATCCGCCTCGGGACTTTCCCTTGTCCACACATCTCTCCCTGTTTCATCAGACCACAGGTATTTAGCTGCTCTTTTTCATGGAGAGAGATGAAGGGTATAAGTGACTACCATTGAGATTTGAACTGGCATGGAAGGTACCCTCAGGTTTGCAAAACCTGAAAATGAGCCCCTACCCCACTCCAAATATCTATTCTATCAAAGTAGTATCAAATCCAGACTGGCTGTGGTAAGAACACTCCATCCAAATCCCTAGACCACCAAAGAGGAGCTAATTATAATTATACAGTAGCATGATGTCCAAAAAAACTTGATTTGCCTCAAGGCTCTATATTATCTTTAACAATGTAACTACAAGAAACAATTCTCAACTTTAGGTCTTTGTAAGAGTAGGATCAAGTGATCAATTACAGTTTATGGAGAAAAGATGGCAAATATTTTTTTTTTTTAAATCAAATGTCCCCAAGTCTTTGATTTCCAAATATCAAAGTTACTTTGTTTTAGCCCAAATCATCACCCACCTAGCAAAGAATACCCAGTGGAGTTGCTTCCTGAAATCCAAATATCTGCGTGCACTATGATTTTTGTTTGTGTGGACCAACATAAGGGAATTATCCAATATGTCATAAATAACAATTTTTGTGGTATAATAAATACTCTACAAAGATTGCCATTCAAGATTAATGGGAGCAAATAGCTCATGGTTTCATTAATAATCTTTTTTATATTTAATAAGCACATATTTACAGCATAATAAATTACTTTTGTTGTTTTATTCCTTTAGAATCATAACAATGATGTAACATCTAGGAACATATACTTCACTGGCAAGATATTTTTACCTGTCATTGATATTAAAGAAGAGAAAGTATGTGATGACTTTGAAAGGCTTTGTTTCTGAATGTGATGTGACTGCTCATTTTTATTACCAGAATGAAAAAAAAAAAATTCCCTTCCCAATATCTGATTCATCAAACACACTCCCTTCCTGATGTTAATCTCATTTCTCCACTGTGATATTCCTAGACAATAGTGGTCATCTAAGTACCCTTAATCCTTTTAGCAAGCACTAATAATTATGCATTAGTACAAATAACATTAAAGCTTTTTTTTTCAAATAATTACATATATAATGGATGTGTCTTTAAAAAGTTGTTTACAGCTAATTAACCAATGAATAATTGTTTTCTCTTCCAGGAACCGGGAAAGCTTATCTTAGAGTCACAGTTAAAAATGCTTTTTTTCCAGTTTTACAGATGTTGTTAGCAATTAAAACTGTTAAAACACTATTAAAAAGAAATTCTTGTATTAAAGGGCTTACTCATTCCAGTTGTTGTGATTTTTAAAGTACTGCATCTTTTTCAATCATTTCCGGTTTGAAAAAGCCCTGATGGCCTAAATGTAGCAAGACCCCTTTCTGAAGAGTTCAAATCCTCGAGTAACATAGCACAGTCTGCTTGTTGCTATATGACTAGTTTAATTGTGGGCTGTAATAAAGGTCATAATTAATATCCCAACACAGACACTAACAAACAATTTTAAATTGCCAGCATAATCAAATGATGCAAACATCTATGAGCTACAAAAGTTCATTGCCGCAACTGACAATTTCTTAATTGTATTCAGTCATTCATGGAAATTTTATTAACATCGAACTGATGTATCCTGCCCTTACTCTGTCACAACACCAGGGATCTAATTTCATTATTTTCCACAAGATTTGCTTGACTACTGCCATGATTCTAATATTGCTTTAGTCCAGATGTTTATGCTATTTAAATTAGGAAGAAAAGGCTTTTGGGTAAACACAATTAAAGAAGTTTTTTTTCAAATTTAGTTTAACAAACTTCTTTTAATTAATGCATATAGCTGCAATGTTGAGGCTTTTTCGCTGGGTTTATGTTTATTTCCCACTGTGTGCAACATACATTGAGTGTATAGCTACTGCTAAATATAACCACCTTTTAATTTTTCACTTACATTTGAGTGCTCATTAAAGTGAAAAATCCCAGCACACAACAGCACTTTTTATCCTTTTACTCTTAATCAAACCCTAATTTTTTTTTTCATAGAAAAGGGCCTTTTTGAGAATATATTTCTTATTTGGCTATCTTTAAAGACTCACAAACAGCAGAACCCTGAAATTGTCTTCTTACCATTCAAATGGCATTACTTCTGATAGTTGACTACAAGCATTTCAATTAAATGAGAAGCATTCACAAAATCTCTACTTAGACTGATATTCTCCCTCCTTTATTTGGGAGAAAGGGGGGCTTAGAGAAAGGGGAAGGAGACACAGTTCTGTATGCTTCTTAAATCTCTGCAGCCTATATCACAAGTTAAATTTCACAGTGCAAGGGGTTCTAATAAATAAATAAGAGTTTTCCCTTGGCAGCTGCTTACTTTCATTCTCTGGATTCCCCTTCTAAGTGATTATAATAGACTCTAAAATACTTACATGAGATTTAATAGTACTAGAAGGCTAATCAATCCACATCAGTTTTGAAAAATACAAACTGGATTTTGTTAAGGTCAAAGTGCCATTTTGCAGCAAATGATTATAGCTTTGCTTCTTCCAAACTAAGAATGACATGTTTGTAATCCCTGGATAAATGAATAAACTCTCATTGTAGGGCTATTGAATCTTGTTGACTGGCATATATAGACACGATGGAATGAATGTTCAGTAATAATAATAGGAATTATAGCTAGCATTTATATAGTGCTTTATGGCTTACAAAGCAAACATAATCTTTAATAATTAATCTTACATTATGATTTACAAATATTATCTCATTTTTTTCCTTACAATAACACTGACAGGCAGATGTTATTATTATTCCCATTTTATAGATGAGGACACTGAAAGAGATGGGGTCACATAGCTAGTAAGGATCTGAGGATGAATTTTAACCCATGGTTTGGCTCATGGTCCAGTAATTTAGTCCCTGGGACAAATAGCTGCTTCAATCTATGGAGATTCTAAACATTTTTTTTTCAAATATCATCATTTAAAAAATAACAAAGCATTCAATATCAAACTCCATGAACATACCATGTTTAGGCAAAGTAGAGCCCATGGATGTTCCTGCAAGAATCTTAAGCCAACCTTATTTTAAAAATATCTTTATTTCAGTTCTGAGACTAGGGCAATCTATTATGTGGGTTCAATTCATGTATCCACCCAAAGTATATGGAAATACAAACCATAAAATTCTCTCCAACCCCTAGTTTTGAAATGTCTCCTTATTTCAGAATAAGCATGGTCCTATTTGTAAACAGCAATGATACCTGCTATCACTCTGCGATTGGGCCTGCTTTCATCTAGCTGGAAGAAGTTTGAAGTGTTTCAATCCATAAAATCTTTTCCTCACCAAGGGCTTGAAAGGAGCATAATATCACTTTATTGATGGATTTCTCTTGTTATTACTATTTCCCCATGCATGCATTGATTAGGAGTGGCTATTTCTTGTTCTCTTTATATTAGGTGGAAAATCCTCCTGCTGAGGACTACCTATAGAGACAAATTTCTTTGGCTTATTTTTAAAATGTTAAAATCTGACAAATGATTTCTGGCCTCTTGAAGGTCCTCTGTTTGCTAAAAGTGGCAATATTACTCAAATTTCAGGATTTGGGAGAACCTCAGTTTCAAGGTTCTTCTTTTTTCCCTTCTAAAACTACAGTTTTCAGGTAAAGAGAATTAAAGTAATACAGAAGGTTTTCCTTGAAGGCACAAAATCATTTTTTTAAAAAAGTAATACTAAATGCTCACAATTAAAAAGGACTATGTAAAATACAGGTGTATTTGGGGGAATAATTCATTTGAATTGCTGAAAAAAAATCTATCCAAATCAGATACTATACCTTTCAATGTTGGTTTATTTCCCTCTTGTGTTCTCTATTTTGAAGAACTATGTTTGGCAAGGTTTCCAAGTATACCATGTCAATTTTATAAAAACTAAAAATATTGTTGAAAAAATATTATCCCAAGAACATACGTAAAATTATAAATATTCAGCACATCAAGCTTTTGATATACTTTAGTGCACATGAACTGAGTAGCTGTCAAAATTACAACAGGCAACTCAAGTAATTATGCAGATTTATGCAAAACATTAACAAGAAGAATTAAATGCACAAATGAGGTGGCTACACTTGAATTGTTAAGATTATGAATAATTACCATGAATCTTTTTGCTCTTAATATAACTTGTTTTTGATAAACAAAGCCTTAATTATCAGAATACTTTTGAGAATTTTGGTGACCTTCATTAATCTTACAAAACAAGTCTCTTGTGTTCTGCATTGTAAAAGGCACATGCTTAGAATAAGTACACAAAACCTTGGGAAAAGCATATGTTAATGGCTACTACAAACTGGTGAACGATACCTCAGTTTTAAGTACACAAAATTCTGCACACGTAGACAAAACACACACACACACACACACACACACACACACACACACACACACAGTGTTGAAAGGTACTCTTTTTTGGAAAAGAAAAAAAAATCCTGGGAAAAGTGGCCTTCTAGGTAGTGGGAGAATGAAGAGAAATCTCTGAAAAAATAATTACATTTGTAAAATAGCTTCTTTTTTAAAGGAGAGAGGTACCATCAATATAATAAGCTCTCATTTTTAAGATACAAGGAATGCAAAACAACATTAAAGGTTATATAGACCTGAAAACATTTGGCTTTGGGGAACTTTCTTACTGGTCTTTTTCAATTTTCAGTTTTTCTTAGGTAAAGACAGCTCTCAAAGTCAAGGGCGGTTTATATACCACCTTGGCTCTTAGGGAGGATATACAAAATGGGCTCTACGCTTGGCTCCCCTAGTAATCTTTCTGTTGCCCTCCTTCTCCCAGATAAGCAGTGGGACCTCTTCCTGTCCCCTCAGTTAATTTCAGAATTAATTTGCAACGCTGTCATCAACAGTGAAACAATTCACTGATCAACAGTTGCAATTCTTCATAACACTGTCAAACTCCCAGCTGCCACTATGGCAGGCGGTACTGCCCCGGCTCCAGACATTCTGCCTTGGGACTAGTGGTAAGAAAGGACTTTGGAAACAGTAAGTCTTTAAAGCTACCCACAATATTTCTTCCCTGGAGAGCAAGCTGTCAGATCAATGGTGTTTTTGTCATAAAAAAAAAAAAAAAAAAAAAGCACTCTCCAAGGGATTTGAATTTGTTTTGGTAAATGTCAGATAGCTTTGATGCATAAAAATTAACTTAAAGAGGTCACATTCCAATGGAGTACAAGCTTGCACTTTAAGAGAAGTTGTATCTTTATATATCATTACATGACAACGTAGACCAGGCCGGGAAGGTCTAAACATCCCAGGGATGGTACAGATTGTAAAATGACTCAGAGGAACAGACAGTAAATACTGCTAAATTATGCCCAGACGAGTTAATAATTCTCAAGCATATTTCTGAAGACCATCCTGGCTAAAACACATTACCAGCACATTGCCAAGTCCCTGCCTGCTGTCCCAGAAACTTTTAAGATTTAAAGAGAGTAACTTCTTTCAAATGAATTTTTCCTCGGATTGCATCCAAGTCAACAAAGCAGGAGCTGCCTGGGACAATCTGCTCTCATGTCTGTCCATTATCTAATCACATGTGTGACAGGACAATTGGAGTATTGCTAGTAACTCCCCTCCCCTATGCAGAAACAAATAGCTGTTGACCAAAAATCTCCCCCCCCCAAAAAAAAACACCCTCAATTTCTCCAAACTTTGAACAAAGAGAAGATACAAGTTTTAAAATGAAAGAAAATTGCTTCCGAGCATTGGAATTTGGCCTACACCAGTAAAACAATTGGATTATTTCTCTGTTCTCAAAAGGAAACAATTCTTTAAACACAAGATAACATTCTGTACTTAATAACTAGTACAAGGGAATCCTTATTTTTGTTTTTCTGCTGGCCTGTAATTTATAATCTTGATATTAAGAAGGTTTCAGTGTGTAGAAAAGAGCAAAATTTTCCATGGGTTCTTAATATTTGTAGCAACCAACAGTCACTTTCCCTCTAGTGTTTCCTGGTTTGGGTCAAGTGTACCCCAGATTTGGTTAAACAGAAGGGTACATAGACTTGCTTAGTGAGTGATCAACATGTCAAAGATTGGAAATTTTCTGTTTAGGAATTCTCTCTATCCAAACAGATCATAACTTGTCTAAAATTGAGTAGATCAGTTTCAGAAAATTGCCGAGGCTGAGAGATTAAATGACTTTTTTTGTGGTCACACAGATAATAGGTATCAGAGACACAATTTAAACTAAAATCTTCCTTACTCTACCTAGCACTCTTAACTATGCTATATTTTCTCTCTCTCTCCTTCTCCCTTTTTCCCTCTTCCTCTTCTTCTTCCTCTCCTCCCTCACTTTTTTCCTTCCTTCCTCTTCTCCCTCTCCCTCACTCTTGCTCTTGTTCTCTGTTACTCTTGCTTTTTTCTTTTTCTTTCTTTTCTTCCTTTCTTCTTTCCCTTCTCCTTCTCTCTGTTTCTGTCTCTCTGTCTTTCTCTGTCTGTCTCTCCCTCTCTTCTTTTTTTCTCTTCCTTCCTTTGTTCTCTCCCCCCCCACCTCCCAGAAATCTATTTACTCTTATGGCTTATGTACAAGTCTACTGTGGATAACCAGTAAACTCTTTCTTCCTCAAATAGCCCTATACTGGAGCAGAGCCAACAGTGTATTGAACTGTGTATTAAAGAACAGTGTATTAAAACAATGAATTACAAATCCACAAATAAAGGTTCTTTTGTCAAACACATTTAGTATCAATAGGTAAGCCATTCAATCTGCTTATACCTTGGTGTCCTCAGTCAATCAAACTGGATGTCTTCTCTCTGCTAATGTCCCAAGGTCATGTATACTCCAAGGATGAAGAAAAAGAAGGTAGTTCTAAGTTCTTGAAAGAGAAAGCCCCAGATGCATTGTAAACAATAAATCCAGTTTCAATCCTTTTTACTAGTGTTTAAAGAGTTGCAAATTAAATATAGTTCTAACCAGTGAAATCTTCTGGCCTATTTTCAGATCATGAATAAATGGATCAAATGTTAGAGGATGAACACTAATAGTCCAACTTGTTCACTTTGTCTTTATTGGAGGGAAAAGGAAAAGAACACACCCAACATCACTGATATTGAAAGAAGCATCTAAGGACTGGGAAAGAAAAGTCATTTAACCTATCTCAATCTCAGTATCTTTATCTACAGAATGTGGGTAATAATAGCAGCTATTCCACAGGGTTGTTATAAGGAATAAATGAGATCATGTAAAGCCCTTTGCAAATCTTAAAGTACTATTTAAATGTTTGCTATTAAATATGCCTTTCTCCAACTTGTACAGTTGTTCTCCAACTAACCTGTCTCATTTATTAGGTTCTTAGACCTAAATAATGTTCTTCTCCTTTCTTTTTCTTGATAGCCTTCTCTCTATGCCCCTCCCACTAGTAGACTCAGCACCCAAGTAATGAAAGATCTTTTCCATTTCCTATTTTAAAGCATGGCATCAATTGGAGTGCGATGGGGAAATGGGCAGACATGGGAGCAGATTGCTCAAGGCAGTCATTACTTGGACATAATTCAAGGAGGATAGGGACACTGACTAGAAATCAGCTCCCTTTAATGTGCCTCAGCTCAAAGGGCTATTTCTAAGGATATTTCATTCATTCATCCATTTAACATCCATTCAACAAATATTTATTGAGTGCCTTCTTTACAAGCCACATGCCAATCTCATAGGAACCTCATTCACAGGATTCACTGACTGATTATGGGATGATGATCTTGGGTTGGAGAATGTGTGAACCTTTACTCTCTGACCTACAATGTAAACATTATATAGTGAGAGGATTATTACCAAGGGAATTACAAAGTTACTAGATTACATGGAACCCCAGAACTGTTCTTAATTTTATGTGGGAGAATCTAATTACAAGTATGTAACCCATACTTAGGCAGGATCGTCTATTTAAATAATTTAGATAAATGATACTAGAATCTCTTCCTGTGAACCAAGACATCTTTGATACTCTTGTCAGGCTCTCTATGTCCATGGTACCAATGGAGAATTGCAAGAGAATAAGATCAAGCAATGCCATTTGTAGGGAATTTGGTTATAGGCATGTGTCATAACATGTAGACCAGGTGGAATCAAGTTACAATAGGCTGTTGGATGTTGGGAGAATTAAAAACCAGGATGAGTCAACATCTATTTAGTTGTTCCACTCTCCCTCAGTTCTGACAAGCAGGCTTAGTTTTTCTTGCACTGGATAATCACATTAATCTTCCTTTTCTTGGTAGTCATGTATTATAAAAAAGCTGTGACTTGTAGTTCGACTTAAGACTTCATATAGTGTGGTCCATATTCTCAATGGATCCAGCAGTCTGGATTAAGCACTTACTCTGGACCAGACATTGTGCTAAACTTTGGATCAAAGATAAATATAATTTAAATGAAATGTTGTAGTCCTATATATAAACAAGTTGCAACATTTAACTAATAAGGAATTTTTAAAATGTCATAAAGGTTGTCATCAGGGAAATATCTGATAGAGAAGATAGGAAGGCTGTGGTGAAAGTGGAGGATGACAGATAGATAGCCCAGTTGTACCACTGGTATCCTAACAAAGTCAGGAAAAAGCAAGGGACATTTCACTGGAGAGATCATTTGGGTTGAACTTAGAAGAAGGTGTGGATAATACTTGCTTAGGATGAGCTAGTATATGCAGGTTGAAAGTTATAGGATTGGAGGGAGCCTCCAGACTAGTGAGATCATGGATTTAAGAATGTAAATTTCTTCTGCAGTAATAATGAAAGAAATGTGTATTTTGGAAAGAGCAAAAGAAAGCAAGATGGGTAGGAGTTACAGTTTAAATGGGAAAAAAATTAATGCTGTCAGAAAATAGATTTTGTGGAAGGTCATTGGAGACAATTTAATTAAATACCTTGGGTATACATATAAGGAAACTAAGGTCCAGAGAGTGTTAGTAAGTCATCCAGAGTCACCCAGATAAGTGAAATGGGATTCAAACTCATATCCTTGACCCCCAAACCATCACTTTTTCTACAACAGACTTCTATCTAAATTATCTATCAAAGTTTAATGAAAGCAATCCCAAAACTAAAACTGGATTTGAAAGTCATTTCTTCCTGGAAAAAATTTGTTTCATCTAGAATACCCTTCTAGGACCACATTAAAATTCCTTCAATTAAATAATGATCAAATCCATTGATATTATAATCCAGTTCAATCTTTTGCACAGTGTCTTAACAGACAAATTTATCACAAACTATTTCCTTTGTGGACCTTTCCTGGGATTTTAGAAATCCTGAAGCATAGAATCACACTAGGTTCTACCATTCCCTTGATAACCACACATTCTCCAGGAAGCCACAATACTTTATTGAACCAATGACCCTATTATGAGAAGCTATTCCCTCCAAAAATGAGATTGCAATCCATCAATATTTATTCATCTTGTCTTAACATGCTAGTGAAATTCCTCTGGTTTTCTTGATGTTGTGTGGATACCAAGATTATATGGACTGTCCATCAGTTATCCTTCACTCTCACTACTTGACTAGTTCTATTTTATTTTTCCAATAACACATTTTTTTTTAAATGATGTCCTTTACATTGATTCTCCCGTGCATTTTCTTATTGAGAAATGTGTTGCAACCTGCTAATAATACGCACTACATATATCTCTGTTGCCCTTTAGGTGATCTTCAAATTTAATTATTTGGAGATGACTCACAGCTATAGAATAGAGCAGAATGATATTGGAACTGATTGTCCTATAGGTATCTCAAACTCAATAAGTCCAAAAAAGAATTCATTATCCCTCCCACAAATATTTTCCCATTCTTATTTTCCTATTAGTTTTGGGAGCACCATTCTAATCCAAGCTTTTGTAACCTCTCTTCTCGACTACTATAACAGATTTATATGTCTCCCAGCTTCATATCTCTTTCTAGTCTTTCTTCAATTTGGTTACCAGAGTGATTTTCCAAAAGTCTACCAAAAGATTGTCATGTAATCTTCTTCCCCCAAGACTTTCATCAAATAAAATCTAAATACCTCCAGGGTCAAACATAAAATCTTCTTTGTTATATGAAACTCACCACAATCTTAACCCTTACAACCACGCTACCTTTTCCAGTTTTTTCATGCTTTACTTCCCTTCACGTTCCATATTCCCCAACAATCTGGTCTACTTTCTCTATTCCTTGAACATGACATTCCAACTCTTGTCTCCAAAACCTTGCATTAATTGTTACCCCCACCCTGCCTTAACTGGACTGCTTTCCCTCCTCACCAGTGCCTCTGAGTCTCTCTGGCTTCTTTCAAAACTTGGATCAAATCTGCAGGTGCCTTTTTTCTTCTGGGTCAGCTATTAATATCTTTAGCTCTAATTCACCTTCTATCTACACCAAATATAATTTGAATGTACTTGTTGTTCAGTCATTTCAGTCATGTCCAACTTTTTATGACCCCATTTGGGATTTTCTTAGCAGAGATACTGAAGTAGTTGGCTATTTTCTTTTGTAGTTCAAGATGAGGAACTGAGGCAAATGAGATTTAAGTGACTTGCCCCAGATCATAAAGCTACCAAGCTGCTTGAGGCCATATTTAAACTCAGGTCTTCCTGACTTCAGGCCTAGTGCTCTAAACATTATACCACATACCTGCCCCAAGAAATAGTGCATGTAGTTTTAAAACTATCCAGATTCTCCATGATTCTTTTCAAACTTTCTTCTCTCATGTGCATCAAAAAACATTTAATAACTTTTCATGTTTTTTTTAAACCCTCTTTAATCTCCCACTGTAGCCTACCAATACTTAATCAATAAAAGAAAACCAAAATCATTGTTTAAAAAATAGGTATACACAATCAAAACAAATTAACATACTAGCATTGTCCAAAAATCTTGAACTTATTTTGACTCTTGAGTCCATCACCTTCTCATAGGAGAGGCCTCTGGAGACATATTTGTTCCTTACTTTAATCAATATTCTTAAGTCTTTCACAGTTGTTTTTATTTACAATGTTGTTATTTCTATTTAAATTATTGTGGTATTCCTCACAACTCTAGATTTACATTGTACAAGTTTTCCTATTTTTCTCTAAAAATGTTCCTTTTATCATTTCTTCAAGTACAATATTTTTTGTTATATTTATGTACCAATAATTTGTTCATTCATTTCTATTTGGTGTCTAACCTGTTTGTTTGCAGTTCTTTATTGTAACAAAATGCTCTGGAGGGTGTTTGTGTGCATGTGTGGAGGGTGGGGATGGATTTTCATCCTTTACTTCTTTATTTTCTATGACAGACATGGTAATCTATGGCAAAAAAATGTTATGGTCATAGATACAAAATGCTCTCCAGATAGTTGGATCAATTCACAATTGAAACTACAGTATATTGGCCTTGCTATATAGCCCTTTCAAAAATTGTCTTTATTTTTTTTTAATCTTTGTCAATCTCGCAGATGTGAGATAGAATCCTTATAATTTGTATTTTTCTAATTATTAGTAATTTAGCATGTTTTTTTCATACAATTATTGATAGCTTAAATTTAATTCATTTAAAGTGGTCTCCACATATCCTTTGACCATGTATGTATTGGGGAATGACTATCACTTTTATGTACTTAAATCAATAATTCTTAAATATTTAAATCAGTTCTGTTCCATATATATCTTAAATTTGGGACTACTATCAGAGAACTTTGATTTAAATAATTTTTCTCAGGTTTTTTCTCTTCTCATTTTAGCTATGTTAGCTTTTCTTTGTATAAAAATATTTTACATAATCAAAATTATCCACATTTACCTTTTTTGATCTGCTCTGTCACATATTTTGGTTCTAAACTCTTTTTTTAAACCTATAATCATTGAAGAAACTCTCCTCCTTGTCTATCTAATTTAATCTACTTTTTATATCTGTCTTATGTCCATTTGAAGAAATTTTTGGCATATGATCTGACATATTGCCCTATACTTTAATTTCTGCCGTACTTTTTCTCATCATTTTTTTTTAAATAGTGAATCTTCATCCAAGTAATTGGAGTTGACTATTTTCTTTTTATCCCTACTGACTACCAGAGTGCCTGGTACATAATAGGCACTTAATCAATGGTCATTGGTTGTTTCAAATCAACTAATTATATTATCTTCCTCAAGAATTGATGTGTTTGGAAAGCTAGCCATCAAAGTTGTGAATCAATTACCCTTAGAGGTTAACAATCCTCTTAAGAAAGGATCATTTTTTCCTTTCTTTTTTAAAAGAATTGATTCATTTAAAGAACTGAACAAAGATGATATGAGAAAACATAATAGAATCAGAAAATCTTAGGATTAGAAAAGTATCTTGATCAAGTTTCATGAAATATAAAAACCAAGACTGCACAATCCCTGGCGGAAAGTTATTCAGCTTCCTCTTAAACATTTTTAAGTTTCCAGCTCACAATTTGGTAATACTTGACTATTTCTAATGTTAGATAGCTCTGACAGCCATAAAGTTTGTGGATCTTCCACTGAGCCAAATTCCCCTCCCTAAAGCTTCTTTCTGTCATCTAGAGAAAAAAAAAAAAAAAAAAAAAAAAAAAAAAAAAAAAAAAAAACAGAGGCATTCTGCTTCTTCTATTCTTCAGCTTTGCAAATGTTGGTTTGGTTTCTGGATACATGTAACAATTCATTATTTTTGTTACTTTGTATTGATACACTGAGCATTTTATTCTGCGATAAATCATATCATAGTAGAGTGAATATAGCACTAGTCTTAGAGCAGCTAGGTGGAGCTATAGTGCATGGAGTGCCAGGCTTGAAGTCATCAACTCAGTAAAAATCCAGCTCAAATTCATACTAACTGTGTGACCCTGAGCAAGTCACTTAACCCCGTTTAACACAAATGCTCATATGTAAAATGAGTTGGAGAAGGAAATGGCAAACCACTCCAGTGTATTTGTCAAGAAAACCTCAAGTGAGATCACAGAGACACAATTGAAACAACTGAATAGCAACGAGTGACAACAGGACCTAGCTTCAAATCACTCTGATACTAATTCTGTGAATCAAAAAAAGACATTGAACTTCTCTATTTTCTCTATTCCCTTATACTTAGTTATTGCAGGTAGTTCTGATGAATTCTTGATGAGATTCCATATTCTTCTGACATCTACATATTTTTATGCAATAAAGCAGCAAGAATATCACATATTACTCAATTAATAAACTGGAAGAGTGATATGTCAAATTCCTATGTAATTATTGTGCCTTTCTTTTCTACTAAAGTTTCTTTATGGTTTCTACAAAACATCCTACTATTTGTCAAAGTAACTATAAATCACCCAGGTCACTGCTTTACCTGAACTACTAATTTGCTAATCTGAGGTCAACTTGTTGAGGGTATTTAAAAAAAAATTTATATTAAAAGTGGAATTTTTGGCCTGATTTATATCAGATTAATCAGGCTAGACTACAAAATGACTGTGTATTTTGAGAGGTGAAATTGTATGAAACCTGATTCAGGTTACTGAGCTGATTATTAATGGAAGAAATATGTATTATGTATCATAACCTACAGTCAGAATGCTGTTTATGTTTGAACTGACCCATCAGTTAGAAGTGAACTTCCCCACCCACTTCCCACCCCAATAATAACAAAACACAGCAAGCTGCAGCAATCTAGGTGCTCAGAAAAAATGCATTCCAGCATAGCTATGCTTAATAAGATTTTACTTTCATGAATACTAAATTCATATGCACAATTAAAATGCATGGGACAACAGATACCCACATAAATAACTGACAAATGTGAAAGTGATTATCATTTTTGGTTGCTTGGGGTTCAGGGAATCATTTCAACTCCTAATTGTACCCCAGTCTGCTAAATTGTTTCCTCCAAGCTTGACTACTTTGAATTCCTTCATATTCTACTGTCTATCATTCCATAAAAGAGAAATGCATATCTGGTGTCCATTCTATCCACATACAATCTTTGCCCTATGCTCTTGCATCACTCAATATGAAACAGATAGTATTTTGCAGAAAAAGTTTTGAAGTCATGAAAAGAATGTCAACTTTGGAGTCAAAAGTTGAGGATTCAATGAATGCTATATTTGTTATTATGTGATACTGGATTTATAATGTTATTTTTTTTTTTGGACCTCAGGACACGATTCTGTAAAATAAAGGTGCTTGGAGTAATTGGTCTCTAAAGTCCCAGTATTTTTCTTTTGGATTGGACAGATTATTTTCCTAGTATAGGGAGTTCCTGATGAGTGCTTTACCAATTTAGAAAGGCAAAACTTTGCAATTCAGAAAATTATCTAAGGCATTGAAAGGTCAAATGACTTGCTTAGGGTCACATAACCAGTATGTATCATGGGACCTTATTAGATCTTTCTCACTCTGAGATCAGTTCTCTCTATATAATAAATAGCACAATGGTGTGTATTACAATATATGTAGAGTGACCAAGAGTATCAAATAATTTCCAAATGGATACATGATTTATATGAAAAAGGAAAATTAAAAATATGTTAGAGAAGCAATAAAAAAGATACATTTATAGCCATTTAGCAAGGACAAATTTGTGGCCAAAGAAGGTATAAAGAGGATCAGATAAATAAAATTAACACTTTTGAATATATAAAATTAAGAATTATTTTTTGTTATTGTTATTTGCACAAACAAAACTCATTAAGTTAAAATTAGAAAGTTAAAATCTATAAATGGGGAGGAAAAATGTGGAACAAGTTTCTCTGAGAGAGGTCTCATATCTTGGACATATAAGGAATGGAAGTCATATAAACATAAAAGATTGATAGTCATTCTCCAGCAGATAAATGGGCAAAGATTATCAATAAGCAGTTTTCAAAAGTGAAATCAAAGCTACAAAGAACCATACAAAAATGTGCTCCAAATACTAACAATTAAAGAAAAGCAAATTAAAACAGCTCTGAGACACTTTATGAAAAAGGCAAAGGAAAATGACAATTTTTGAAAAGGCCACAAGAAGGCAGGAATAGTGCAGTTGGAGCTTAAAATTGGCCCAACAATTTTAGAAAGCAATTTGTGACTCCGAAGACAACAAAGTATGTGTATGTGAGTGTGTGTGTGTGTGTGTGTGTGTGTGTGTGTGTGTGTGTGTGTGTATTGTCCTGGAGTACCAGGCCTGAATTCCAAAGAGATCAAAGATAGAAGAAAAGAATTCATAGGCACAAAAACATTTACTGGAACACTTTTTGTTACAGCAAAACACTACAAACAAATGGGATGGCCATGAACTAGAAGTGTATGAACAAAGTATAGCATATTAATTTAACAGAATATTCTCGTTCCTTAAGAAATAATAAAGGGGGCGTTTTCAGAGAGGGGAGAAGGGAACAAACATTTATTAAGTGCCTACTATGTGTCAAGTGCTATGTTGAGCACTTTACAAATATCTCATTTGATTCTCACAAAAACTGTATGACACAGATACTATTATTATCCCAATTTTACATTAAAGAGAACAAAGCGAACAAAGGTCAAATACAAGATCACAATGCCAGTAAATATATGCGGTCTAAATCTTCCTGTTTCCGTACTCCAGGCTTTACCCTCTATGCTATCTAGAGAGAATGTGGGAAGACTTATAAAATCTGATAACAGAATGAATATGAGCAGAACCAGAACAATTTATGTAGTAATAACATTGTAAAGAAAAAAAAAACTTCAAAAGAAAGAAGAACTCTGAATAATGCAATAAATGAACAGATTGTCAATGGTTCCATGATACTGACTTGACTGATGGGTAATAGATTAAACACAAGTGGTCAAGTAGACAGAGTGCCAAACCTGGAGTCAGTAAGACTCATCCTCCTGAATTCAAATCCAGGTTTGTACACTTACTAGTTGTGTGACCTTGAGCAACTCACTTAACCCTGTTTTCCTCAGTTTCTTCATCTATAAAATGAGCTGGAGAAGGAAATGTCAAACCATTCCCCTGTCTTTGTCAAGAAAATCCCAAATGGGGTCACAAACTCACAAAGTCTCTGAACTACAACAAAGAGAATAAAGCACACTTTTTGGAACATCCCCAAATGTGTAGATTTGTGTTGCTTGACTCTATTCATTAAAAGGGTTTTGGTTTTCTTTGTATTTCAATTGGGGCTAAGTAAGAATAAGAAAAAGTTATAGGGGGAAGGGAGAGAGACTAGGGAGTGATTTACCAAAAGAAAAAAAAAAAAAAGAAAAAGAAAGAAAAGAAGTACCAATTGACACTATTTTTAAAATAGTATAAATTATATAAAAAAGAATAGAAAGAAACACAGAACTTAGGTTAGTACTGAAAGGAACAAGTTGAATTTATATATCTGTATATAAAATATGTTTAGATATATACAGTGTATGTATATATAATATATATGAGCAAGATAAATTCATTAAATATTCATGGTTTCATATATAATAATCTTTATTTCTTCAAAATAAAATAATTTTAGATATGGGAATGTTCATTTTTCTATTGGTGCTTATTAATTTCAGAATAGGGAGAAAATAATTTTTTTTTAAAAAGCAGATAGACTATTATATTAAATGATGAGAGTATGATGGAAAGGATTATTTCCTCTATGAATGTAAGGCTTGCGTGAAATAACTACTGACTACTGCCTTGTCTAATCTTTGAATGCTCTTTAAATAAGAGTCATCTTTCCTAATCAGTGGCTGTCAGTCATATCTATTTGTTGTCCATTTCTCACTAACATCTTGTTTTCTTTTAAGGCAACTCCTCAATTGCAATTCTGGCTGTCCTCAGCTCCTACTCCACTGTACCCATCCTACACTTAATGTACATTTTTGAATGCAAGTGTACGTGGATTAAAATATTGCAAGGGCTTCATATTTTTGTTTTTTAAGTTGATCATTTTTCACAGTGGACAGAGCCCTGGAGACCCTAGGCTGGCCCTGGGGTCAGAAAAAAAAAAAAAAAAAAACACTTGATATGTACTAGCTATGTGACCTTCGCTTAGCCCTGATTGGCTATCTTCCCCCTCCAAAAAAATAGATCATTTAAAAATAGCATTAATTATAATGATAAGTAAAACATATTTAATTCAAGACAACAAATACTCATTAAGCTCCTTCCTGGTATAATGTTTTGTGCTAAGAGTTCGGAACATGAATGAAACAGTTCCTGTTCTCAAAGAGCATACACTCTCCTGGTTGGAATTTTCAGAATAACAACCTCAATTTCTAGAAGAGGGAAGAAGAACTAATTAACTTCTCTAGTGGAGGGGTAGGAGCAGCTGAGTATCTTATAGGAGTATTCATTTGGCCTGAACTTTAAGGAAACTATAGATTTCAAGAGATATAGTTAAATATGGTCAGAGATGGGTAAATTATAATGAATATTAAAGGGAGGGGGGAGAATGAGGGCAATGAAAGTAAGTGATTTTCCCAACCTAGGACCACCTAGAATCAGAGAATATTGGAATTCGAGATAGAGATATTGGGATTGAGATGAAATTTTAAAGCCATCTATCCCAATTCACTACCAAATAAGATATAACAAGTATATTCACAGCACTATGCACAATGCAAAAGATGATGCAGAGTTTAGCTAAAACATGGTCCCACTCTTAAGGAACTTGGAATCTAATGGGGAAGATGGTAATAAAAATGCAGTGACTGGCACATTTGATGACCAGGGAAAGCACATGCCTGAAAAAAAGCAAAATGAAGGGAAATCTCAAGTCAAGTTTTAAAGGGAAACTGAGTTCATAGCAGAGCGTAGGAAAAGATCCTATAGTGTCCTGTCTGAGAAGGGTAGAGAAAGACAGAGGCTTTGGGATATAATCAAGGATTATATTGGGAAGACCATCAAAGGGTAGAAAACAGGGCCATACTTAGGAAATACTTGATCTGAAGTCAAGCAACTAGGGAGAGGGGAAGATTATTAAGTAGCATCATATGCATATTTATGACGGGGTTTGGTTTTTTGAAAGTGTACAATTAAATACATATTGTCTAAGTACACGTGTTCTTTACAATTCTTATAGTAGAAGGTTTATCAGTGTGTATAAATTATTACAAAAAGTTCATTGGAATCAACATTCTCCCACTGCCATGCTACAGGGCTTCCTGCTCTGAAGCATTCATCTTCTGACCTTTCCAAGGGTGACTTCACCTCCATCTTCCTGTGTGTTGTTTGTAGAATGATGCAAGGAAAGAGAGTAAAGAAGATGGATCTTATAAAGATTTATGTCAAAATCAGTGTGGTTTTTTTCCCATCTTTTGCAAAATAAAGAACACATTTGAGATTAAAATAAACCAAAGTGCTTCTTGTGATTTAAATGTACTAAATCTTTAAAAAAAAAAGTAGGGAAAGAAAGAAAGTAAATTCTAATAATAGATAATGAAAGGTCTTTTGAGGTGAATTTTGAGGGAAGTAGATAGAATTCATTTTTCACATTAATGGGGGCTTAGTTCATAATGGTAGCTTCAATCAATGTGCTTATTTCTTCTGCAATGTTTTCTTTATCACATTTCCTCTAACCCTAAACATTTTTCATAACATTAACATTTAAGATAATTTTGCAAATATCCAAATTTAACTTAGAATGCAAATGTCTTTTATCTAGAATGTTCAAATCACTTTATGAACATTCACTGACTGAGGCTAGCCATCCATTTTCTAATGTAGATAATATTTGAGTATGCAAGGGGAAAATCATGAGCTAACAGCAGCTGTGTGATGTGTGTTAAGACCAGAGTCTGCTTTAGTCAATCAGATATGCAAATATTTATATCCTGATTGGTTGAGCAAACTCTTCTCCTCTAGAGAAATGAAGTTTGTGTTGGAGCTCAATGTCTGACTCCTTTTTTCTATTACTGAATGTATGCCTGGGAAATGGCTATCTCTTTGATATTTTTTTTAAGTGGGAAACAATCTAATATCATGATACCATCCACTGCCAGGCAGCAAAAGTAATGGTTGCTGTTCTGACATCAATATTGAGATATCTTATTAGAGGGAAAAAATACTGATTTGGAGAAATCTCAGAAAGGAGTGGGGATTAAATGGACCAGACAGCAAGGATTAGTTGTTGTATTTGGATCCTTCAGTTTCTACTTCTTGGTTACCTAAGATATATTTCCATCTTAAGAAAACTTAATCTATGAAAACATTGGTGGAAAGGAGGTGGTTTATAATCTGTCTATTATCCAATTGGGAAGTTTTTCTTAATATCCTGATAATAATAGAATGTAAAGGAATATCCCAAGCACCTTGATAATATAACAGAGCATTGAACTTGGATAAAGATCAACTAGTGGGACACAGGAGCTTCTAGTAATTGTCTAAGGATAAACCATGCCCAGTGATCTTTAACAACATTCTTCACTATTTTCTTTGTACTCCTTACAAACAAAAGGAAGGTTTGGGCTGAGAAAAAAATTCCTTTCTTCCCCTCCTCCCCCACCAATCAATCAGTAATAACATTCAGTGATCCTCTACACATTTTCTTCAGGTGTGGAGATTATACACAGTTTGTATTAGCTCATTTTCCACATTGATGGCATATATATTTGCCAAAGAACATTTTTCTAAGTTTCTAGGAGTAGGAATGCCTCACAAATTTTCTACTCCAATTTTAGAAATACAAATCTACTAAGTACCTTAAATGTAGGGTAGCTGTTCTATAGAAAACCCAACCTTTTTGCTCTAATTATGCAAATTAAGACAACTCTGAGGTACCACTATACACCTCTCAGATTGGCTAAGATGATAGGAAAAGATAATGACAAATGTTGGAGGGGATGTGGGAAAACTAGAACACTAATACATTGTGGGTGAAGTTGTGAACTGATCCAATCATTCTAGAGAACAATTTGGAACTATGCTCAAAAAAATTATCAAACTGTGCATATACTTTGATCTAGCAGTATTTCTACTGGGTTTATATCCAAAGAGTTCATAAAGGAGAGAAAGGGAACCATACGTGCAAAAATATTTGTGGCTGTCCTATATGTAGTATCAAGAAAATGGAAACTGAGTAGTTGCCCATCAGTTGGAAAATGATTGAATAAATTATGATATAAGAATGTTATGGAATATTATTATTATTAATATGGATTATTATTATTATTATTATTGTTCTATAAGAAACAATCAGCAGGATGATTTCAGAGAGGCCTGGAGAAATTTACATGAACTAATGCTAAGTGAAATGCAAAGATACAGGAGATCATTGTACACAGCAACAACAAGATTATACGAAGATCAGTTCTCATAGATATGGCTTTTTCCAACAATGAGATGATTCAGGCCAGTTCCAATGATCTTGTGATGAAGAGAACCATCTACATCCAGAGAGAGGACTGTGGGGATTGAATGTGGATCACAACATACCATTTTCACTCTTTTTGTTGTTTGCTTGCCTTTTGCTTTCTTTCTCATTTTTTTTTCCTTTTTGATCTGATTTTTCATGTACAGCATGATAATTGTATGAATAAGTATACATATATTGGGTTTAATCATATTTTAACATGTTTTTTTTGAAAAAAGAAAACTCAACAATTGATTTAAGTGGGAGATATCCCCAGTTGCTTCTTAGAAATTAACATAATATTAATTAGAATATTGTTGGTTATGTTACACTTTTTTTTTAACTTATAAAAGGATATACTTTATTTGGGAACTAAAGGATATTTACAATGAAAATTTCCCCAATATATTTTAAAATGATTCAGCTTACAAAAATCTAAATGTGCACAAAATTTTTGAAAAAAGAAGGCATCTATTGGACAAAGGACAGAAGCATTTGTTTGTGTCCTCTGACCTAACTCTTGAACTTACATTCAGTGATTGCATATTCTATACCTAATTATAACATAAAACCAGGAACTAATTTTTATGACTACCTATTGATGAATTCATTTTTGAATATTCTGCACAACATTCATTTATAAAGCTATTTTCTCAATTCTCTGGAAAACAGAAGCATTTTCAGAACAAAATAACATTTTTCTTTTTCCCCATACTTTTTCCCTGTATATATAGTCATTTAGTCCTAATAGAGAGTTCAAGGATAACAAATATAATAATAATGTATGCAGAATCCCTTTGGAAAGTATGTAGTGTCCTACAGGTATAAAAGGTTATTGACATTACTAATAAGTATTCTCTAGATTGTAACAAAGCAAAAATTCTATTACTAGGGACAAGCTACTTTTTTCTCTGCTTATCTTTCATTGAACTGATTTTGTTTTTGAAAATTCCAAAAAAAGGAAGGATAAACAATGATGAACAATAATCTACAAATTCAACCAGATTAGCTCGAGTTACAAAAACTTCAAAAAATTCATTTAATATATTCTCAAACCTGAGTTAAATCCTCCTTTTTGGAAAATCAGATACAGATTGAGACTGGAAAAATAGAAAGAGACCCCTAGTATTCAAAGCAATTAAAGTAATACTCATAAAATCTTTTTTTGAGTTATATGTGGATCTGGATAATAGGAGCTGAGTGTTATTCATCTGTAGAAATTAAATAATAAGTTCCTTTGATTTTAGAGATGACACTACTGACCTATTATCAGTAATGTGTAAACATGAAATTGTTTTTCATTAGTCAGAATAAATTTCTTAATCAATCTATTTCCCTTTCAGATCAGAAATTCATAAATAAGGCAATAATAAGGGGTTAGGAGTATATTCCTAGGTTAATAAACCTAATTGATTGAGACTGGGATTTGAATATAGTTCAATAGCTTTCATCCAATAAACATATATTAAGTGCCTATGGCATTCTCATTCATTCTCTCTCTCTCTCTCTCTCTCTCTTCTCTCTCTCTCTCTCTCTCTCTCTCTCTCTCTCTTCTCCTTCTCTCTCCTCTCTCTCTCTCTCTCTCTCTCTCCTCTCTCTCTCTCTCTCTCCCTCTCTCTCTCTCTCTTCCTTTCTCTCTCTCTCCTCTCTCTCTCTCTCTCCTCTCTCTCTCTCTCTCTCTCTCTCTCTCCTTTCTCTCTCTCTCTCTCTCTCTCTCTCTCTCTCCTCTCTCTCTCTCTCTCTCTCTCTCTCTCTCTCTCTTTCCTCCTCTCCCCTTCCTTCTTCTCACACATAAATGTATGTGTGTATGCACAAATATACATATGTACATGTGTTTATGTATATATAGATATACACATATATGTACATGTATACTACACTGTACATGTACATTTTTGATTATTCTGAACAGTAGATTTGAGTCTGTTTTGATCTGAAAGGAATCCCTTCAAATTACAATGAGTTACTTAGGGAAATACAAGGATAAATAGCACATATTTCTTCCCCTCGAGGAGTTTACAATTCAATGGAGAATAACAAGTTATCTACAAAAGAAACTAAGTATAATACAAAGCATTGTAAGTGAAATCTATTAAAAATGTACAAAATACTGAGCTTTAAGAAAAAGTTAATTTTCATTTTGGGAATAGAATTCTTCACCTGGGATACATACATCTCTGGGGGCCCATGGATAGATCTCCAAATTGAATGGGGGAACAATTTTTTTTACTAACCTTTAATTTTCTTTTAATCTTATGTGTTTTATTTTATTAATTTAAAAACATTATTATGAAAAAGGATCCATATACAACCCCAGAACAGCCAGAGGGGTCCAAGGCAAAGAGTAGTTAACAATCTCTAGTTTATAGGTGCAATGAGTATCATATTCTTATTTTCTTAATCGGTAATGGAGAGCCAGAGGAAAGGATAGAATTTGAAACTAATTTTTTTGAAAATGAATGTTTAAAAAATTTTAAAGGGGGCAGTAGGAAGCAATCTCTGGCTTAAAGCAAGATTAAGTAAATCTTCACTGGAAAAGTAGTATTCAATCTAGCTCTCTAAGCATAGTTAGGATTACAACAGAAATAGAGAGAAGATATTCAAGATAAGTTGTCAATTCACTACAACACTCTATTTCTCCTTTGACCACCTCTGCAAAAGCATTTTCTGCAAAACATTTGTGGTAGAACACATGTGTCAAAGGCCAAGCTAGAATACAAGGGGTTGTAGTATTAATGATTGGTCATGAAGCAATAGCAACAAACTGGCAATGATTTTAAGAAGTATGGCAAAGGAGAAAAACAGAGAAAGACAGCTGTTTAAATTTATCAGGTGCAGAGGAAGAATTTTTTTGGATATTTTATTTAATAATGGATTAAACTTTAGCATGGTGACATAAGAAGAGAAAAGAAACAAGGAACAAATTCAGCAAAATAGCAGAATAATTGTTTTCAGCCTCAAAACATAAAAAAGAATTTTGTTCCAGGTAAAGAATAATTTTAACTAATGGCAAAAATTTAGAAGACAATCCTTCCATACCAAAAAAACAAACCTGAGTTAATTCTAGAGAATGTTAATAGATCATTCCCTCAGCATTGATAACCTGACTTAGTGCACGTATCCATAGAATTGCCCATTCCTGAACTGCCTCCTCCTCTTAACCCCATAAGAAATAGTACACTTTGATTCTTCCAACCTAATGAAGAAAAGAAAGAGGGGCTATAAGGGAACTGAACGGGGCTCAAAATATGCAATGAAGTGCTATGAATAATAGGCTAGAGGGGAAGTTGACATTTGGTTTTGTGGAATGTGATTTAAAAATAAGCTAAGGCTCCTTAGAGGTAGAGGTTACTTAATGCCAAAGACTTGACCTTTTTAACCTATATCCCTTGATAGAAGGAGACTGAATCCACCTAGCTTTCCAGCCTTAAGGATATAGGTTCTAGTAAAGGCATAGGAAAGTGAGAATAAGTAACAAGGTATATAAGAGAATAATGAAAGACTAAAGTATCAACAAAGATAACAAAAAAATGAGGATAGTCAATATTGGAGGTAATATGGGAGAGGGGAAGCCCAAATAAGTTTCAATTTCAAGATCAGTCTCTAAATTGGTCCAACCATTCTGGAAAAAATTTGATTATGTTAAGAAAATTACTAAAATGACCTTTTTTTTTTTTTAATCTAGAGATCCTAATGCTAGGCATAGAACTCAAAAAAGTCAAAGACAAAGAAGAAAGGTTCTATAATCACCAAACCATCCATAGTATTACACATTTTTCATATTAACAATGAACTGGAAATAAATACAATACCCATAAATTTGGGTACAGCTAAACAAATTGTGATGCATGAATGCAATGACTATTATATGTTGTAAGAAACAATGAAAATGAAGAAGACAGAGAAGAAACAAGATAAGAACTAGGTAAAATGAAATAAGCAAAAATAGGAAAACAAAATACGGAACTAAAATAACCTTGAAATAAAATGGCAATCTTGACATCAACAAGAAATGGGAATCAATGAAGAAAAGGGGAGAGGGAAAGAGGGTAGGAGGAGAGACAAAGGGATAGAAAAGGATGGATGTGGGGTATGGGAATAAATGACAAAGCAAGGTCTGAAAGAAAGCTTTTTCTCAGTCACACATACTGGATTCTCTCATGTTTTTCTCCAAGATCATTTTCACTTCCAAAAGTGAGTTCAGGTATGATTTTTGTGAAAATAACTTCCAAATATAAATATCCTAACATGTCATGAACCACAGTCCCACAATCCCAAAACTATCTACTGAGCTTCTTCAAGTAGGTACTGGGCATCTCCAATTCTTTGCCTTTGTCCCAAAAATTACTTCCTTAAAACTTTCCTATTTGAGGGGCGGAGCCAAGATGGCGGAGAAGAAACACACGACTCAGTGAACGTCCTCACTCCCTCACAACCAATTAGATAAATTAAGTCTCAAAATTAGCTCAGGACTGATAGATACCACAAGGACTGGAAGCACGACTTACCAGCTGAAGAGAATCTGGAGTTTCAACAGGAAAGGTCAGTTCTCAGGGGAGGAATAAGAAAGACCAGCACAGACGGTGGGGTAGGGGCACACTGCGCCCATTGCGCTGGGAGGGGCTCTGGGATCAGAGAAGCCACTGAGGTAAAGGAATCTGGCACAGGCTGTTAGCTCTTCTCTGCTAATTATTTAGCAGTTCAGAAGAGAAAGCCAAAATATTTTAAAACTCAGATTAGATTTCCCCCCCCACCCCACCCTGGGGGTGACTCGGCAGACGGCACCAGGGGGTGTGGCCTCAGCTACCTCCTGAGAATAGTTAAGAGACTGACAAGTGGGTGGATACGGCCCAAGGCAACACACACTGCCTAGCTTAGCTGGAGGGAGTGGAACTCAGCTCCAGGAAGTCCCAGAGAAGCGGAACCTTTGAACTAGGGACCGCGGTTTCTGGCAGACACTTCCAGTTTGAGCACAGGGGCTTCTCACGTCACCTGCTGCAAACATCCACTCCCCACCCGGACACATAGCCTGGGCTTCTTGCTGTCTTCACTATTCTACGCCCTCGAAGCACAGTAGTGCTAATCACCTCTGAGACACTCCCAGGGAGGGGGTGGGGAACTCTCTCCCAGAGCTCTCTCTTAGCTCAGGCTCAGGAGCCGCTGCATCCATCCGGTCTGGGAGGAAGCTGGTAAAGAAGTAAATAATTTCCTACCCCAGGGACAGACCCCAAAACATTTTTTAAGTATGAGCAAAAAAGCTAGAAAAACTATAGATTCCTTCTATACAGAGAAAGAGCGGGTATCCAACCCCGAGGAAGTTAACAGCAAAGATTCAGAAGATAACAACCTAAAGGGGAACGATTCCTGCCCCCCATCACATAACTCTCTCCTAGAAGAAGCTCTTAAGAAATTGAGGGAGATCGAAGAAAAATGGGGCAAGGAAAGGGAAGTTATGATAGAGAATAACAACGTCCTGAAATTGGAGTTGGAAAAAATAAAGAATTCACAGGAGATGCAGGGAAACAAAATTAGTGAATTAGAAAAGGTTAAAAAAACACAGGAAAGTAGGATTTCTGAATTGGAAAAGATAAAAAAGTCTCAAGAAAATAGAATTTCTGAATTGGAAAAAGAAAATAATTCTCAAAAAAAAAAAATTAGGGAAATGGAAAAAAATTCAATAGAGCAAAATAATTCATTTAAAAACGAAATTGGACATTTACAAAAAGAACTAAAAACTGTGAAAGAAGAAAATAACTCCTTAAAAGTCAGGATGGAACAAATAGAAATGAATGATTCACAGAGAACCCAAGAATCAGTCAAACAAAACAAAAAAAATGAGAAGCTGGAGAACAACGTCAAATACTTACTGGGAAAATCTATAGACCTGGAAAATAGATCTAGGAGAGATAATCTGCGGATTATTGGACTTCCAGAAAACTATGACCAAAAAAAGAGCCTAGATTCTATTTTACAGGAAATTATCAAAGAGAACTGTCCAGAGATAATAGAAACAGAAGGGAAAGTAGATGTGGAAAGAATTCATCGAACTCCTTCTGAAATAGACCCTAAAAAAAGAACACCACGGAATATTGTGGCTAAGCTGCAGAATTACCACACAAAGGAGAAAATCCTGCAAGCAGCTAGAAAAAAACAATTTAAATACCAAGGTGCCACAATAAGGGTCACCCAAGATCTGGCTGCCTCCACATTAAAAGATAGAAGGGCCTGGAACCTGATATTCCGTAAGGCAAAAGATCAAGGACTGCAACCAAGAATGAACTACCCAGCTAAGTTTAGCATCTTTTTCCACGGAAGAAGATGGTCATTCAATGAAACAGAGGAATTCTATATGTTTCTAAGAAAAAAACCAGACTTAAACAAAAAATTTGATCTACATCCACAAGACTGAAGAGAAACAGAAAAAGGTACACAGAACCCTTGAGAACTGTAACTTTGTTGTGGGTATATAAAAAATACTCAAGGATAATTTGATTTTACTGATATAAAAGAAAAAAAAGGGGGGTGTAGTAAAGGGAAGGAGGTCGGTTCAGAAAAAGGGGAAGAAGTGATAAAAAGAGGGAAACTACATCCCAGGAAGAGACATAGAAAATACACCATATCTGAGGGAACTTAGTGAGGGGGAGAATCATTGTGTGAATCTTACTCTCATCAGAAGAGGCTCAAAGAGTAAATAATTAACATATTTGTTTTTCAGAGAATTTTCTCTCATCTCATTAAAAGGGGGGAGAGGAAAAGGGAAAAGGAAAAGGAGAATAAGTGAAGGGACTTGGAGGGAGGGGGGAGGGATCCTAAAAAAAAAAAAAAAAAAAGAGGGAGGGTTGCGCGTCACAAGGGGGGTCTGTAAATTAAATATCGGGGAGGGGGATCAGGGGGGTCAAGGGAAAAAAGCATAATCTGGGGATAATACGATGGCAGGAAATACAGAATTAGTAATTTTAACTGTAAATGTAAATGGGATGAACGATCCCATCAAACGGAGACGGATAGTAGATTGGATCAAAAAGCAGAACCCTACAATATGTTGCCTACAGGAAACACACTTAAAGCAGGGAGATACATACAGAGTAAAGGTAAAAGGTTGGAACAGAGCCTATTATGCTTCAGGTAAAGCCAAAAAAGCAGGGGTAGCTATCCTTATCTCAGATCAAGCAAAAGCAGAAGTAGATCTCGTTAAAAAAGATAAGGAAGGAAACTATATCCTGCTGAAAGGTAGCATAAATAATGAAGCCATATCAATACTAAACATATATGCACCAAGTGGTATAGCATCTAACTTTCTAAAGGAAAAGTTAAGAGAACTGCAAGAAGAAATAGACAGTAAAACTATAATAGTGGGAGATCTCAACCTTGCACTCTCAGATTTAGACAAATCAAACCACAAAACAAACAAGAAAGAAATTAAAAAAGTAAATAGAACATTAGAAAAACTAGGTATGATAGACCTTTGGAGAAAACTGAATGGCAATAGGAAGGAATATACTTTCTTCTCAGCAGTTCATGGATCCTATACAAAAATTGACCATATACTAGGACATAAAGATCTCAAAATTAAATGTAGGAAGGCAGAAATAATAAATGCCTTCTTCTCAGATCACAATGCAATAAAAGCTACATTCAGTAAAAAGTTAGGGGTAAATAGACCAAAAAGTAATTGGAAACTGAATAATCTCATCTTAAAGAATGACTGGGTGAAAGAGCAAATTATAGAAACAATTAACAATTTCACCCAAGATAATGATAATGATGAGACATCATATCAAAATCTTTGGGATGCAGCTAAAGCGGTAATAAGGGGGAATTTTATATCTTTAGAGGCTTATTTGAAGAAAATTGAGAAAGAGAAGATTAACGAATTGGGCTTACAACTTAAAAGGCTAGAAAAAGACCAAATTATAAACCCCCAACCAAAAATTAAACTCGAAATACAAAAATTAAAAGGAGAAATCAATAAAATTGAAAGTAAAAAAACTATTGAATTAATAAATAAAACCAAGAGTTGGTTTTATGAAAAAGCCAATAAAATAGATAAACCTTTGGTAAATTTGATCAAAAAAAAGAAAGAGGAAAATCAAATTGATAGTCTTACAAATGAAAAGGGGGATCTTTCCACCAATGAAGAGGAAATTAGAGAAATAATAAGGAGTTACTTTGCCCAACTTTATGCCAATAAATTTGATAACTTAAGTGAAATGGATGACTTCCTCCAAAAATATAGGCTCCCTAGATTAACAGAGGAGGAGATAAATTGCTTAAATAGTCCCATTTCAGAAAAAGAAATAGAACAAGCTATTAATCAACTCCCCAGGAAAAAATCCCCAGGGCCAGATGGATTCACATGTGAATTCTACCAAACATTTAAAGAACAATTAGCCCCAATGTTATATAAATTATTTGAAAAAATAGGGGATGAAGGAGTCCTACCAAATTCCTTTTATGACACAGACATGGTACTGATACCTAAACCTGGTAGATCGAAAACTGAGAAAGAAAATTATAGACCAATCTCCTTAATGAATATTGATGCTAAAATCTTAAATAAGATATTAGCAAAAAGACTTCAGAAAATCATCTCCAAGATAATACACTATGATCAAGTAGGATTTATTCCAGGAATGCAGGGCTGGTTTAATATTAGGAAAACTATTAATATAATTGACCATATTAATAATCAAATTAATAAGAACCATATGATCATCTCAATAGATGCAGAAAAAGCATTTGACAAAATCCAACATCCATTCCTACTAAAAACTCTTGAGAGTATAGGAATAAATGGATTATTCCTTAGAATAATCAGGAGTATATATTTAAGACCGTCAGTAAGCATAATATGCAATAGAAATAAACTGCAACCTTTCCCAGTAAGATCAGGAGTGAAACAAGGTTGCCCACTATCACCATTACTATTCAATATAGTACTAGAAACGCTAGCCTCGGCAATAAGAGCCGAGAAAGAGATTCAAGGAATTAAAGTAGGAAATGAGGAAATTAAACTATCACTTTTTGCAGATGACATGATGGTATACTTAGAGAACCCCAAAGACTCTGGTAAAAAGCTACTAGAAATAATTCAAAATTTCAGCAAAGTGGCAGGATACAAAATAAATCCACATAAATCCTCGGCATTTTTATATATCACTAACAAAATGCAACAGCAAGAGATACAAAGAGAAATTCCATTCCAAACAAATGTTGATAGTATAAAATATTTGGGAATCCATCTACCAAAGAAAAGTCAGGAATTATATGAGAAAAATTACAAAACACTTGCCACAAAAATAAAATCAGATTTAAATAATTGGAAAGACATTCAGTGCTCTTGGATAGGCCGAGCGAATATAATAAAGATGACAATACTCCCCAAACTAATCTATTTATTTAGTGCTATACCAATCAGACTCCCAAGAAACTATTTTAATGACCTAGAAAAAATAACAACAAAATTCATATGGAAGAATAAAAGGTCAAGAATTGCAAGGGAACTAATGAAAAAAAACTCAGAGGAAGGTGGTCTAAGTGTACCTGATCTAAAGCTATATTATATAGCAGCAGTCACCAAAACCATTTGGTATTGGCTAAGAAATAGACCGGTAGATCAGTGGAACAGATTAGATACAAAGGACAAAAAAGGGTACATCTATAGCAATCTAATCTTTGACAAACCCAAAGATTCCAACATTAGGGATAAAAATTCATTATTCGGAAAAAACTGTTGGGAAAACTGGAAATTAGTATGGCAGAAATTAGATATGGATCCACACTTAACACCATATACCAAGATAAGATCAAAATGGGTCCATGATTTAGGCATAAAGAGGGAGATAATAAATAGATTAGAGGAACAGAGGATAATCTACCTCTCAGACTTGTGGAGGAGGAAGGAATTTATGACCAGAGGAGAACTAGAGATCATTATTGATCACAAAATAGAAGATTTTGATTACATCAAACTAAAAAGTTTCTGTACAAATAATACTAATGCAAACAAGATTAGAAGGGAAGTAACAAATTGGGAAAATATTTTTAAAAACAAAGGTTCTGACAAAGGTCTCATTTCCAAAATATATAGAGAACTGACCATAATTTATAAGAAACCAAACCATTCTCCAATTGATAAATGGGCAAAGGATATGAACAGACAATTCTCAGAGGAAGAAATTGAAACTATATCCACTCACATGAAAGAGTGTTCCAAATCACTACTGATCAGAGAAATGCAAATTAAGACCACTCTGAGATACCACTACACACCTGTCAGATTGGCTAAGATGACAGGAACAAATAATGACAAATGTTGGAGGGGATGTGGGGAAATTGGGACACTAATACATTGCTGGTGGAGTTGTGAAAGAATCCAGCCATTCTGGAGAGCAATCTGGAATTATGCCCAAAAAGTTATCAAACTGTGCATACCCTTTGACCCAGCAGCCCTACTACTGGGATTATATCCCAAAGAAATACTAAAGAGCGGAAAGAGACATATATGTGCCAAAATGTTTGTGGCAGCTCTTTTTGTTGTAGCTAGAAACTGGAAGATGAATGGATGTCCATCAGTTGGAGAATGGTTGGGTAAATTGTGGTATATGAAAGTTATGGAATATTATTGCTCGGTAAGAAATGACCAGCAGGAGGAATACAGAGAGGATTGGAGAGACTTAAATCAACTGATGCTGAGTGAAATGAGCAGAACCAGAAGATCACTGTATACTTCAACAACAATACTGTATGAGGATGTATTCTGATGGAAGTGGAAATCTTCAACATAAAGAAGATCCAACTCACTTCCAGTTGATCAATGATGGACAGAGGTAGATACACCCAGAGAAGAAACACTGGGAGGGGAATGTAAATTGTTAGCACTAATATCTGTCTGCCCAGGTTGCATGTACCTTCGGATTCTAATGTTTATTGTGCAACAAGAAAATGATATTCACACACATGTATTGTACTTAGACTATATTGTAACACATGTAAAATGTATGGTATTGCCTGTCGTCGGGGGGAGGGAATAAGGGAGGGGGGGTAATTTGGAAAAATGAATACAAGGGATAATATTATAAAATATATATATATATATAATAAAAAAAAATTAAAAAAAAAACAAAAAAAAAAAACTTTCCTATTTGTTTTAAGAGCATCACTGCCTTTCTAGTCACTCAGGTTTGCAACATAGGAATCATTCTTAACTCTCCCTCATTTATCATATCAGCAGGTTGTAATATTAAATGACTTTTATGATGTCACCTGTTGGCATTTAATTTACATGATAAGTTAATCAAGTATTTCTACTTCCACAATTTATATATAATATTTTTCATTTACAGGGGCATCATCCTACTTCAGTCTCATTCATTCGTGACCTTAGAAAGATTCTTCTAATTGATCTTGGTTTCTATCTCTCCTCCTCTCTAACGCATTTTACGTGCAACTGTCAAAATAATCTTAAGTCTCATTCACCTGATTAAAAATCTCTAGGAATTTCTATTGCTTGTAGAATTAAATCAGATCCCTACACCTTATCATTTAAAGCTCTTCTCAACATTGCAGCCTTGACTTTTTCAAACTTAGCTCACATTACCTTGATTTCCATACTATCTTCCAACTACATTAGCCTATTTGCTATTTCCAAACTCAGAATACCATGTCTTACTTCCATGCTTTTGTATTAATTGTCTCCTATCCCTATAAGATATTCCATCCTCACCACCAACTCTTATGGTCCCTACCTTCCTTGAAGGATCACCTCAAGTGATCTCTTACATGAAGTAAGTAATCTTTTACATGAAGCCTTTTCCAGTTCCCCTCTTTAAATTTTCTTTTATTTACCTGAATTGTTTATACCTTATATTTGGAAGGATGGAATTAGTGCTTAGTGCATTAGACTTAAAGTAAAGAAGAATTGAATTTGTAGTCATTTTTATACACTTATTAATCCTGTGATTCTGGATAAGTCATTGGATCAAAGGGTAAAGGAATCTTACCAATCATTTCACATAACCTTTCACTGTGACCAAGATAAGGTTGAGTGACTTACTTAAGGTCATACAACTAGTAGTCATTATAAATTGAATTCGAGCCAAGTTCCTTTGATTCCAGAGCCAGTGAACTTTCAATTTATAATGCTGTGACTCTTATCCTTCTCTGTTACTTTCCTTATTTGTAAAAATAGATATAAATAATACCTCAAAATATATCTCAGAATTGTTGGAAAGACCAAATGAGATAATGTAGATATGATATTTTGTTAATGTTAAGCACAGTATAAATGTAGTAAATGATCAGCAGCAACAGCACCATTCTTTCCCTATTCCTCCTCATCATCATCACTGTGCCCATTCAGAATAATATAAAATCCATGGTAAGGAGAGTACAGTTAGGAACTGACTGTGACACAGAAAGGTTAAGAGCTGGTCCAGGATCACAAAACATGTCTGTATCAAAGATGCAACTTAAACCCTGGCCTTTCTGATACTGAGATTTGTAGTTTTTCCAAGTAGAGATTCCAAGTAAAGTTTATTATTGATGAAGAATGTTGGGCTATTTTCACAGCTGTACTGATGCTTTTGCTCTTGTCCAAGGTTTCTTAACATCAAGTAAAGGGATGCCTAAAGTACCAGTGGCTGTTTTTAGGAGGAACCATAAACATGGATGGGAAACATGACAACTTTATTTTCAGTAACCTCTAACTGAAATTTAGTCTTTTGTTCAATTATTTATTTAAAAAGTATTCTGAGAAAGGATATAAAGATTTCACCAGATTGTCAATGAGGACCAAAATACAACAAAGGTTATGACTTCTTGTTATATTCAAAAATAACTTGACCTGTCTCTCCTTACCGATTGGTTAGATATTCATTTATGCAGCAGCACTTTTTAACAAGATAGAACAGTTTAGGGGCCTCCACACCATAAAGAAATATACTTCAATCAATTCAAAGACAAAAAAGGAACATATGTACTATGTGCAAGCATGCACATGTATGTATATAGCCATATATACACATCTAAATATGTGTATATGTACACAATGCTTATGATGCTATGTAAACAACCTTTTTCTACTTTAGTGCAGAAGTACTGTATAGAGACAGTAATCAGCTGTAATTATTGCTTTTGAAAACTCAAGCTATAAAATCCACCAAATACTTAAAAAAAATAAATACAGGAAGCTTCTTAAAATACATTTTCTCAATTCAACAAAGAAAAAAAATCAAACCAAGTTAGGACACTCAAGTGTTATTTGCAGCAATCATGATAAGTCAATTTTGGCTTAAACCATGATTGTTATAAACACTCACAAAACATATTATTTACCAGATGGCAATCTTGCTCAAGCAAACACATAAAACTTATGTTTCATTATTATCAAATAAGGATGAACTTGCCACTGGGATAACCTCCAGTAGTTAAACAAACACATCTCCATGAAATGAGTGCCATGGTTTTTATCATTTGATAAGTACAGAGAGTATAATAATCATCTTAATATTCACATTCAGGACTACCACTGCAGATTCCAGAACCAATGCTTGAAACATAATGTTTCAATACACAAAATGGCATCTTCTTGTCTATATTAAAATATGTACATCTAATCTCCCAAGAAAGTAAAACCACTGCTTGCTTTGAAGGGAAGAAAGGATAATCCAGAACCATATTATATGCCAACTTTCTCACTAATTCATAGTTATTAATATTAGAAGCTAAGGAAAGCTGCTTGAAAAATAGCCCTTTTATAAAAAGAAATTAAGAGGAAAACATGAGAAATTAAAAATAACCTTTCCATGCTTTTAATTTATTTATTAACATATCACATAAGTTTAGAGGTAAAAGGGGCTAATAAATACAATCACAGATTAGAGTCAGGAAGATCTGAATTCAAATCTGACTTTGATTATTTACTTACTGTAAGCCATTAGTAAATCACATAATCTTTATGTATCTCAGAAAATTCCCTAATAGTTGTCTACTAAGTCTTAGAGGCTAAAATCTAATAACACGGGAAACCTCACCCGGCCCAGACACGGAAAGGATTGACAGATTGATAGCTCTTTCTCGATTCTGATTATGTATTTCAATTCTACAATTATAGATAAAATATTTCCCTAAGCCCTGTCCAAATTTTCTTTTTGTAAAATGAGACAACAAATACTATTCTAAATGTATTTGTGAGCTCCAATGGATTTGGAAGATTGATTCATTGGACCATAAGGACACAGAGAAACAGCAAGGCCACTAGTGTTTCATGCTTGTGACAGTTGCTGAATTCACTAAGTTGAAAAGGATAGATCTGATATATCCTCATTTATAAGGATCCTCCAACTTCAAGAATGAGGGAATTAAATGCAAATATGTCTTCTATACTATACAAATCCAAAGGATGATACAAATCTACATTGTCTCCTGCTAGGTTACTTCAACTTTTGAGAGCATTTTGCATGTTGTACCAAAAGTCTTAGTGAAGATTTGTTATTAAAGCTAAAAACCACACTAAGACTTTTAATTCATCTTAATTTCTATTGCATGTGTTAAGAAGAAATATCTTACTTTTCACTTGTTTATTGGGGATCCATTAACTGTAATAGTTTTGACACTTGAGTGAATGAATGGCCAGTTTTAGGGACTTGACAACAAAAATTCCAAGAAAAGCCTTTAAAAATACAATCCAACAAATTCTAGTGGATAACTTATAATAGAAGGAATTTACAACTTGAATTTTCAAAATGTAACTAGCCCACAGATGTTACTAAGATTAATTTCTGAAAGTATTCCAATGAGAAGGGCAAATGATTGTTTATGATTCCTGGAAAGTATGTTACCTTAAGCCTAAAGGGCTATCAAACTGTGTATACTCTTTGATCCAGCAGCATCTCTAAAGAGATCTTAAAAAAGGAAAAAGGACCCACAGATGCAAAAATGTATGTGGCAGCCCTTTTTGTACTGGCAAAAAACTGGAAACTGAGTGGATGCCTGAATGGCTGAAAAAAGTTATAGTATATGAATATTATTGTTTTATAAGAAACGACCAGCAGGATGATTTCAGAGAGGCTTGGGGAGATTTACATGAACTGATGCTGAGTGAAATGAGTAGAACCAGGAGAACATTGTACACAACAATAGTGAGCTTATACAACGATCAGTTCTAATGGATGTGGCTCTTTTCAACAATGAGGTGATTCAAGCCAGTTCCAATGGTCTTGTGATAAAGAGAACCATTTGCAACCAGAAAGAAGACTGTGGGGACTGAATGTGGATCATGACATCATATTTTCACTCTTTTTGTTGTTTGCTTACATTTTTCTTTCTTATTTTTTTTTCATTTTTGATTTTATTTTTCTTGTGCAACATGACAATTATAGAAATATGTGAAGAAGAATTGCACATGTTTAATATATATTAGATTACTTGCTGTAAGGAGGAGATGGGGGGAAGGGAGAGAAAAAAAATTGGAATCCAAGGTTTTTCAAGGGTGAATGCTGAAAACTATCTATGCATAAGTTTTGAAAATAAGAAGTTTCAATTAGAAAAATTACATCATGAAAAAATGTTCTATCTTTTCACCAATAAAGTAGAGAAATATCTAATGAAGTCTCAACTTGTTTGATGTCTGGGGGTTGTTTCTCTTATTCACATCTAAAATCCTGAACAGTTAAAGACTATTGATTCATAGGACCATAGATCAAGAACTGGTGAGGATGTCAGAGTGGTCTTCTGGCCCAATCCTCATAATTTAAGGGATGATAAAATGGAGGTCCCCCCAAAAAGTGAAATCATTTCCCCAAAGTAATCAATACTTGCCCAAAGTGTGAAGCAAGATTTAAAACCAGGTGTTCCAACTCTCAACTTAATGTGCTTTCTTCAGTGTCACAATGTACTTGAACCCCAATGTTTCCTCTGAATCTTTTTAACTTCAGGGATGATTCAGAAGCATTTAGCTATTTCTCAAATAACAATTATGAAGTCTCAGAAAAGAAAAAGAAAGCATTGTGTTCTAACCAAAGACCACTAAGACTGAGTTCAAAAATGACTTTATCTTCTTGCTATTCTAAGCAGTCAGAGGAATTGAAAATTAATTAGATTAGAATTGAAAAGAACTTCCCTGGAAATGTAGACTATATCCATTTATTTATGGGTGCAAATAGTATTTTATTGGGTGATTCCATTCCTTGTTATTTATATTTTTTATGCTCTACTTAAGTGTTGCTATTATATTTATATATCTCTGATATGGCCTCTCAAAAAATAATATGTTGTTTGAAGATCCAGTCTTGAATTGTTTCCACCAAATAGCCATACTGAACCTGGAAGAGGCTGTTAGTGATTTTTTAAAAATTCATGATGTACTAGTCTATATTAACATCTTAATATCTAGTAGTCACAACTTAAGAATTTTTCTTCTTAATTTATTATATTTATATATATATATATATATATTAGTATATGTTACTATTCAAAAGCCTCCTTTTCTCCATTGCTATGCAAATTAGCCAAAAAATCACTTTGTCATAAATACAAGTAGATATGTTTTTAAATAAGCCATCTTATATAATTGCCAGTGCACAAAATCATTATGACTAATTTCCTGTGACTATTTTCAGTTTCAAATACAGATCTTCAATACTAAAACCAAAAATGTTAAGAATAGAGAGAAATAGAAATAGAAATTGACCATGAGCCTCCCCCACCTCATACATTCATTCCTCCTTCACAAACTGAAGTGTTAGACCTAACAGGGGTTTTCTTGCTAATGTGGCTTGAAATTTAACAATACATTGGAATGGACTCTCTCCAACAGACCATTGGGAAATATCATCTATATACATTTGTATCACTAGTTCTCATACCCACCCCTCAGTGCTTCTAGTTAATAATGCGATCATTTGGACACATAATGAAAGGTGTAGAGCAATGACCCTTTTAAGAGAAAGGATAACATGACAATCTAAGTTCTGATGACATTCTTAGTCCTGATCTGTCACAGAGTGAGTAGCCATTTGCAGCACATACTAGAGCAGCAGTTCTCAAAGTATGATCTAGGGATCCTTCGGGATCTCTAAGGCCTTTTCAGAGGGATATAAAATTAAAACTACCTCCATAAGAAGAAAAAGTTTTAATTTCTAAAATGATAAAGCATATACATACACATACACATAAGAGCACTTTGAGATCCTTTATAAATATTAGGAATATAAAAGAATTCTGAAACTAAAAGGCTTGAGAACAGTTATCCTAAAAACTAAGCTTGGATTATAAGTGCTTAAAGTTTGAAATATAATTCATTTCTATCCAATGGCCACTTATAAGTGCCTACTCTGTGTATGATTGTTCAAGGAGGACTAGCACTTCTGCTGTAAAGTCTGCCGAGCTCTTTTCAGGATTTCCCATTCACTACCTCTCAATCATCTGTAATCTGTGGATCTAAGAAGCTGTAGCCTGGGCAGAGGCCATACCCCAATTAAATCATCTCAGCAAATGGGCTAACTCAGGTTGAGTAAGCCATCACTGAGTTAGGGAATGTATATTCCAAGTGTAGGAAGGTCCTCTTTTCCTCTCTTCCCCCCCTCTCCGAAGCAGAATGGATGAATGAACCATGAAGCTGGCTGTACCAGTACTGATATTTAAGACACAGGTCATCACCAATTGTCTGGACTTTCATCTTGCTACTGGATTTTGGGGAGAAAGTGAAACTGACTACTTTGTGCAACTCTGCCTCTCTTAAATCCAATTCATTCACAAGTCAAGACATTATCCCTCTAAAAATGAAGGACAAACAACAAAAACCCTATAGAAGGGAGACCCAAAAGCAAAAAGAGAAATCCCAATCCATGACCTCAAAAAACTTGCATTCTGCTAGTTGGAAACAATATGGTCACACATAAAACAATTCTATACAAAGTAGTTTTAAGATAGAAAAAGCATTAACAACCAGGGGGATCAGGAAAGGCCTCATGTATTTATCAGTAGCTTCACAAGCAGGCTCATTAACAAGTCAGATGCCTAATTCAATTAGTCACAGTTTGAAATTATGCATTTTCCCTGAGGATAATAATAATAATCATGATGCCTTACATTTATATAACTCTTCATATATATTATCTTATTTGATTTTTACAACAACACTGTAAGGAAGGCAAGGCAGATATTACTCCCCTCATATCTTTTCAAAAGGAAAAAACATGAGCTTTATAAAGATAAATTTGGCCAGTCACTTCAGTATAAGCACTGGAGACATGGTCTCTAGATTTGTAACCTCTAGCTCTTCCATTATACATGTTTCTCATTATCCTTCTTCTAACCAAAGTCTTCCTCTAATCCTGGCTATCCTTTCTATTTTGTTTTGTTGTTTGTTTTTTTTTCTCCAATGCTCTTTTGGGAATTACTTCCTTTAGATGTTACTTCATTTATTTTTCTGTAACAGAATGAGTAAGACTTTGATGGCACAGAATGTTCTTGGGGAAAACAGCACTAGTACAAACCACCTCTGAGGACTTCATGAGCACTTTATGGACCTGAGAGAAATATAAGAATATGAGTTATAGTTATTAATAGGATCATCTGGAAACTCATCACATCCAGGCTCTCTCTGGCTCCACAGTTAATATTCCTACATGATATCCCTGTACTAAATTCCAGGAGAAGAAACAAATTGAGTTGGACACAGCCCTGAAATTCCCAATCACATGTTGAAATACATGGTAGATTACTAGTCACCTTTGCTATTCAAAGGAACTAGATAGAATAAATTTATCTTATTGATGTACTTACTATATTGCAGTGGATTCCAAAAAAAATTCTTATGCAGCTTAGCTACAAATTCTTTTTTTTTTATTTGTTTATTTTTAATAAATAAAACTTTAAAATCCTAGTACTAGATTTCAGGGTATTTTCAATAATCCATATAGGAGTAACATCTAGCTACTTTATAGCCTCTTTCTTTTCCCTGTGAAAACTGAGTTTTTGCTCTCAAGGAGAATTAAATCTAGAAGATTTCTCCATGTATGAGTTATGTATAACTAGAGCTACAATACCCTTGGAATTAAGGCATCTGCTATGCAATGTTTTAACCACATAGCACTGAAAATGGGGTAACTGGGACATAAGAATTTTGGAATCCTACAAAATTTTGTCTGGTCTTGTTGACCCCCTTGTAACAAACATTTAAGTTTTTAGTTCCTCTTCTACATCATTTAGGTCATCAAGTCCTGAAATGTAACAGGAATCTTAAACAGTTGTCTAGTACAGATTTTGCCTCTAGGCACCTAAGAATAGTCCCTAAAGGTTGTGGAAATCTAGATTTATCCAATTCAGTAAGAAATACATTCTCACTTTGAGGTGGGTAATGCTAGAGAAAGTTGGAACAGTGTGTTCCACCCAAGGTTTCTTTGAAAAAGGACCAATTCTTCACAAAGATATAAAGGTAATAATATCTTTCCTTTTTTTTTTTTTTTCCTCTGTCCAACAAACAATAAAAGTCACCGATTTTTATCAGTAGACATCGCTTTCCACTCCTTTCCCTATTCTTTCCCAACTAATGAAGCAAAGCCAATTTTATGGTTCATTTCTAAATTTCCAAATATATGCCACAAAAGAGAAAAGTCTGGTGGGATGTGGGAAAGAAATGGGTTAAGTTCTACTTATATTTAAATGTGAAGTTAGTACCATTCATTACATGGAGAAAGGGACTTGGTAAATAAGAATCAAAGAGAAAACTGTATTGTTGCTAACTTTAGCAGATGCAGTATTTTGGAGAGTTGGATGTGTAATCAGGGTGCAGACATGTACTTTAAAAATTCCTACTATGTGTCAGGCACTATGCTGAGCAGTTTATAAGTATTATCTCAGCTGGTGGTATAGTGAATAGAGTGCTGGACATAAAGATGGGAAAACCTGAACTCAAATCTATCCTGAAAAATTTAACATCTAATGCTTTTGATTGCATCAGCTACCTCAACTAGAAAATGGAGATAATGATAGTACTTATTTCATAGAGGTATTGTAAGCATCAAATAAGATCAAATAAGATAGTGTATGAAGGTTTGAATCTAAGCTCAGCTACTTATTTCTTTTGTGACTTTGTGGAAATGATATTGGAAACTACAACAAAGAAGCACAATTTTTGTTAGCTGCTGCAGATTAGTAGGGGCATGGTGATGGCTATGTGAAAAAAAGCCTACCTAAAGACAGAGATGTCTGTCACCAAACTGACTGCAGTGGAAATAACAACTTACATCAAATCTTAAGAAACAGTCTACTTAGTTAAAAAGTGGTTGTTCACATTCGTAAAACCATGGATCTCTAAAGTACAGAAGTATATGTACCATCCCCTTGAGAATGAATGATGGACGATCCCTTTTCTTCTTCCAGTTTCTTCTCCTCCTCCTCCTCTCCATTTTATAACAGACAAAGATATCCTATGATTACTCCCTAACAGTTATATCTTTAAATTGACTACTGAGCCAAGTTCATGAATATGGAAAATGAATGATCCCCATCTCCCAGGCTTTAAAATATAAAAATAATACAGAGAATTGGGTAAGGGATAGACTTTCTCCTACCTGGTTGCAAACCAAGCATTCATAATTTCATAGGCAAACTTATATTTTAGATTGGGCCAATTCTCATTTGTATACTCTTTCATTTCTTTTCTTTTAAAAGGCAATTGCCATCTTCCCCTTTTTGGGCACTTGAGTGATAATGTAGTGAATGCTATAACATTTTCAATGGCAATAGTAACAAAGGCAGATAAGTTGCAGAGAAGTTACACACACACCACTGAAAAGAGAGGCCATTATAGATGTTGATCAGCCTGTACTCAGTGGTGACAAAATGTAAATCAACTAATTAGCAGAAGTTCCAAATAGTTCAATGAAACTAGAATATTAGCCCTGTAACTGATCATAATCAGACAGTCATTCTTTATTGCTTAATATTCCCTTTTCTGTATGGGAATAAAACTACCTAGTCCATATCTGTTCATCTTTGTACACTGGGGATTTTTTATATTTCTCCCTCTCCCTCTTTTCCTTTCTGGGAAATATTCCTTAAACTATAGCCAAAAATATACTTATTTTTCAGAATTTTGAGGTGGGGGTAGAATTGAAGCCCCAAGCAAGGAACCTAGGTAAGCAACTACAATGCAGTGAACTCAGGGCAAACTTGTACAACACATTATTTTGGAGGTTTCCATTCTCCATTCCTCAACCTATCAGTGCCTGGCTAGCCCTTGAAATATATCATAGAGATATGATTATGGTATTGTACCATTGTTCACATTTTCTTTAAGTTGGAAGGGACTAGAAGTCAGCATGTAGAAATACTGGGAACTAAATAGAAAGTTTAGGGTCTTGGCTAGGTTTGTGTTCTAGAGGTGCCAAGAGGAGAATCAGAGGTAGAAAAGAATGTTTTTAAAAGGACTTAGACATTTCTCCTCCTGAGACTTGTCCCAGGGATGTGTATTAAAAAAAAAAGACCATGAATGACTAAGGAGCCTAGGCAAGGTTAGTTAGGTTTGAGGATTTTAAAACCAACTAAAATGGGAATATAAATTTGCATTAGACTTTTCATAATACCAACTTCTTTGAAGGCCAAGAATTCTAGAACTAAAAAGCTGGCTTACTGGTATTTAAGTCACTCTATGCCCTCTAATTTTTAGAATACAATGCAATATTGTAACTCCCTACTTTTATGAGCTGCCAAAATCAATCTCAAAACCTATTTTCCCATTACTATGGAATAACAAAAGAGAGAATTTTTCCTCTAACTCACAGATGCAGTTTCATCTACATGCATGCATTTCAAGGCATTATTTAAGCCATAGTGCATATAATGAACACACTGTAATCATATCTTTGTCCCAACTCAATTACAAAATGAACTCATAACTCAGAGCCCTGCAATAAATATCTATTTCCATTTTAGGCTGATCATTAAGTATAGTTCACACTAGAAATCTGTTAAATGAAAGAATGTTAAAAATCACTTACATCATTTAGACTTTATTGATTTTGATGGCTATTAATCCACAGAGTATAAGTAGTACATCTACAGAGAAAACAGCATTCCAAGAAAACTCTACCCACCCCTTACAAACCAGGTCTTTCTGACACTGTCCATTCTGCACATTCCACAGACTTGACCACTCCCTCTACCTCTTTCATTCCTACTCACATTCTGCTGAATAGGGTTTGAGAAATTCATTTAATTTCACTAACTAGGCTCATTATAATTTCAAGGCAGCTAGGCCTGGATTCAGGTAAAATCTAAATGGAAATCCAGTCTTAGACATTTACTAGCAATGTAACTCTGGGAAAATAACTTAACCCTGTTTTCCTCAGTTCCCACATCTGTAAAATGAGATGGAGACGGAAATGGCAAACTATTCCAGTAACTTTGGCAAGAACATCCCAAAATGGGTCACAAAGAGTCTGACAATGATTGAAAAATAATCTCAGCTGTATTGTCACTGCCCCAACAAAGTCCTTTCACTTTTCTAATTGACAAAGCACTGTACTTCACAAGGTAACTTTGCCAAACCTCTTCTCTCCTTAAGCTTTCTACAGCACTCCTTCCCCTTGCCTCTTAACATTGAGGAAAAAATTACAGTACCGAGTAAATGCTTAATAAGTGCTTCATTCATTCAATAGAGGACCTTGCTTCCTATTTTACAAGTTGTAATAGTAAATTCTATCTTTTCACTTTCACATCTCAAAATCTTTTCTATCATTCTCAGTTATTTCCTTTACTCTAGTCTCATACAGAAGCGACTCTTCTCCTGGGTAAGGTCAGTTTCTTTCCCTTACCCCACACTCACAGATAGTACCATCCAGTAAACACTACATGTTTACTACATTTACTGGTTTTTATTCATTGCACTCTGTTAATGTTTGTCTTCTCAGGTTTCCCAGAATCAATCGTATCTGTCATTTCTTACACAACTATAATATTACATTCATACAACTATACCCCAGTTTGTCCAGCCAATCCCCAAGTAATGGATATCAACTTTATTTTCAATTACTTGCTATAACAAAATGCTATTATGAATATTTTCATTGATATGGGTTATTTCCATGCCTAAAAACGGTATTGATATATCAGTTAAATATACAGTATTAGACATATAGCATAGTAATTGCGCAGTTATAGTTCCAAATTGCTTTTCCAATTTGTTAGACTAATCTGCAGTTCCATCAGCAGCATATTGTTATGCTTGCTGCTTCCCAGATACCCTTTAAAAACATCTATATTCAGAGGCAGCTAGATGGTCCAGTAGATAGAGCACCAATCCTGAAGTCAGGAGGACCTGAGTTCAAATCTGGCCTGAGACACTTAACACTTTCTAGCTGTGTGACCCTGGGCAAGTTATTTAATCCCAATTGACTCAGAAAAAAAAGTCTATATTCCTCTTTTCTGCCCCCTTTACCACTATGATGGGTATGGAGTGGAGCCTCAGAGTTGCTCTGATTGGTAGTTCTCTTACTAGGGATGAGGTTTTTTTTTTTTCCCCTTTTCTTTTTGTTAGATTGCATCTCTTCTTTTGAAAATTTCCTGTTCATATTATTTGACTTCTAATATCTTAGAGAATGGTATATTTCTTCTCATTCAGTAATAAATATCTGGGATGGGATGGGAACCCATCTCTTGATTTCAAACCCAGCCTGTTTTCAACTGCACCATCCTATACCAATCATACTCCTTGTGAAAATTTAATAAATTAGAAAGATAAAGAAGAAGAAGACTAAGTTTAATTATTAGTAATCCTGACTGCTTGTAAGCATAAACTTAGTAAACTATTACTCCAGGACTAGCCTAGAAATAAATTTAGGATAATATTGTCTTACCAGACATGTGATTAATCTCTTTGGTTTTAGCAACTCATTTCAAAGTGATGAGATGGGATGAGGAAATGAAGAGGATCAGTGTCATTGTGATCTGGTGGTGGTAGGGGGAGCAGCCACATGGATGAAATCATAAATCTTTCCAATATTAAAGTATCTATGCTGAATGCTTGGGGAGGGGGAGATGAAGTAAGCATCTAAACAATTCAAACCATATTTAAAAGAAAACCAACTTTATTCCCTTTCCCTCTGTAGCTGGTAAGTATCACCAGATCAAAATGTCCACAGTTATTATGCAGCCCAGTAAGAGTACATTCACCAGCTACAAAATGGATGTCTGTCAGCAATGGTCTGGGAAAGGCTTTGAGGTGCATTTCTCACAATGAGGAGGGAAAAAAAAATTCATATACATCAAAGTGTTATTAAGCAAAAGGGAAACACATTTTTCCCTCTCTGCATCTCATCCTTCTTACCATATGACTGTGGTAAGAAAGTTATTTGAGAGATCTTGGCTCTGGGTATGTTTCAGAATTCATTGGGATTCAACATTTTCATTTCTTAAATACTATATCTCTAAGGGTTTTACTAATGAAGTCAGAGAATTTTGCTGGCGCCACATTTTAGTAAGGACTAAAGAGTACAGAGAAGAACAACCAGGATGGCGAAGGGCCTTGAAATCGTGCCATATGAAGATCAGTTGATGGCTCTGGGGATTTTTAGGCTAGAGAAGAGAAGACTCAGGGGGAACATAATAGCTGTCTTCAAGTATTTGAAGGGCTGTCATGTGAAAAAGGAATTACAGTTGCTCTACTTGGCCCCAGAAAGCATATTAGGAGCAATGGTTCCAAGTTTCATACAAAGATGTAGGCTAATGTCAAATAACAAAAACAAAATGTAGGAACAATAGCCATGGAAGGCAAGGAGTTCCTTTTCAGTGGGAACGTTCAAACAAATGTTCAAAGACTACTTACCAACTAGAGAGAAAGTAAAGATTATTTTTTTAGGCTGGATTAGATAGGCTTTACTAAATAGTCTGTCTCCTATTGCCTTTTTTCTAATTGGCTGGTTCTTTCCATATCTTCTATTTTAAGGAAGTGTTAAAGGCAGCCTGGTTTCTCAACCATACCCCACAAGGTACTTCTTTTTCTTCCCTTTGTGTCCTATTATGTGTTGTTCCTCATTAGTATGTAAACTCTTGAGGGTAAGGACTGCCCTCAAGTATTTGTATTCTGTTAGGATTTGTATTCTCATTGCTTAGCATTGTGTCTGACATATAGTAACAATTTTTAAAAAATGCTTATTGACTTAACTGAACATCTTCGATCTTAGACTTTGGCAACATGGTACTTTTGAAGATGTATGGACTAATATAATGATAAATGATAAATAGTACAGAATAATATAAAAACACAAAATTCTTGATTTCCTCATCATTTTTTTTTTAAATAAAGGCTATTACATTTTTGAACACAGTATTGCATCCACTATAGGTTTCCTTTCTGTTGATTATATATGCCTAAATAATGTGACTGTAAGATCTACATACGTTTCACAAAAATCAATTCAATTTTATTTTAAATAAGAAGTCTTCCTTAAAGATTTCTATTAAGATTAATTCTGAATTCATTGCTTTCTTGTTCATTTTAAACATTTATACTTCTGTAATGAAAAAAGGAACTATATTTATATAGAGAAATAACAGTATTTTATTTACAGCCATTTCTGTAACTAACATTTTATATTGATCCAATTGAACTAATCAAGACTTTTCAGGGTTATTTTAATATCATTGACATAATGATATTTTAAATGATTATTTAAAGAATGCTTTGGATTAATGGCTGCTCTCAGTAGAGTAGATCCCACTGTAGCATCTTTTGGTATTCTCTACTATCACTTCAATGAACTAACAAATGCTTACAAACATTTTAGCTGATCAGATTAATATTGCAGATACGACTGAAATTTCAAATAAGAAAAAGCAATATGAAAGTTCAAAAATAATGTTTTCTAATATTAGTATTTTTAATTATTTTGTAATCTTTTCTAGCTGAAGACCAAGATTTTGCTTCATCAAGAATGAAGCAAAGAACGTCAAAAACAACCAAAATAGCACCATTGTTGATTCAGAAATAAAGAACAAATGAAAGGCAAGAGGGCTTTTATTATCAATGAGCTTCATTGCCACAGAACTACCATGGAAATTGCTACAGAATTAATTACTCTATGCTACTCAAATGGAGTTGTAATCTGATCAATTTTGAAATTCTTGTCTAAGTATAGATCCCATCCCATCCATGCTTCCCCATTCTGTGTACTCTTATCCAAGTATTCCCATAATTTTGCCACAAAGGGTCCATGGTTACTGGAAGTTGGAGACTTCTCTTGCCTTTTCTGTTATGGACTCAAAAGGAATTAAGATGACTACATTGTGATACATACCCCCTAGAGCACATTATCTTTAGTGAAATTTTTCTTTAAAAAAGCAAGGGGGTATTTTTTTTTGCAAAGTCATTTCTTTTGACATGCAAATGAAAATAGAAATTCCATGTGACTCCACCTCAGTCAAGGTAGGCAAGTAGATAGGTAGGTAGGTAGGTAGGTAGATTGATTGATCTATGGATGATGGGTGGATGCATGGATGGATAAATAGGTGGATAGATAGATATATAGCTACATAGATACATAGATAAACATGGATGGATGGATAGACAATGATAGATGGAAATAGAGATAGATCTCTATCATCTTTCTATATCTGTATCTCTATCTACATATTTATCATCTATTTATCTATCTATATACAGTTTATTTGTAGCCACTGCTTCTACTAGTTGCATAGCATTTCAATACTTATTGATATCACAAAGACAACTTTGTAAAAAAGTCATCTGTCTATGAAAATGTCTATCCATCTATCTATCTATCTATCTACCTATCTATCTATCTATGTATCTATCTATCTATATCTATATCTATATATATGATATATACATCATTGATACAGCTATGAAACAAAAGTCCATCTATACAATGGGATTTTTAAAAAAAATACATTCCTGGAGATCTCATTTATACTCTCTGAAAGCCATCTTGGTTTAATGCCATATTTCCTAAGAAATACTGACTATTTCAGTGAAAATTGTTTTGTTTTGTTTTGTTTTGTTTTGTTTTTTTAAATCAGTGCAAGAACTTCCTGGTTATTACTTTTACCCAAAATCCTTAGATTAGAAGAGCATCAATCAGTACCATGGAACCCATTCAACTAAACCCACAGCAGGTACCAGGGAGATGAAACACTCTAATCAATGATTTCATGTGAAAAATTTGCTAGGTGTATTGTATGCAATCCACTCTAGATACATTATGACCATCCTCTGGAATAATAAAGTGGTTCCTCTATAAAAATAATCCTCTATGAGCTGAAAACTTGAGGGATTTCAAATTCCTCAAGCAGAAGACCATTCTGAGACCCAGTTAATTTTTACATATTAACAGGTTGAAGAGGTGGGTCATGGATGTTTTCTAACATCAAAATATCCAGTGCAGGTAAACTAATAATCTGAAAAAGTAGATGTCATTAGCATTCAATATAGCTTATAGACTTATAGATTTGAATATAGTAATAAGTGACAGAACTAACTGGAAATCATGACTGCATTAATTAGAGAAGTTGCAAAATCCCAATTAATCAATGTTAAATATTTAAAATGTCTATATGACAGGAACATAGAGAAACAAATACAAGTAACAAGTGCTCAAGAGGAAAAAAAGCTTACTATATTATATCACATTACATATATGTACATATGTATCATATATGCATATATGATGCATTTAACTTCATTTACTATCCAGTGATGTTCCTTGTGCATGTAATCACTTTGCAGATGTATTTATAAGTATAATTTTTATTAACAAATTGTGAAATGATTGAATTTTTTCTCATGTTGGCAATCTATCTCCCCCACCAAAGGAAAAAAAAAGACTATTTGTCCTTAGTTTCTTTTTCTTCTCTCATATTAAAACAGGTTCTGTTCTTCAGTGGTAGTATATTGGGAAAAGTAAACAAGGTTATCAAGAAAAGAATAAGGAACATCATTAACAGAAATGTTTTGAAAATAAAAAGCTTTAATTAAAAAAGAAAGAAAGAAAGAAAGAAATAGGCTCTGATTAGGATCTTTTTTGATTCTCCATTTGTTTCAGTAGTTCTTATCTTAGGATCTGGAGACCATAGTTAATCAAGCTGAATGAGATTTAAAGAGGTTATTTAGTTCAACTTCCTCATTTTATGGATGCAAACATGAGACTAAAAGAGAGTAAGTTCCTGGAATCCTCATCTCCACCTCTTGTTTTTCTTGGCTCCCTGCAAGTCTCAATTAAATTTTATCTTGTACAAAAAAATGTATTCCCTCTCAATGGCAATGTCTTTCCTCTGTTGATTATCTTCAACTTATCCTGTGTTGTAGTTGTAGTTGTTGTTTTTACATGTTTGTTTGCACATTTTCTCCCTGAGTAGATTGTGAGGTCCTTGAGAACAAACTTTCTTTTGCCTTTCTTTGTATCCCTCATGTTTATCACAGTTCCTGGCACATGGTGGTGCTTAATAAATACTTAATGCAGTATATAAATGCTAGTTTTTGTTATTATTATTATTATCATCATCTTTAACTTACAGAATCTCACCTTTTGGGAAAAACCTCAGAGACTATCTAGTCTAACCTGTCATCTGAATAGTAATCCCCTCTACAGGATAAGCAACATCATCAATTTTCTTTTGAGAAAATTCAATGGTAAGGAGCAGGGAGGCAGCCCATTTATTTTCTGGATCTTTCTAATTGTTGGAATTTTTTTCTGATATCACACCCAAATATTTCCTTTTCACAATCTTAGCCTATGGCTTTTTCTATCATTTATGAAGATTCTACAATATTCTATGACAGAGTTTCTTTTTTTTTATTTTCTTCCAAAATTTAAAGAAAATTATTTACTTACAATAGTTTTTATTTACGAGATATATGCATGGGTAATTTTACAACATTGATAATTGCCAAACCTTTTGTTCTAATTTTTTCCCTCCTTCCCTCTCCCCCCAGATAGCAGGTTGACCAATACATGTTAAATATGTTAAAGTAAAAATTAAATACAATATATGTATACATGTCCAAACAATTATTTTGCTGTACAAAAAGAATCAGACTTCGAAATAGTGTACAATTAGCCTGTGAAGGAAACCCAAAATGCAGGCGGACAAAAATAGAGGGATTGGGAATTCTATTAGTGGTTCATAATCATCTCCCAGAGTTCTTTTGCTGGGTGTAGCTGGTTCAGTTCATTACTGCTCTTTTGGAACTAATTTGGTTCATCTCATTGTTGAAGAGAGCCATGTCCATCAGAATTGGTCACATATAGTATTGTTGTTGAAGTATACAATGATCTCCTGGTCCTACTCATTTCACTCAGCATCAGTTCATGTAAGTCTCTCCAGGCCTTTCTGAAATCATCCTGTTAGTCATTTCTTACAGAACAATAATATTCCATAACATTCATATACCACAATTTATTCAGCCATTCTCCAATTGATGGGCAACCACGTAGTTTCCAGTTTCTGGCCACTAAAAAGAGGGCTGTATGGCAGAGTTTCTCAAACTTGGTATCATGGATTTCTTCAGTATTCTAATAAAGCCCATAGCACTCTTCTCAGAATAATGTTTTCATATGCAAAAAAATAACTAAAATACACACAAAGGAAATCAATTGTATTGATATATCTATATATGTACATATATAGAAAGGGGGAGAGAGGGAGCAAAGAAGGGAAGAGGAAAATAGGGAGAGAGAGAAGGAGGAAGGGAGGGAGAGAGGGAAGAAAGAAAAATAGGAGGATGAGGAGAGAGAAAAAAGAGGGAGAGAGGGAAAGAGAAGAAAGGAGGCAGGGAGAAGGAAGGAGAGAGGGAAAGAAGAAGAGCAGAGAGAGGGAGGGAAGGAGGAAAGGAGGAAGAGAGAAAGAAGGAGGGAAAGACACAGAGACAGAGATAAATAGTTTGTTCACAGAACCAAGATTAATATTAAGGATCCTTATACTATACTATGGGCTTCTGGGACCCATCAGGCATTTTACTTACACTCATAGCTTGTTTGACCACAGACCTACATTTTTTTCTTCAGTGGTAATATGTAGAGAAGAGTAAACAAGGTAATCAAGAACAGAACAAGGAGCATCATTAACAAAGAACGGGTCAGTGGGCAGTTTTACAGCGCTGAAAGATATGGATGGGGAGGGAGGATTTATATGGATGGTTGATGCAATGCTTAATGTTTTCTAATTCCTGTAGAATAATGAGCTCATTCCCATTATGTAGATCAGTGTTTCAATACCTGTGCTGGACAGTATTACAATGTACTTCCTCACTGTGTTATTTGCATCCTGCTCCCTTACCTTCAATCAATTCTCATCTGCACTTCCAATTCAAAATTCCATTTCTGGCTTTCAAATCTCCATGGGCTTACAGCAGTCTACCCCACATCCTTTGTCTTTTTAAAAATCTTTTTCAGCTCCCTTTCTTCTCATCTTCTTTCAACCACTGCTGCCTCTCCACAGAAATTTGCTCTCTTTAAGTGAGCACTTCCCCTTTATTTCTTGACCCATCTCTCAATAAGTTATATCTTGACAATTCTCCATTCATTTTAACTAATCACAATCAGAGCTATTTATCCTTTGCCCATCCCGCTTCCAATTTCCAACATTTATGAAACTTTTTAACATTAACTCAAAAATGTCTTTCAGTCACAATAATCAGATGTTTTGCTTTGTGTGGCTTTGTTCTGTCATTAATTCTGACAATATTTAACTGTTTAAAAAAATGTCTAAGACCAAAATAATTTACGTTGAGCTTTTTCTTGGATATGTGAAAATATGATTTTGTGGTTGTTTTGTCAGGAATAAGGACTTTGCCTTTTTTTTCCCTCTTTAAAATGTTCTCTAGCATCAATACTACCCTATCAAGTGATTAAAAGCCTGAGTTAAAATAGTCCTGAATTTTTTTTATTAAGAAAAAAAAGGAAAAGTCAAGATGAAATCTCCTTCAAGTGCTAAAAAAGCTAACAGTTTATTTAAAGAAAGTATTTATATTCTTCACTAATTACTTAGGTGTGCTCACACTGATTCCAGCACAGAAGTTTCATTTCTTTCAACCATCTTCAATATGTCACTACTTGAGGCTATTAAATAGATGCATGCTTAAAAATAGTATTATAGTTGAGCATTCTAAAATACTCTATTTTTAAACTTATATTTGCTTTTAAAATTTTTTATTACATTGAAAAATAAAGTCCATATGTCTTTTATAATTAAATTATTATCCATCAGTCTTTTGAACTATGAGGTTCATGAGTTTTTCTTCCGTAATTTTTAAAGAAAGACAAAAGGCAAGTTTATTAGAGCAAAGTACATGCATTCCCAGAATAAATATGGGACATCTGCCCTAACTTATTTAAGGTATGCTGAACATAAAGCTACCCACCATCTTGCCTAGTTGCACATAGATCTGTTCCAAAGCTCCTCTGTTTCAATGCCCTCATTTTCCTGGTGAAAAAATGCTGGCCAACAGAAGTTAAATGACATATAAGTTCAGATAGGCAGCAAATAATAAAGGAAGAATTGGCACCTTGGCCTTCTAATTCCAAATCCAGTGTACTAAGTACTTTATTTTACTGTCTTCTCTTTCCTTGAAGAAAGTAAGAGAAATCTAAGTAACAAAAATAAAAACAGGTCACCTAAAAAAAAAATTGAAATAGATCCTAGTACCTTCCCAAAATTATCAATAAAAGTCTTCCTTGTTCAAGCTGCCTCCACAATTTTTCTAGTCTCCAAAAATTACCAGGGAATATCTATCTTTATATCTGTTTGTCTGCCTATTCATTCCTATTCATACCTATTCATTCATTAATGTATTTGTAAGATTTTCTCCAACACAGCACCAGCCCTGAAGTCAGGAGTTCAAATCAGACACTTAAGGAGTTCTAGTTGTGTGACCCTGGGCAAGTCACTTAACCCCAGTTGCCTCAGGGAAAAAAAAAAGTTTTCTCCAATGACCAAGAAGCGGTTGAGTATAGTCATTTAGCCATCATATAAACTGTGCCAGCATTTTGGATATCTCTCTCCCTAAACAAAAGTTTCCTTCCTATTTTCCACACATTGTGCAGTGAAAAAACAGGAAAATAATAAAATTTTAAATTACAATTTTCAAAACACAATCTAAATATAGTTATCCCCATCTTATAAATGAGGAAGGAATGACTCAGAAAAGTTACATGACTTGCCCATAGTAGCAATGTTAGAGACAGTACTGGGACTCAAACAAAATATCTTAATTTCAGATACAATGCTCTTTCTATTCATTAAAAACTTTTATGTCCCATAAAATATATAATAGAAGTTCTTTGATAGACTGTAAGCTCCTTGTGGGTAGTGATTTTTGTTTGTCTTTGTACTAGTGTTTAGCACAGTGCCTGCCAAACTGTGAATGCTTAATGTGTGTTTGTTGATTGATTGCTATAAACCAGTTACATTAATATCCACTATTCATCCTCATTTCCAACACAAAAGCACATTATATTCTTGTCCACTTGTCCATTCTGCTATTGTCTTCCTAATGTCAAGGCCTTCCCCAATGAGTACCCTTAAGTTGTCAAGCCTAATTGACCTAATAAACTTTTTAATATGATTGTTCAGAGAAGTATGCTGAAGTCACATTCTGCTCATGAATCCTCATAGTTCAAAAGACTGATGACTGATAATTTCTTAAGAAAAGGCATAAGGACCTGATTTTTTTTTAATGTAATAGGGAGTTAAATAAAAAATGTCACCGTTCACTTGTGCTACCTCAACCATAACTGTACTGCATTGAAATTGTCCTTATCTATTCAATAACTAACTGTATCTTGTCATGTAAATGCTCTGACATGACAATTAACATCTCTGTTATTCTGCAAGTAAAATTAAATAGCTCACTAGTAAAATAGAATAAAGACAACTGGAAAAGGCTGATATGTCACATATCTTCTTACCCCACCCCACCCCATACCCATGCATGCTGTCTTTCCTACAACTTCCTTGAATAAAGAAAAAAAAGTTCCGATATTGTTTTCATGATTTGATGGAGGAGTTATTTGATCAGTAAAAATTATATTTCAAGGTAGAACCAAAAAGGGAATTTATAAAATAAGCAGGTTTATTGAAAGAAGATGAATATACATAAAAGGGCATGTGATTTGCCCAAGTAATAAAAGTTTAAGCATCAATTCCTCTCTTCCTTTCTTGCTTTACCAAGATTTTTTTACCACATTAGACTCACCCATTTATATATGTAACACTGAATGGAATGACACCTAGAATATCAGCCAAATTTAGGGCAGTCTCCAAATTATGCCTCAAAGGGAAATGATGGAAGGTATCCTGAAGATAAAGACACTATTCCAAAGAGGACCAGATTAGGGATCAGAAGCCCTCTTCTCTAACTCCAAGCTATTTATTATGGGCAAGTCTCTTTGCTCTACAAATTATTGTGTTTTTTTTTTTTTTATTTGTTAAAAATAAATGGGAATATTAGTCTCTCTAACTCTGTTTCACCAAATGAAAAGATAGTTTTGAAATAGCTTTGTAAATTCTAAAGACAAACTCTTAACCTAGGGTTCATGAACTTTAAAAACAATTCATAACAGTATTTCAATATAATTACAATTTTTATTTTATCCATTTTAAATATCATTCTGAGAAGGGGTCTACAGAACTATTAGCCTGTCAAAGGAGTCTATGTCACAAAAAGGTTAAGAACACATGCTTTAACATGTGTGATTACTATTTTTGCACAAGACCCAACACATCATAACTCCTATCACTAATTAATGATAGGTGAAGTCCACTTAACTAGGCATGGGTTAGAAACATGCAAGGGCTTGTTAGCTTTTCTTAGAAGGGAAAAAAACATACCAAAACCAAAAAAAAAAACAAAACCCAAAACTACAGCATGCACTTCACTTCTTTTTTTTTTTTTTTTTTTTTAATCCAGATAAACTGTTCCAATTGCAGTGGGGTTGGTGTCAATGGAAGGAAAGCAGGCAGGGAACTCAATAGTTGCATAATAAGAAAAGTTAGCATGAAAGATGAACATCTTTTTTTATCAATTAATCTATGAATATTTGTTGGGTACCTACTATAGCCATCATCAGAGTCATATTGAGGAATTTTGTCATCTTGTGCAACCACCAGAAACCACACCTTGGAGGAATGAAATCCCTCTTTATTTGAGTGAAAATGTGGGACATTGCTCAAGGATTGCTGCAAGAGAAAACCCAGTATATAAGCATAAAAAGGAAAGAACAGCTAGAGCACAGTAAATCTCAGCTTGCCACATAGTCATTTTTCCCCACTTTACCTTTTTTTGCTAACTAGAATTTAAACTCAGTATCTCTAAATTTGACACCCTAAGGAAAAATCACCATCATCTTCTCCTAATTATACCTCTGACCAGTATTGTGCTAAATATTATGGGAAATCTAAAAGAAATTCTCAACACGGATCTCATGGATTATATAGTCTAGTTTGTATATCAGAATCAGAATCTTACTCCTACCTACCAACACCTTCTATCGCTACTACTCCTGAAACTGTTACTAAGACTAGTACTGCTATGGCCACTTTTCTCTAAAAACAAAGGACTAACAACAACAGTTACTATTCCTACTACACTATTAGCAATATTACTAATAACTGTAACTGGCATTTATATGGTTCTTTAAGATTTAATCCTTACAACCTCCCAGTAAGATAAGTGCCATCATGATTTTGACTTTATGGAAAGGAGAACTATAGACACTGACTTGTTTGAGGATCACACAACTAGGGAGGACAAGAGAGGGAATTTGAACTCAGATCTTTTCTGAATTATAAGTCTGACATTCTTTCTCCTAAAAAACCTTTGACAAATACAGGATAACAGAAGGATTGGAGATCATAAACTATTGACTTGATTAAAAGGTAGATATTCCTGCAATAAAGTGCATAATTGATGATTATATCTCATTTTCCACATGAGATATTTCCCTTTTTCTCCTGATTACTCTCATAGGTCACCTACAACCCTAGTTTAGGAGATCTGAAGCAGCATCCAGTGACCGTGTCTATAGCTCTCTATTCTCATCAATGAAGTTACAAAGGAATTCTGTGTGTGTGTGTGTGTGTGTGTGTGTGTGTGTGTGTGTGTGTGTGTGTGTGTGTCTAATGCTGATGACTGTGCTGAACACAGGGGAAGGTTGGGTTCAGGAAGGAGGTCATTGTAAAGAATCTTCTCAGGAGTCAGAGAAGAGAATAAACAAAACCAAATAAAACAGCAGAGCATTCAAGTTCCCTTAGCCAGAATTTAAACCAAATTTCTTCTATCCAGATGGCTTCCAAAGCCAAGAGGGAGAGGAAGCCCTGCTGCCTTTTTATGTTGGCCCTTGATTGTTGTTAATGATCCCCAGCTGTACAGGCTCCCTAATCTCTTTAACCTCTCTCTGGTTGGCCTCACATCCCTGCATCTCTTGCAGGGAAAATGGAGCACTAAACCCAGCACCCATTCCCAGACAGACTATGTGCTAAACAACACATGGAGGTCAGTCTCTGAATGGGTCCCTGAGTTTGCTCATTTAGCATTGCCAGGATCCTTCATCCTGGAAGAGGAAATCTAGATCAGCATTCTCGTTCCTAGAGGGGCAGCGAATCCACACCAGATGCAGGAGAAGAAATGGGGCACATTCACTTGGGAATAAGACTCATGTTTCCTATTACAAGGCCTTAGGAGTCGTTGTTGTGCAAGATGGTTATGAGAGGGCTGAGACATCCATTCTTTCAGGACTATCTTTCTAGACTTCAGGACAGTACTCACTCTCCCAAAAATTCTTTCCCAAGAATATGCTATTAAAAGTGACTCTCTGTTACCTCTTAGGTATGAATTTCTATATAAAACATTACATTCGCTTCTACAAAATCCTTCCTTGATAATCAAAATTGATCTCTCCTTCTTGAAACATGACATGGGATACTTTTTTATTTTGTATTATATTCCATTTCATATTTTAGAGGAAAACTGGGATAATCCAAATAGAAATACGGACAGAAATCTATTAACTAGCTGTGTGACCCTTAGCAAGTCACTTAAACAATATCACTCTCAACTTTCTCATCCTTAAAATGGAGATACTTTCTTCACAGTATGGGAGGATCAAATGAGATAATACAATAAAATACTTTACAAATGCTATAAACTTTTAAAGTATTAGATAAATGGATGCTATGATTTGTATCCTTTAAATTTTTGGACTTGTACTAATTTTATGTCCTCCCTAGAGAGTTGTCTAAATTGTCTACTAATAGCTACTCAAAAATAGATGTGATTTGTGATGATTCTTATTTTGTCTTTTATTCAACTAATACTTGTTAAAGAGAATTTCAGGGGAAAAATGTTACTGTATTCTCAATCTACTTCAGTTCCATTAAATGAATGTGATACAGAATGCTACCAATGATACAAAGTATACCCTCTTTAAACTAGTGACTTAATTCTCTCTGCTCTAAATCCATGCAAGATTTTTCCTCTCTGGAGTTTTAAGCCAAGTCCAAATGAAATGCCCCCAAGTCTAAGAAAATCTCATGGTTCAGGATTTTAAAAATGGACCCAATAAAGAAAATTCAATTTCTAAGCTTTAAATCAAGTTTCTTTTGTCCCTTCATCTTGTTCTGCTGGGCCAGAGGGAGCAAGACCCTCCTGCTGCCTTTATTATGGGTCTAAAGAGGAAGAGAAGGCAAGAGGTGAGTCTTAACCCTAAAAAACCCAGCCAAGAGTGACACAGCAGCAGCAAGGCCAGAAAGAGAATAAATAGGTAGGCCCACAGGTAGCTCTGTTTCATTTTCCCCAGCACATCAATGGGTCAGCAGGGCCTCGGGGCAGGGCATCTCATTGCTCAATTCTTTCTCCCTTTCCTGCCATATACTCCCCACTGTTGTCTTGTCCCGCCTTCCTTTCTTTCCCTTACTCTTTTTCCCTGATCCTTTCTTCTTTCCTTTTTATATCCTCCTACCTAATAGTCTATTTCCAGGTCTTTAATTTAATCAGAAACTGCCACACACTTTATGCTTCCTTCCCCCCTCCATTAAAAAAAAATCTACAAGAATTATTTTTTTAGAGGAGGAGGAAAGGAGGGAGGGAGAAAGAGAGGAAAGGAGAGAAAGGGAGCAAAGAAGGGAGGAAGGGGAAAGAAAAAGAGAGAGGGAAAGAGGAAGGAAGGAAAGAAGAAGGGAAAGGTCAGAAGAAAGAGTGAGGGAGGGAAAGCCAGTGAGAGAAAAGAGATAAAGCAAGGAAGACAGAGAGGATAAAGAAATATAGGTCAGAAAGTCTTCTTTTGGGGGGACTATCACAATAGATACAAAGAGGTGCTTATTTAAATTATTTAATAACATCTTGCTTTATGCTGTATTTCTATCAGGATGATTTTTCAGAATGTAAGATTTTCTGGGGAGAATATCTTCTGTGAATTTTTTAATTCCTAGATGTCACTGGAACTCAGTTTAAATGTATAAAAGGAAGAGATCATACAAATCATATAGTCTGAAAAGTCAGAGTTTTCAGATTCTACAAACAAAATAAATATACATGTATGTATATGCATATATGCACATATATGTATGTATGTATGTATACACACAAAAAATGTAATGTGTATGGGTATTACTATATGGTTACATGTTATTTTATATACGTTCCAGAGAATGGAAATGAAGAGAGAGGCATCCTTTTGAGACAAGCTCATCAGCCATGCTGACTGGGCAGTTGGGAAAATCCGGTCCAGTGGTTTGTTGAAATTTTCCTCAAGTGCCAAAAGTCAGTCTGTTAAGAAACAACACCTCAGGGATGCATATACAATCCCTCCCTGACTCCATGTCATGTTTCCTCAGTTTACTTCAAGTCAAGATACATTTTTATTCCTGCCCTTAGCCCTGTGGGGTCAACTCAGCTAATGAAAATCAAACTGTCTCTCTTTTTTCAGTTATCAACAGTAGTCAGATAACAAAATGCAGGTTCTGATCTGGGCATGTTTATTGTTAGTGATGATGTATAGTCTGATAGCAGACAGCTTCATTTCCTCTATGCTAGGCAGACCCAGCTAAGAGAATTGGGAAAAGGAACAGGGAAAAAAAAAAAAAAACTAGTTTTGACTAGGAGTAAAACAGTTGGATAAACATAACATGACATGGATGTCAAAGTGCTGACTACAAATGCATGAACTTAAGTAACATCAAGATGTAGGACAGGAATATAGGGACTGAGGACTTGAGCTTCAGAGCTTCCTTTCTAATCTTTGTGATGTTCCTAATTCTATGTTGATTGAGAAAAGAGTAGCATCATAAATAAAAGAAACATTAGAGTGGAAGTACTTATATCCAATAATAGCTGACATTTATATCACTTTTTATGTTTATTTATGAAGTACATTATCAGAGTTATTTTATTTCATCCTTTTGGAAGTAGGTAGTGAGGGCAAGTATGCCAATTTTGGTAAGGAAATTGAGTTTCAGAGAAAGTGATTCCTCTTTGCTTTGTATTTCTATAGCATTTTAAGACTTTTTTTTTTATTTCATTCACTTGACCCATTCTCTTAACTGAACCTTATAAGATATATGTGAATATTATCCCAATTTTACATGTGAAAAAAACTGAAAGTAAGAGAGCTCTGTCCCAGATTCATACAACTAGTCCATATCTGGAGAAGTATTTTAACCCAGCTTTTCCTGGGTTCAACATTCTATCCTCATGGTTCAGTATTCTATCCATTATGACAAGATGCTAACAATCTTCAAGTGTGTGTTTGTCCAAAGCAAGACCTTATGTGATCCTCCCTTTAAATTCTCCTTCTAGTAAATATTAATGCTATTCCCATCATACTTTTAGTACTTCAGGAAAATGCTTTGCAGTCTGGATCAGTATTTTTTTCAATAATGTAAGTGCTCTACATAAAATCCTATGTGTCTTCATTTCCAGTGAGGTTGTTCTTAGACCTAGGAACTTGTTATGCTAAATATCATTCCCTTCCCTCGCTTTTCCTATTACCATCAGCAGTACCATTTTCTTGGTGTCATCTAGACTTTTGACTTTGGTATTAATTTCCAAATTATCATATCATATCAAATTATCAGCAGTTCAAAGTTTTTGTTCTGGACTTTAAAGATTTCAACTTTTCCATTCATTTTCTTAACTTTAACACCTTGACCTTAACATCTAATTCTTGCTGCCTCACCAAAGGCAAATCAGTGTGAGTATATCCCCACTGATGTGTGTGTGTGTGTGTGTGTGTGTGTGTGTGTGATATTCCCCACTCATCTTTAACTAATTATTAAAACATCAGATCTAAACTAAAATTCAAACATTATAGAGGAAAAAGGAAAATATTTAAAAAGACAGACCCAGTGGTTTTGCTGGAACCAACGCATAACCAGAGTTGACTATTAATATTACAATGTGAAACATTCACACCTCGGAAATCCATCAAATGACAAAGAATAACTTATTGGAGTTTTTGATTGTCTAGACCTTAAAAGAGAAAAATTAAATATTAATAATGCAGATAAAACTTAAAAATGCATGGTACATGCTTCCTCTCTCCCCAGGAAACTGGCTGCTAAATATTTACCAGTACACCCTTGTATAGACTTTTTTTTGAAAATAATCAGATAATCTAAAAAGGATATCTGGACAATAGTTGTTGCTATTTCTTCTAGTAGTTGTTGTTCTTTACCAGTCCAGTTTCAGGAAAGCTGGCTCAAATCTTTTCCTCTCATCTAGTTATTGGCTTAGCTCAATAGTTTCAAGCTGACTCAAGTTCCAAGATGAATGACTGACTTGGAAAGAATATCTTATCCATTCCCTGCCTCACCCCCCACACTCTTGGAGTTTCTATGCATAAACTGCCTATAGCCTTCAGCTAGCAGGACAAAATACAAACATCAGGAAAAATTAAAGGCATTCCCAAAGCATAGGTCAATCTTCCCAATTCTCATTATTTTCCTGTTTATAAACTTTATCTCTTTCATTTATCTTTTTCAAAGATTGTGGTTGTCTTCCCTCATCCCCTAACATCTTGTAATTCGACATCCCATTTCCCTCCATTCTCCACTATTTTGTACTTGACTCTCTTGTATCTTGTCCTTTGGTCTACAGCTTCATGGAAGACAGAGATAGAAGAAGGAGGGGAGTGGGGTGCAATACCACCTGCAGGGGAGAAGTCCTCCCTTAGCATCTGTTAAATTCAGGCCATTGGAACTGTTTTGAGTCTGATTAATCAATGTTGCCTTGGCTCCACAACAGTTTACTGCTGTGAGGAATTGTCAGCTTAATTTGTGGATGAAATCAGCTGGATTTGAGCCAATCAGACCAGTTCCAGAAGAGGAGTCTCAACATGGAGAGGGTAAAACTAAATGGCCTCACTGGCTAGTTTTCACCGAGTTGTGTCTTTAAGATCAGGATGTTGCTGAGGCATTTCATCAGAATGATGAAATCTGACCCATTATGGCTGGTCAAATCAATAAGGAGGTAAAGGGCTCATTAATGGACTATCTATGATCTTTCTAATGGAGACATGGAAATAAGCAGGATGTATTTGAATATAACCAACTTTTCACAGTAAAGACTATACAACATTGAAAACTTGACTGTCAGCATCGGGGAATTCATTGACCATGCTTAGGTGGAGGACACAGTCTTAAATGTTTCTCTAAATAGAGAAAATATAGGGATTTTGAATTCTGGCAAACTAACTGAAACCATTATTTTTTCTTCTGTTAATCTATTTTATCATTTTGCTGGAAAATGAAACAAAGGCCTATCTTTTTTTTTTTTTAACAGTAATATTCTTCTGTGATGTCCGACAATTATGAGTCACAGTCTCCAAACTATTAATTGAAAGGATCACCCAAAGGGCAATGGAAAAGTGTGCATTGAGAATTAGCAGGCTGCTGCATGTAACTTGACAAGAAACTGTACAGAAGAATTCAGGTAAAGTATGTATGTCATCAGGGAAATATCTTACTGCAATAAATAAAAAGGGGTTGGACAAGTGGTGGTCGTGGGAGATAACTTGTGGACAGCCCACATATTCATCTAGTGTGCATACAACATGAAGAAAATGAGGGAAGATACTCATCATGTTAATAGGAGATACATGGTTTTTTTACATGGTTACAAGAGCAAGCATCACAGAAGATGGGCAGACACAAGAGTTTCAATTTTCACTTCTGAAACAAGCATTCACATATAAAAATCACAGAAACAAGAAAATATTAAAGCCTTGTGGATAATATCTGGCAAAATGAATATAAAATAATTATTAAGCATTTATGCAATGTTAATTGTGCTAAGTGATACGGACAACAAATATTTTTAAGAGAAATATGTTCCCCCAAGAACTACATACTAATAGGGGGGAAACAATGCATAATGGAGACCAGTAGGAAATGTTTTGTTCTGGGGATATAGAAAGGAAGATAGAAACAGAACAGATGGCAAGGTAGTCTTGGGAGGGATGGCTAAATGGGATGTACAGATCAAGAGGTCTGGTACTGAGGGCCAACAAGTAGATAGAGTTGGTTAAGTTGACTAATTAATACATACTAACTCACCAGTCAATAGAGACTATTGCAAACGATGATCAGCAGGATGCAGGGGAAAGACCACTGTACACATTCAAATTCCAACCCTACCTCCAAAGAAAAATGAATTTCCTCAGAGAGAGGGGTCTGGATTCTGGAAATCCCAGGATTGAGACCCAGGTCTCAAATACTATTTGTATGGTACAATTGGGTCCAAGTGGAGATGAGGAAGTCAGCTAACACATGAAGATGGTGAACTTGCCCTTGGTTATCACCAGAGTTCTAGGCCATAGTATAATTCTATGCATCAGTTTCCAAAGTTTCCCAAAAGAAAAAGACTTTGAAAGAAACTTGGATGAAAGAGAAAAGTAGATATAAAGAATAATTTTAACAGCCAAGAGGAAATATTATTCAGGAAGGCAAAGAGTTAGAAACAGAAGAAAAGTGTATCTGGGGGAAAATTGGAAGATATTGATCTGTTTTTCTAGTTCCAACAGGTTTCCTATCTTTCTAACCTGGGGCTCTCTCCTAGGAAGACTATCCTCTAATTATTGCCTTATGATGTTATTAGGTATATTATGCCTGTGATGGAACTTTGCACAGAAGCATTCCTCTTCATTTATCAAAAAACTCATATGTAATTGTACTTCTAAATACACAGATAGGCATCATATGTTGTCCATAGAACTGTCACTTGTAATGTATGAATTACACATGCCCTCCCATTTTAAAGGAGTTGTGTGATCAGACAAAGCCACCAAAGAACTTAAAAGTACCAAAAGAAATGTTAAGAAGCCAGCACAGTCACTGCGACATCCCCAAAATAATATTCTTTTAAAAAAATTATCATTTCCCCACCTGATGTTACAGATTAGGAAAACCTTTGTAAGAGGGAGAAATTTGTATCATAAGTTATAAAAAATATTGTCAACCTTAAAGCTGTCCAATGCCAAAACTCATAATAGTTCTTGGAATATATTTATTTACCTTTTTAATAGACCTAAACACTTATAAGATCATATGAATTTATTCGTGTTTAGTGGGTCAAGATAGATTCATCTTGGTTTAATGTCACAAATTACACATCAGCTTTCATCCATAAATATCACAGAAACAACTGTGCATTGCATACCCATATTCATCCACATGGAGAACACCTTTGGACTAGAGGAACAGACTAGGGATTCATTATTACAATCATGAATATCTAAAAAGTGAAAAGCATGAGGACAAAAAGCAACTCCATATCCTCAAATAGGGACTATTGCAAACAGTGATCAGCAGGATGCAGGGGAAAGACCACTGTACACTTTCAAATTCCAGCCTTCTCACTAACTACCTGGGACCTTATGAAAGTCAATTTAATGTCTTAAAGACTCAGTTTCCTCATCTGTTAAAGTAATGGTGTGGTCAAGCAAGAAAAATTGTGATTCTTCACTCCAGTAGAAAGGCAACAACAGCAGCTAGATGGAACTGTGGATAAAAAACCAGTCCTGAAGTCAGAAGGACCTGAGTTCAAATCCAACCTGAGACACTTAACATTTCCTAGATGTGTGACCTTGGAAAGTCAACTCCAATCACCTCACACACAAAAAAAATAAATAAATAATAAATGAAATTTTGCAAAAAGAAAAACAAAGAAAGGGCAACTACTTCAAGCTGTGTGTGAACAAGCCCCAAGACACATTAGGAAAACTTAAAACAACATGTAGTAAATGGGAAAAATCAATGGGTTCTCATACAATGCCAAATATTGAACATATAAATACATATGATCAAATTGTGGAATATCTCTAACACATCTTCAACAAACAAGTTAAAATCCTTGAATAACTTTAGTTCCTAAATAATTTTGGATTTAAAATTCTGAATAATTGCAATAACCAACCTAATAATGCAACATCTCCATGCTCTAGGCAGAGACTATGGGAGCAAAATGTCACATATATTGTCAAAGACACTTAATGGACAGGTGACCTTACTTCTCTTGTTTGTTTGTTTGTTTGTTAAAAGGGAAGTTTCACTGCTTTTATGTGAATGAATCTATGTCTAGAAACTGCTAAAAAGATAACAATGGATTGATAATTAATAGAACCGTCTTTTTTTAAAATTTTGGCATCAGATATGTAGTCAACCTGCATTAGGGTCTTAATTCACTTCTAAGTCTGTGACCTTGACTAACAACATAACCTCTTTGACTCTCAGTTTCCGCACCAGTAAAATGAAAATAATTGTACCTCCTACTTTACAGTAGCCCTGAAAATAATGAAAACTTACATTTGGCAATGTTGCTAAGAAATGAAATTATTGAGGGTTTTTTTTTTTTTTTTTTTTTTTTTTGTCAGTTTGTTTGGTCTAGACTGTGGCATATAAGAAAACTCCCTGTACCAGTACAAATAAGCAGTACAAATAACTTATAGCCTTCCAGTTGCCTGGAGTACTGAGAGTTTAAGTGATTTGCCCAAGGTGACATGATCAGAATATAACATTGGAAGGAACTGAATCTAGGTCATCCTGACTCCAAGGTTGTCTCTCCTTCCTTTATACTTATGTGAAATAAAAAACTAGCCAAAGAAAAGCAGAATAGATAAAAAATCTATTAAGGGTTTAATGAGTCAAACACTGTGCTAAGCTCTGAGAATTTGTAGAGTTATAGCCAAGTTTGGGTTTTCTTGGCAAAAATACTGGAGTGGTTTGCCATTTACTTCTCTGGCTTATTTTACAGAGAAGGAAACTGAGGCAAACAGGATTGACTGACTTGCCCAAGGTCATACAGCACCCTATCCACTTCATTATCTAACTGCCTCAAGCTCTAGGGATTTAAATGCAAAAAGACAGTTCCTTTCCTCCAGCAGCTTACCTTCTAATAGAGGAAGGCTATGTATAAGTGGGAGCAAGATGGTAGAGAAGTGAAGTGAAAGCCTAGTTATTAATAGGTATGGTTACTATTGATAATTACCATCATACTAAAATTTTTCTTTAAAAGACTAAAAAGAAAATGGAAGGAAAGATTTTATCTGAATGATATGATCTGTAGTCATAGACTTTTTCCCCCCCAACTAGGGCCTTTCTATTTATCCAACCTATTGTATCACCTAAAAATAATGTGCATTTTTATGACTTTTGTGCAAAAAAGGTGGTAGTTTCACCAGCCAACTATAAAGTAAAATGCAGACAATAAACCTTACACTGGTGCATGGAAGAATCAAATAACTCAATCATCCCAAAGTGGCAGCTTACATATTCTTCCTGGGCATAAAAGCCTTTAAAAGAGAGACAGAAAGTTGGGGGGGAAGCTTCATTTTTCAGGCACCAAAAAAGAGGGGGATGGGTATAAAGGGGTAGAAATGAACTTCACACCACATTAAATTCTCATTTCAGAGATATGATAACACTCAATGATTTTCTTAATTCCCATTTATCCCACCCAAACTTCTAGTTGTATTTTACAAGTTCCACTAGGAGAATTATGATATAAACCCTGAAGGTATTTTTTAAGATAATCTATAAAGTACAACTACTTTTAATATTCTGAATGAACTCAATTCAATCAATCAAATTCAATCAATTTAACATCTTCCATGTACAAGGTATTGTAGCATTTTTGAGTTAATGAAGTACATTCACATATTTTCTATCTGCCCAAATCAAATGCAAGTTCATTGACAGCAGATACTGCTTCATTTTTGTCTTTGTATCTGAGTACCTAATATAATACCTGAAATATAATTACTTAATAAATGTTGGTTCTTGAGTAATGCATTTGTTTCTCAAAAGTTCTTTATTTAGAAAGATATCACTCTACCCATTTTCAGAATCTTAGAATGAAGAAGCATCTCAGCAATTATTTAGTCCAATGTGTAGTTGAACAAGAATTCTTTCTATAAAATGCTTGATGGGTGTATTGCTATATGCAGACATTTCTTGGAGACCTTTCCAAGGGAAAATCTCATGGTACAAATAGTCTCAGAAAATTTAAGTAATTTTCCTGAGAGCATAGAACTATTAAGTGACAGTTCCATGGCTCAGATCTTAAAGGTTCATAGTTATAGAGTTTAGAGAGGTTTTTGAGGTAATCTACTCTACTATATCCCTCATTTTATAGATGACTAAATTGAGGGCTAGCTAGGTTTTTTATTTTCTCAAACCCACAGGAGTAAACAGCCAGTTGAGATTCAAACCCATAGTTTTGGCCTCCAGATGCTACTTCCATCGTACTCTACCATAGTGGCTCTAAATAAAAGATCCAAGATTGTCACTTGGGTCTTCTGACTGATTCTTTACCCTACTGATAGTGAATACTATCAGTAAAGTGAATACTGATAGTGAAGTAACAGTTCATCCATTGTAGTATACCATCTTTAAAACACACACACATACACACACACACACACACACACACACACACACACACACACACACACACACACACACACACCAAAAAATACCTATAGGATTTATATCATACTACTCTTGGTGGAATTTGTAAAATGCAAATAGAAGTTTGGGTGGGATAAATGGAAATTAAGGAAATCATTGAATGTTATCATATCTCTGCAATGAGAATTCTTGGGTGAAGAAGAATATTTATCCTCTAAAGGTCTACCTGAAAACTTTCAGGAATAATCCTCTGAGAATCTACTATCCATAAATGTGTTTAATCTATTCTAATCCTATATTCAATCTGTTTTGTCTGGCACTTAAAGAATATTCTCATTGTCCTCTCAGCCTATAAAACAGTTGAAAAATTAAGCTTTTGCTTCCAGAGCTGACTCCTATTATAATTCCTCACATTCAGTGTGAGGAATTAAAGAAGAACGGACCACATTCACATTTGTAGACAACCTTAATATAGTGAAAAGAGAATTGGATTTTAATACAGAATATTTAGATTCAAATTCTGCTTCAGCTACTCTCTATCTATATGCCATTGATGAACATTCTTATCAGTAATGTGGATGAAGACATTGATGGAATGCTGGTCAAATTTGCCAATGCTTCAAAGACAGAAGAGAAAAATAACTAACAAGAATAATGAAGTAGTAGGATACACACACACCCACCCACCCACCCACACACACACACACACACACACACACACAATCTTGATGAGTTAGAACAATGGCCTATTGAATTTAAGATTACTTTTATCCCTATTAAGTTTCAAATTTTACATTGGAATTCAAAAAATCAGTTTGACACTATAAGAAGGAAAAGGTATAGATAAATTGGCATTTGTCTGGAAAGGAAATGATACATAGAATTTTAAAGTTTGCCAATTACTTTACATACATTATCATATTTCAGAGTCATAATAATCCTATGAGATAAGAACTACAGGTACCATTAATTCTGTTTTGTAGATGAAGAAATTTTAGTTATAGAGGTCAAATAACTTGCCTATGATCACAGGGTTAGTAGATAAAGGTCATAAAAGCACAAATGGATATCAAAATTTTCTGATTCCAAGTCTAGTACTTCTAGCCACTACATTGGTTTCCCTTTCAGGGTACTGCAAACTGAGTTCAATCTGGGTCAATAGTATGACTGATACCAAGGAGAAATGGGGAAAAAGCTTATTTGATCTTGAGATGCTCTAGGAGAGCCATAGTATCCAGGACTAATTATGTTTAAATGTTACTGCACTTTGCCCAAATCAGACCACACTGAGTTCTGAGCATCACATAGTTTGTAAGAATATTGATAAACAGCAGATCATCAGCTGAAGAGGGTATTCAGGATAGGGAATGCCTCAAGTGGAGGAGGTCAAGGAAGTAGGAATGTTTAACTTGGAGGAAAAAACCTCAGGATCAGGATAGCTTTCATCAAACTTTAAAAATGTCACAGGGAAGGGGAATTAGATTTGCTGGTAAAAGGCTAATGCAGTGCATGTTAATTATAAAGACACAATAACAATAATAGCTAACATATAGTGTCTACTTGTGTATCAGGTACTGTGCTTATACTTTACAAATATTATCTCATTTAGCTTACAATAATTCTGGGGAAGTAGGTGCTATTATTATTTCCATTTTATTGATGACAAAATTGAGATTACCCAAGGTTAAATTATTTGCCTAAAGTCATACAGGTACTTAAGTGTCTGAGGTTGGATTTGAATACAGGTCTTTTTGATTCTAGGCCTGGCCCTCTATGCACCTAATTGCTAAAATTTCTTAAGAAAACTATCAGAAAGAGAAATGGGCTGACTCAATAGAAATCTACCAGCAAAAGAACTAAACAAAAAGTAAAGTCTCATCCAACTCTGAAGTACTCTGATTCCGTGACCCACACATTTTCCTTTCCCCCTTTTCATTTCCATTCTCATGTTTACAATGTTCCAAGTTTTATAAAGCACTTTCCTCACAGTGCCACTCTAGATTACTCCTAACTTCATAGTTTCCCTCTCTTAGCCTTATTATTTTATCTTCATGTTTCTCTTTCCAGTCCCTTAGCAATCTCTCTCGACCTTTCCTAAGGAAAACTCTTTTTTCAGGCCACAGAGATAACACCCAGTAACATATAACTGAGAGAGTCTCTGACCCAGTGCATGAAAGAAAAATAAAGAGGCTTCTTCAAAATTACGAAACACTTGCCACAAAAATAAAGTCAGATTTAAATAATTGGAAAGACATTCAGTGCTCTTGGATAGGCCGAGCGAATATAATAAAGATGACAATACTCCCCAAACTAATCCATTTATTTAGTGCTATTTAGACTCCCAAGAAACTATTTTAATGACCTAGAAAAAATAACAACAAAATTCATATGGAAGAATAAAAGGTCGAGAATTGCAAAGGAACTAATGAAAAAAAAGTCAGAGGAAGATGGTCTAAGTGTACCTGATCTAAAGCTATATTATATAGCAGCAGTCACCAAAACCATTTGGTATTGGCTAAGAAATAGAATGGTAGATCAGTGGAACAGATTAGATACAAAGGACAAAAAAGGGTACATCTATAGCAATCTAATCTTTGACAAACCCAAAGATACCAACATTAGGGATAAAAATTCATTATTCGGAAAAAACTGTTGGGAAAACTGGAAGTTAGTATGGCAGATATGGATCCACACTTAACACCATATACCAAGATAAGATCAAAATGGGTCCATGATTTAGGCATAAAGAATGAGATCATAAATAGATTAGAGAAACAGAAAATAGTCTACCTCTCAGACCTGTAGAGGAGGAAGGAATTTATGACCAGAGGAGAACTAGAGATCATTATTGATCACAAAATAGAAGATTTTGATTACATCAAACTAAAAAGTTTCTGTACAAACAATACTAATGCAAACAAGATTAGAAGGGAAGTACCACATTGGGAAAATATTTTTACAATTAAAGGTTCTGATAAAGGTCTCATTTCCAAAATATAGAGAGAACTGACCCTAATTTATAAGAAATCAAACCATTCTCCAATTGATAAATGGTCAAAGGATATGAACAGACAATTCTCAGATGAAATTGAAAGTATATCCACTCATATGAAAGAGTGTTCCAAATCACTTCTGATCAGAGAAATTCAAATTAAGACAACTCTGAGATACCACTACACACCTGTCAGATTGGCTAAGATGACAGGAACAAATAATGATGAATGTTGGAGGGGATGTGGGAAAACTGGGACATTAATACATTGTTGGTGGAGTTGTGAAAGAATCCAACCATTCTGGAGAGCAATTTGGAACTATGCCCCAAAAGTTATCAAACTGTGCATACCCTTTGATCCAGCATTGCTGCTATTGGGCTTATATCCCAAAGAAATATTAAAGATGAGAAAGGGACCTGTATGTGCCAAAATGTTTGTGGCAGCTCTTTTCGTAGTGGCCAGAAACTGGAAGATGAATGGATTTCCATCAATTGGAGAATGGTTGGGTAAATTATGGTATATGAAGGTTATGGAATATTATTGCTCTGTAAGAAATGACCAGCAGGAGGAATACAAAGAGGCTTGGAGAGACTTACATCAACTGATGCTGAGTGAAATGAATAGAACCAGAAGATCTCTGAACACTTCAATGTTGTATGAAGATGTATTCTGATGGAAGTGGATATCTTCAACATAAAGAAGATCCAATTCACTTTCAGTTGATCAGTGATGGACAGAAACAACTACACCCAGAGAAGGAACACTGAGAAGTGAATGTAAATTGTTAGCACTACTGTCTATCTACCCAGGTTACTTATACCTTTGGAATCCAATACTTAATGTGCAACAAGAAAATGGGATTTACACACATATATTGTATCTAGGTTATATTGTAACACATGTAAAATGTAGGGATTGCCTGTCATCTAGGGGAGGGAGTAGACTGAGGGGGGGAATAATTTGGAAAAATGAATACAAGGGATAATGTTATAAAAATTACTCCTGCATATATACTGTCAAAAAATTATAATTAAATTTAAAAAAAAGAAAGAGGCTTCTTTCCTTTTGGTAGGTGAGAAAAGTATCATTTGTTTCTGATGGACTAATAGCACTGCACAGATTCCCCGCCCCCAGAAATAAATATATTTATAGTCAATAATGTCTTTATGATCCTATTAGTACAATACAACTCTTTAGATTTAAATTGAATTGAAGGGGCATTTGTTAGCTAGCCTAAGAACTAAATTTCCATGTTTAGCTTTATTTTCATAGGAAAATATATCCAGAGTTCTAACAATTTCTCTTTATATTATAGAATTTTGGAACATAATCTTTTTCTAAATCAGGGACTGTCTGTACTTTAAAATTGTCCTAAAATTACCTCTTTTTAGCTTTAAGGAGTTCCTTCAGTTATTGTATTTGATGATTTGGTAAAAAGGAAAAAAAATTAAAAATCTACTTCTACTTACTCATAACCTTCATCTTTTTAGTCTCACCTCATAAAACTGCCTTACCTATCTTTAGTCATTTTATTTGCCCTTCTCACCAACTTTTCCTATTCTATTAGGCATAGCTCTGGGTAGAATTCTGTCCCAACCTGGAAATTTTAGAGTATTCTAGTGGTCCTGGGGATGTGCTTTTCTTCACCATTGAGAGATGCAGAAGGCCTCAATTTGGAACATAAACTACATGGCTTTCCCCACCCCAGTGAAAAATGTACAATCTGGAGATAACAAAAACACCTAAAGCTATGTCTCAACCATAAGCCCAAACCAGTTCATGGAAATGTATTGCCTTGTCTCAAAAGCATCCCCTTTCTCTTGTTGGGAAATACCATAGCACTGGATTTAAGGACAAAGGTTCTGGGTTCAAATACTGACCCTTCCATTGACTATATGACTTAAAATGAGGGAGTTTGAATTTACATGTAATATGAGTGTTGAATAAATTGATTTCCAAGGTCCCTTTTTAAGTTTCAAATCTATACCCTTATTCTAACTAAGCAAAATAGATACTTCATCATGGTTTTCCAAGGTAGGCTTCCTTCCCTTTCTGATCCTTGGAGTAAACAGATGCCTAGTGAAAGCTCCCTACACCCACCCCAGTCCCTATACTTACCCCATGCGTAGATACTGCCAGTAGTTGGTCTACTGCCAAGTAAAAAAAATAAAAATAATTACCATTTAGACAGTGCTTTAAGATTTGCAAAGTGCTTTAGCTCATTTGACCTCCAAAATAAACTTATTTGATAGTAATATCCTCATTTTATAGGTAAGGAAATTGAGAATGAGGGCAGTTAAATATCTCAAGCAGGATTCAATCTCAGATATTCTTGAGCTCAATCCCGAACCCTATTGAGTATGTTGCTCCCCATTTATGACCATTAATGTTATAAAAGTATGGTGATTGTACATTAGAAAAGTCAGTTCAAACTGTCAGCTATTTGGCCCAGGGACATTCTTGATAGAACCTTCCTTTTGACTCACTCACTTTAACTGAAACAATTATTTACTTTCTTACAGAAAGACTTTGTATGTCTCTTTTAGCAATGTTCTGAGAGAGGCTGAATTTTTCAACAGTGTGGATTCAGAAGATGGATAAATAGTTGTTCCTATATTATTACAACATGGCATTTCAGAACTAGGTTCTGCCAAAGAGAAAATGCATATAATAGGGTACCTATAGAAATTTGGGATGTTGTGATGCTTCTGAGAGACTAAAAAGGTGGCTCCTTCATCAAATCTCATAAATAATATCAAGCTACTTTTTAAGCTAATAGTTTCCTAATTGATTAGAAAACTGTAAATAAACAGGAAAATAGGCTCATTTGAAAATTATCTTTTCTCCCTTCCCTTGCTCATTCTGATGAGGAAGCATCAAAGAGCAGAAAAAAAATGGCCAAAAAGATAGGTTACCAGGAAAAGGAAGAGAAAACTGGGGCATGGATAATCAGAAAGCCAGAGAAGTTGACCTAAGAGAATCTAAATTTAACCACTAGTTAAATGACCCTTTTAACCTTGAGAATTCAATGTACAGAAGAGCTTTACTATCACTACTGTATTACATATGAAATTGAACAAGAGTATTATCCTATAATTTTATATTAGACTCTTATGAAGCAATAACATACATTTTGTATATATGTCATGATTATAGAAAGAACTTTATTAAATAAAGCAACTTATTAAGAAGGGTAATGATAAATATAGGAAAGAAAAGTTACTTAAGAAAAAAAAACCAAGTTTCAATAACCCCATTGTCACTCGTTCACTTTTGCCTGGTTCAAGTTTTATTTTATATGTGTGTGCTTCTGTATATGTATTATGTATGTGCATGTGTATATATGTGTGCATGATGTATGTTCATAAATGTATTTTATATATTTATATATACACACATAAGCATCTATATGTATATGTATGTATGTGAACTTTGTGCTAGATCTAGAAAAACTGAAATTCTTCAATTGGAGAATCATTTACTATACCTCAGAAAACTAATCCCTTCAAAAAAAAGGATATCTTATAAATCCAATATTCAGTGATATCTGTTGATGGCCCAGCAGTAACATTTACTTGAAGCACATGCTTAATTCAGAGGACCAATTGCACATAACTCCATTAAACTTTTATAGGAACAAAGAGACCACAGGAGAAAAAGGATTGGTCTGGAAACTCCAATTAGCTTCTTGTGGTCTAGTCTCTCAATCTTCCCCATCCCTGGGGAGGCAATATTGGCAACCAATATTGTCTGCATCTTTGGAAATCCAAAGGTAAAGCTTAAGTACTTGCTTTTGTACTGTTTGGTAAGAGATGGGGCTGATTCCAATTGCCATTCTCTCTGGACAACATAACCTACTTTTTTGCTCTGACTCTAGTATCCTAACTATAAAATGGGTTAATATTTTTCAACCAGACCTATCTAACTGGAATAGGGTCAGGGAAATGAGACTATAAATTCATTTGTTTTTGTATTCCATGGGAGAAATACTGGATTAATGTTTCTTCGTAGATATTTCTAAACACATTACAGGATGCAAAATATTGCTAGCTAAGATTCTGCTCTTTTAAAACTCTGAGTAGAAGGACAATGTTATTTTTAATCCCTTGGTGACCCTTTCATTCCTGTCCTCACTAGAAAAAAAAAGTTACTTTTTTAAAAGGAAAAAAAAAAAAGAAAAAGAAAAAAATGTCCATATTCCCAAACCTCATTTATGGAACATTCTGTTCTCCAAATTATAGCACAGCAAGCAAGCAAGTGGGGACTTTTAGAATCTTGTATCCAAGCCGGTTCCACACAGCACCCACTAATACAAAATGGCTTTAATTACTTTAATATAAATCCTGGAAATGTGCAGATGGATTGTAATAATTATGCAAAACTGCGATGGTCCTTTATAGAAACACAGATCTTGCTCTGTTAAAAGAGAAGGAAAGGAACACAGGTTCAACACAATATGTCAGGAAGCACATCTCCTAAGAAGTCCTGTGTTTCAAATGCCAGTCTGTATGTTTCATCTGATGTGGTAGTTGTTATGGAAACTATGCTTTTTGATTGAGTAGCAGAATAAATACCCACCTAAAATCAGCATGATGGGCTAGTGCATAAATTAAGAACTCCCCAAGACCACAATTACTTGCAATTCTTCCTTGAGACAATTTTTAAAATGTAAACCACCTAATATGAGCTCAGGTTTTTCTGGGTGAGCCTCCCCTATTCCTTACCTCATGTATGTATGTGTATGCCTCTGCAATTCACATATATACACTTGAATGTTTTCTGCTTGGTGAATGAAGCAACCTTATTCTTTGCTAAAAGACACACAATATGTTGGAATACTCTCGTTTCCTTTCAAATAGTCTATGGAAAGTCCTTGGGAAAGTGATGTTGAATTTTTCTGATTACCGTTTTTAAATCAAGTAGGCCCTATATGAATGTGGAAAAATCCCTAGGCATGTGGGAAAGGTCAGTTAAACATAGTTTTTCATATTTCCATGTGTTTGGATGTTAGACAGCCACTGATTCATATTGATAGTAAAATAACCTCCATGAATCATAATACAAACACTTCTATCCTTTCATGTAGATATAATTTGCCCATTTGCTGACTTAATTAAAGACTGCTTGTATAAAATGTGGAATAAAACATATTGACTTTTGTTTTCCTGTTTCACATTTCTACATGGAATGATTTGCCAGGGAAAAAAATGTAGGAGCAACAGGCAAGCATATCACAAACTTCCCCATAATGGGCATGCATTCACCCATTGGATCAACAGCTTTCAATTTATTAGCATGACAAAGGACACAATTATTTTGGATATGCCTGAATGCAATTTTCATTAACTTTGCAATGATTTATTAACAAAAGTGTCAGGAATGTAATAAAAGCAGCAGGACTCCTCAAAATGCCAAAATAAAAAAAAAATGAAGAATACAGCAGAATTTCCAAACATGCCTTGCAGCATCAGGTCAATAAGGTTGCCTGATTCTATCAAAAGCATCACCATGGTGAGTGAACTCTGCAATTAACAAAGAGTAAGCACAAAAAATGCTAATATCTCATTTGAATGTAATTATGCACAGATTACTGTTCACTGGAACAAGAAAAGGGATTTTAATTGTCACCCAAAGTTACATGTAAACCCTGGATTCTAGTTAACTTTTTTTAGGTCTGGGTTTTTGTTTTTTTGTTTTTGGTGGAGGGTAGAGGGGAGGGTAATGGAGTTTATAAGAGAATGAAGCATGCAGTTCACAAATTCTTCTGTTCAGAGAGACTATAAAATGCATTTCCTTTGTCTAAGGTATACAACTGGCAAAGTTTTCAAATACCACCACTCCATGTATGTTGGCAAGGTTAGTTTGTAATAAGTTTCACCATTGTTTGCATTTTAATACTATTTGATCTCATTTACATGTTTAAATTTGTTCCTGTAATAAAATTCATTAGTATGTTTATCATAACCACATAATGAATATAGCCCTTATGTAAAATAAAAAATTGAAAGTACATTAGAGACATTACAAGCTGTTTGAAATTACTGTGCTTTGCATATTATACCTTATTAATTAAATTATAAATTATTTATTTATGTATTTCTTTAATCAGGGGCAAGCACTAGAACAATATTATATTAGTATAAGGAACACAATACAACTCAAAGCTAATTCACACATGGACCAATTTTACATACAGAGGCATCCAGATTCATTTTGCCATGGGGTAGCAAATACCACACCTCCTGCTGGGCATCAAGGGATATGAAACCCCTATTTAAAGGGCAGTGAGGGTGGGACAGGGGGAGGGGAGGGAAGAATATTTCTTATGCAAGTTAAAACTTCACTTGTTGGGATAATATCTCCCTTTGCCTTCTTCTTTTATGAGTATAATTAGATCAGATATGCAGATGGAAGAAAAGAACAAATGATTATACAAGTTAATGCTATACCACATTGTGTTTGGAATCCTTGGGAAAAGAAAAAAAATTTAATTTGTTGCATTTCTTTTTTTTTTATTATTTTTAAGTGTAGACCAAAGATTTATAAAATACATTGCATAAAAATCTACCTTTGGATAGATAGAAAGATGGAGAAAGGCAGAGTATTCTGAAGGAAAAAAAAAAAAAACTGGGTGGTGATTAAATTTGCTAACTCCTATCTTGTTTGTTTTATAAAACCACAAAATTCTACCTCAAGAAACATAAAACAGGTCTATAGTGAGAAGTACCATCATACCTACATCTGTCTTCATCTGACTTTTATGTTTGTTATTGCAGTTGTTGCTCAATTCATGGACAACTCAAGTGAAGTAGAAAGAATGCTGAGTTGGAACCAGAAAAGGCAAATACAGGATTGTGAGCGAGTCATTTGATCTCACTGAGCCTTACTTTTTTATCTGTAAAATGGGAATAATATGTATATTCCCTCACAGGATTTCTAGGAGGATCTAATTATATGATTTGTATAAAAGAACATATACAAATCACAGGAGAATATGTCGATTAGAATGCTATCCTTTTAAGTAGTAAATTACCCATCTTTGATACTGACCAGCTTTATGACCTTAGTAAATTATTTAATTTCTTTGACTCAGTTTTCACAACTATCAGTTGGGAATAATATCTGCCACCTACATTTCTAATACAGTTTTATTGATAGACTCAAGTGAAAAAATGAATTTAAAGTACTTTGTAACCTTAAAGTGTTATACAATATCACTTACTATTCATTTGGTTTTTGGAACAGCTATTTTGATTATACAGCCTCAAGCTGTGTTTATACAGATAAGCATCTTGAAAATTGGTCATTTCCAGATTAAAATGGTCAGAGTCGGCAGAATGAATTTGGAGAAAAAAAAACCTATCAGTACTAAACTAGTTTCCATGTGGGATACTAAAATAAATAACTAAACAAATAGCTAATTATATATATGTGTGTGCATATGCATCTGTATATGAAATGGTTATTGTCCACAAAGAAATTGCAGGTCTGATCATGTCACTCCCCTATTCAGTAAATTCCAAAGGCTCCCTATCACTTCCAGAAGGAAATTCAAAATATCTGTTTGTAATTCAGAAACCTTTCTACCTTTCCAATCTTTTTCCATCTTACTCCTTATTGTATACTCTTTGATAAAATGACACTGACCTTTTGGCTGTTTCACAAATCAGGCTATCTCTCAGCTCTGGTATTTTCTCTAGATGTCCCCCATTTCTAGAATGTTCTCATTTCCTCACCTCCCACCACTAACTTCCCTGGCTTTTCTTCTTTAAGTGACAACTAAAATCTCACCATTACAGGAAGCTTTCCTTAACTCCTTTTAGTTCCAATGAATTCCCTATTTTTTTTTTTTCTGATTTATCTTGTTTATAGTTTGCTTTTTATTTGTTTGCATGTTTTCCCCCATTAGGTTGTAAGTTCCTTGGAGAAATGGGTTGTCTTTCTCCTTTTTTATATTCTCAGTGCTTGATACCATGCCTGGAACATAGTAGGTGCTTAAAAAATAATTCAGGGGTTGGAAATGTTGGGCCCATGCCATGAAAGGCTTGTGAAATCATTTGCTAAGGAAACCAAAAATGATGATGAGCTGAAAGCTAGGTATAGCAACCTCCCACTGCTTGAGTTCTATAAATTGATAATTGTGTATGGCCCTTAAATGATGTTATAAATATACAAATAGCCCTTGACAGAAAAAAATTACCCTCCCCTGGAACTAATGAAAATCTAAGAAAAGCAGATTATGCAATACAAATGGAAAGAAAGTTGGAAGGATGTTAGGAAAAAATTCACACACTTATCTAACTAGGGACAACTCAAAACTTCTCAGTGCCTTCAGGCAACTCTTTAGGATTAAAAAAAATTGCAGAGGTATCATTTTATTTGTATCAATGGAGAGTATTTCCATAGTGGGAGTCCCTCAATTAAATCACAGGTCTGGACTCCAATACCACCAAAAATATGTATTATGAATACTTTGAACAACTGTCCTTTTTCTACTATTGGTATTCCTTCCAATCTAGACCCTTTTAAAATAGACAGTCTTTAAGAAAAGTGAAATAACTGAAAAATTTAGCTGACAGACCCCATGATGACTCTTTTGAAATTTAGCTAAAATAGCCTTTTGACTAGTCCATCATAGAATTCATACTTCAAAATCTGTAAAGTTTACTACTAATAATTATGACATAGAATACATACACACACATAGAACTTTCAAGTTTGCAAAGTGCTTTTTATTCTCACAATAAGATGGTTGTTACTGTTCTTATCATGTTGACAGATGAAACTTACAGCTGTTATAAGTTGTCTCATAAATAGTAAGTATCTGAGGCTGGATTTGAACTTAATTCTTCCTAAATCAAGTTCTAGCATCCTATACACCATACCACCTTGATGCAATAGAATCTGTCAGAGTTGGTGTCCTCCCTTTAAAAGTCTTAAATCACTTCTAAGCAATAAGAAAACAGCAAAGTAGGACCTTAGTGAAGAAGTGGTGCATGTGTGTTCAAATATATGTCTATACACAAATATTGTGTGTATATGTGTGCATATATATATATATATATATATATATATATATACATATATTAAGATGTATATACATACTAGAAACAAGTAGATATCATTAAAAAAAGTAAAAGAGAAGTAGAAAAAAAGTAATTGGACTATTTGATACATGAAAAGCTGGAGTACTGAAGGAATATCTTTAAAATCATATTATAGACTAAAAAGATAAGAATAAATGTTAGAATAGATATTCTTAACTTGAAGTATCTTGCCATTTAACTTTTTTGTTTAATATTTTGATAACTCCATTCAATAGACTTAATTTTCCTAATAAAACTAAGTATTTTAGTTTACATATTTCAAAGCATCATTCTGAAGAAGGGTTTATATAGGCTTCACTAGATTGACACAAGTGTCCATGAAAAATAAAAAAAAAAAATTAAGGACCCTTATGCTAAATTATTTTAACTTGATGACTCAGTACTTTATTTCTTTTATATTTCTTCCTCTTCTATTTCTCTTTTTTCATGTGAAACAAAAGTACTGATGATCTTGAATTATGTTCTTAATAGGATTTATCAGAAGTGCAACCATTGTTTTATGAAACTTCTTTTTGACAAAAACAATCCTAAATAAATTTATGACAGATTTTTAAAAAATTATCAGTTCTATAGAGGGAGGAATATGGTAGAGCAGAAAATACACGAAATTTAGAACCAGAAAACCCAGGTTAAAATCCCAGTTCTGCCATTTTAAATCTTTGTGACTTTGGACAAAATACTCAATCTTTCAGCACTTCGACTGACTAATGTGTAAAAAGAGGGAGTTGAACAAGATATAGATTATAGTCCCTTACAGGTTGGGATCTAAAGTGTCAAAATCCTAGGCATATGTAACTGGAGAATTCTAATATAATGTTCCATTTCTGTCCTCAGTATAATAACACACAGTTGGCATTCCAGGTATGGAAGTTTGTGGAAATGTGGGAGAGATGTCCTTCTAGAGAATGGACAGATATTTTGTGTCTGTTTCCTAGAAGCTGTGATGGCTCAGGAATTGGTCATAGTGACCTTTTAATGGTTGAAACAGAACACCATGAATGTTATCGGTTCAATTTGTACCTTTCAGCTAGGTGGGGATTTTCTTTTTTTTTTTTTTCCTTCCATTTTAGAAGTGAAAGAATTACCTTTTAAATCAATTGGGAATATGAGAAGGTAAGTGAAGAATGATGCAATCCACCTCACATTATACAAAAGCCATCAGCTCATGGCCTTCTAGATATGTCTGTGCTTGGGATGGAGATACCTCCCATTTTTAACTTTTTTTTTCCTTTGTTAGAGAGTTTTGTAATATCTCTAATGGCAAATGAAGTCTTCCATTTCCCAGGCATTCAAACAGCATATTGATGGCTGTTAGAGAAATTATGGTAGTAAAAGTATAGTAGTAAGAAGGAGATGACTCGGTGGAAAAGGGCTACTTGATATTGATAAGACTGGACTCAGTAAAAGTGATATATAGAAAGTCTAAATGGCATTTAATACAAAGAGACTCCTGAAAAGGCTTTAATATTAGCTTCTCAACCAGTTGTACTCATAGTGATAAATTTCAGGCTTCTGTCCTAACCATTCTATGATTCTTTATTCCATTTTCTGTGTGGGAATAAAATTACCCGTGCCATATAGCATTCATCTTTGTACTCTTTTTCCTTTTTCCCCTTTGTTGGAGAAGATCTTTTTACTACAGTCAAATATGATTGTTCTTGAGCAATTAAAGGGATGGGGATGAAAATAGTACAGCAAACCTAGTTCCCTTATTGAGAGGACAGTAATTCAAGAGCAATGAATCCAAGAAAAATGAGGAGGCAAAAAGGTTAAAACAGCATTTGGCACAGGTTGTCAGCCCCTGTGCCCTCAGTTGAGAGGCACCTGACTAGCGTTGTTCTAGATTTAATGATTTTTCATATTTAATTAAATTTTAATTTTTGAAATGGAATGCTTTTTTTTGATTCTCAGTTGCCACTTACAGATGGAAAATTTAAAAATAAAATGCTATCATCAAAAACATTTTTAATAAATTTAACTAAATGCACTATTTAAAAACAAAATGTGAACTACTTGAACTATAATGTTCTGAGATAGCATGGCTGTTTTCTGGACAGGCAAACAAAAACATTTATTGTGTACTTACTATGCCAAGTGCTGGGGCTACAAATATAAGCAAAAAAAAGTTCCTGCTTTCAAGAATTTTTTTCTTCTAATGGGGGATAATGACACTTATAAAGAGACTGAAAAGTAGAGAATAAATAAGGTAGCCCTATAGGTACAAGGTGGAGTGTACACTAGAAGGAAATGAAATCTGGCCAGCGTAGGTCCATTCCCAAAATGGAACTTAAAATAAGAGAAGATAGTTAACATGGTGGAAGGATGAGGGTAAGAATACCTGAGGTACTGAGGGAAGGGTCAGGATGAAAAAGCAATTGAAACATCACAGAAAAGTCTACATGTGGCAGGAGATTATTTAAACACCATGAGAATAGCCTGTAATGGTAAACAATACTATATCCATGATTATAAGCCAGTATATATGGATAGTGATTTCTGAAGAAGGAAATGTATTCCACTTTACTGAAGGCAGATTTCTAACCCAAAGAATTAATTAACAAGTAATCATTATACTCCAACCTGTGAACTGGGGAAATGTCAATGGGCCATATGTAAATGACAGAGATAGTAGTAGACTAAACACAAAAAGCCTCAAACCACTTTAGTAAAGTTGGAGATGAGGTAGAATGGAGGATAGTTTGGTTTCATAAGGACTGGGAACATTTCCTTTATGTGAACCCAGCTTATGTTATGAAGCAAGGGCCGGATGCTACATGAAGAAATTATCTCTACAGAAAAGTGGAATTATATTTTATCACACTTCCAATAATGCAATAGGTACAGAACATCCAGATGGCCTAATGTTATGTAAGTGCCTATTTTGATCAGCACATAAAAATATCTCAAAGGAAATTAACCATAGCACCTGCCAATATTGGTATAATGTAAAACTTGTGGATATTTCGTCAATGTTTCGTTAGGTGGCTAAATATCTTTATGTACATGTCCATATTAACATTGTTTTAGGTTCTAAATCTTCTAAAGTACCCTGAGCTCTATTTAAAGGTCCATTTAAATTTGCCTTCCATAACATACTGATAGGTTCTTAGTAAATTTTTAAAGGAGAAAAAACATGTTATATAGACCAGTGTACACCAAAGAGAAAATGAATAAATATATATATAGAATGATTTAAATAGGAATGAGGTATATAAATACGTGCATAATTTTATTCCAAATTATAATTTCCTGGGCCTTTTTGTTTTTGTAGTTTGAGTTTTAAAGCTTCTGATGTCAAAAAATCAGAAAATAACATGTGCAAAAAATAAAGTAAAATAAATTCTTCCTTCAAGATTTACACATAATGCAGCCCATAAGAGAATCACTGCTTTTGAACCAATTTCCCAAAGGGAAGAACTGAAATTTCTAATACAATGTTTCTTTCTGTCTCATGTCACAGGAGAAAGATCTGTTAAAATAAGAACTGTGGAATGATCATAATTCTAATTCTTTTTCTCCCCATTCTCTGCAGATAATTCATTTTTCATCCAAAAGGCAAAACAAACACTGAAAAATAAGGGCAAATGGATGAGATAATTTCTCCCACTCATCTATCTCTTAAAGGGGGATTTAACCTTGGAGGCAGCAACATATAACACGTTCAATCTTAGACTTTTGGAGTTATTTATTTCTCAATGACATTAAAACCTAATTACATATTACTAGAAATTTCCCTACAATATGTTGGGAAATCTCCCAGTTTTTTTTTTTTTAATTTGGTGAAGCAATGCCTTTTTTTTTTCAACTTATTACTTAAATTCATTAGAAGAAACTTAATTGAAATTAACTATTTATATGTGACAGGGGAAAAAATTAGTTCCACTCATGTAGCAAGAGCAAAATATAACTCATGGAAAGGCAACATTGGTGTCCAGATAAAGTTAAAGCATTTAGAGCATAGGTCAAAACAGCCAAGTAGTGCAATAGTTAGTATATTAAATCTGGAGTAAAATAAAATAAGATAAAAATAAAACAAAAAAAAAAGAAGAAGAAAAATTGAAATTCAGTCTCAGATATTTATTAATTATGTAAACATGGGCAAATCACACAACCTCTGTTTTCTCAACAATAAAATAAGTATAATAATAACATCTATATCTTAAGATCAATCTCAAGATGAAATGGAATATTTGCAAATAACTTTATAAACCTTAAAATGTTATATAAATAATAGCTATGATTGTTGTTGTTATAGAAAAGTTTGCAGAAAATTAGGTAATTCTGTTGTGGATTTATGGGAGGACATGCAACAGTCATTAAAGATAGGCAGATTTACATTAGTTATGATCACTGAAGAGAACATTCCTATTGATAATGGATCCAAAGAAGTATCTGATTGTTATATAATTTGATCCTTCTTTAGATATTCAAAATAATTGCCAGTGTCCCATCCTATTTCCCTCCAATAACTCGTCATGGTCAACTTCTCAATTCAGTTTCATTTAAACAATTGAGAGTCAGAAAATAAAGGGTAACCTATTTGGGGAAGATTTAAATAATAAATCATAGAGTTTTCAGCTCAACAGTTTTATTCCAGAAAAATATCACTACTAGAGTTAAAACATTTTCATTATAAACTCATATTCAATCACATGTATATTTTCAGACATATTAATATTGGAATCAAGCACTGTGGCTTATTTTCAACATGTGTCTATAATTCCTTTTTGATTTGGAAAGTACAGCATTCTGTATGGCTCCTTATAAATAGCCTAACTGAATTGTTAGGTGATTTCTTTCATACTCAAAAGAATTGAAGAATAACCAAAATACATCCATTGCCAAAGGAGTAATATATACCCTAGGAGTGTGAGCCACTTCAGATCACTGTTGTAGTATTTTTTAAATTACTCTACTGTGCTCTCAAGACAAGACTGGTAGCCTGAAGAACTTAATCACCCTCCTTAATGTTCAAGGTAGAGCCATAAAGGAATAGGTGTTTGCTAAGGTCTTTCTAACTCTAAACACCTATGATTGTAAGAGTTAGTTTGCTGTTTTACAATTCTAAATGTGATAATGCATGATCGTTGACAAATGTAAGGTTCAATATGGTTTAAAAAATAAAATGTCAGAGCATGAAATAATATTCTATGTACAAAATACTTTGCCTTCACTGTATAGGTATATAGTATTCATAGTATATAAATTTTTCAGAGCAAATATATGTTTAGAGATATAGTTATTAAAGCTTAAAACTGTACTAAGAATGTTAGCACAGCCTGATAACAGGAAAACTAGCCTGGAGGTTTTTGTTCTCTTCCTCAAATTGATTACTTTCAGAGTGGAAAATAGAGAATTTTATAGTGAGAATTCTAAGCAAGTAGACTATAACCTATGGATAGTCTCCTAGGGATTCGCTGATGCAAGCTAGTTCACCATCACCATCCTCTTAGTCTTCAGCTTTACCCAATTGCCAAATTATTCCACTAAAAATGATGAAATTCCAGAATTCCAAGGAGCTTCAGAGACCATCTTGTCTAACTCATACTTGAATGAGAATTCCTTTAATAACGTCCACAGCAAATGATCAGCCAGCCTTCCCTTGAAGTACCTTTCCCTTCAAGGCAATTTTTGCCACTTTCAGGTAACACTAATGTTAAGAAGGGTTTTGGGTTTTTTTGCATACATGAAACTCCAACTATCTTAAACTTTTACTCATTATTCCATGATCAGTAAACATTTAATAAGTATAAATGCTAAGTATTACAGATTCAAAAACATAAATGCCCTTTCCCTCAAGGAGATTGCATTTTTTTAGGAGGCAACATATCTAGAGTAATATAAGATAATGAGGGAGAAAAGAGTGCTAACTACAGAGGTCAAATTCTGGAGCATGGAATATTGAGTTTCAGATATGGATAAAAGGTAAATTTGGCTGGAATGTTGAGTTCAAGGAGAGTAAACTTAGAAAGTTAAGGCAAGAATCCAAAATATGCCCGATTCCAAATAGTAGTAGATTGAGGATTTGCAATTTATCCAAGGAGAAATTTTATTCATTGAAGGTATTTTAAGTAAGGGAGTAATATAGTCAGGCTTGTGTTTTAAGAATATTAATTTGACACCTGTAAAAGAATGGAGTGTAAGAGAGATTTGAAACTGAGGTCGAGGAGTGTTGAAGTAATTCATAATTATATAGTTTAAAAGTCCAAAGAAGGGAAAAGAAGGGAAAAGAAGGAATCACTTCTGACTGTAAATCTAGCATCTATCCACTGTGCCATACATGCCAAAGGGACATTTAGTTGGAAGTACCCCCTACATATTTGGCGATGAATAGAATATAAAATCAATCTTTAGCTGTCTGCGGAAAAAAAGGCAGTACAAATCCACACTCTTTCCCTTTTAAATGGCCTTTCAAATACCTGAGAATAAAACTTCTATGTTTTCAGGAGAAATATTTTCACCTCTTTCAGCCAATCCTGATTTAGCATGATCATAAAGCCATTGTCTTTGTGGCCTTCCTCAACCGGGGTTCTCAAACTAAATCCTACAGGCCAAATCCAGTCCCCAAGCCTGCTTTTTTATGCCAGTAAATTATAAATAATTTTAAGTTAAAACATTTATTATTAAACTTATTGCTATTATTAAATGTTATTAACTTATTATTATTAAAAATGGAAATTTTTAATTGCTACCTTACAAAAAAATTTTAAACTATAGGGCTGGCTTGGTTCTCTAAACATAGTTTGCTGACATTGTTCTGCATGATCTCAATTTTAACAATCTCCTTCCTAAAATATGATACCCATGACTAAGTACAATATTCCAGATGTGTTTTCACCTAGATGGAGTATAATAAGATCATGCTAGCATTCTAGGTCTATACCTAAGTTCAAATTCTACTTAATATTGTTCTTGTTCCTGACTGTAACTCTAAGCAAGTCACTTCCCCTTTTCGTCTCAACCACCTCATCTGTAAAACCAGGATTATCATAGCATCTACATCCCAGTGTTATTTTGATCAAATGAGATGACATTTACAAAAGATTTGGAAAATCTTGCACTTGTAGAAATTGAGATATGTGTTTTATTGACTTAATTACTAATTTTGTCAAATTTATAATCTGTTATGAAGTATATTATCTTTATTTAAAGAATACAATAATTCATTTGTGTGAGTATTCTTTTCACTGATGAAGGAAAGAGATAGAGACAAAAACAGCCAGATTTTTTAGTATAATCTGACCTTTTCATACCAAATCACAAAACTCTCGAAAGCTAATTTTTTTTTGAAAGGAACAAATCTCACTGAATTAAGTGACTGATATGGATTTCTCTGAAGACTAAAAATACTCATTCAAACTGAAGGAAAAAAAAATTTGGAACTTCTTTTCCCCATACACACAAAGTTAGATCATCTAATTAAAACCTCTTACTAATTTCTAAACATATAGTTCAGGTGAGCAGAATGAAATGGAAGGGTTACTAGATTAAGACAATCTTTGGTAAAAATAATTTGTCACTGATAGAATCCCAAAAATGTAAAGAAGAAAACAGAGAAGACAAACATAATTTTAAACACTCATCTAAAAGGTCTTCAAAGGAACAGAAAAATAAACAGGTAGAAAAGAGACCTAACAGAAGAAAATAAATTCCTAACTTCCCCAAAACTACAACAACAAAGAGTAAGGAAATGGCTTTCTAAATAATCATCTATTTACTCCATCTTCTAATAATAACAGCATTTTAAAAACACTTTACGGTTTACAAAGTGTTTCTGCATAAATTAATATTCACATTATAACACAACTCTTTTTATTGCAAATGGAATAAAAATGAAGCTTCTCTGGCTCCAGTGTGAAAATTATTGTCAATATATAGAGGGATTTGTAGAATTGGAGTTCTTCAGAAAAGAAATGTAGCTTGTCTTGAGAGTCTGCCCGCTCTTGGTTTTCATTACATACCAGGAGTAGACAATTCAGCATACAGACCAAATGGCACAAACACAGCTACATAGAGGTCAAAATGTACTTAACTGTTTGGAAAGTACTTGCTTCTGAGCTGTGCCTAAAAAAACCACCTCAAAAAAAAATTCATTTTCAAATCTTTCATTTAAATCAGAGCTTCTTAAACTTTTTCCTCTTGTGACCCCTTTTAACCCCCCAAAATTTTACATGATCCCAAGTATATAGATATATTAGATAGGTATACAAATCAAACATTTACTGAAAATAAATCATAAATCAATTCTTTGATATATAATTTTACCATTTATTAAAGATGAAAGCAAATTTGCATACTAATGAAAGTGATGTGCTGATTTATTTTTACATAAAGATTAAATCTTGGAGGGATATTTGACACCTTTTATTGTTGCCAATTTTTTTGTTATCCCCATATTTAATTATGTGACCCAATATTGGGATTCTGACCACAGTTTAAGAAGTTTTGATTTCAATGATATAAAAACCCAACTTAATTGGGACAACAATGTGAAAACAATGCAAATAAAAATCATGTCCAATTTTCTAATGCACTGAAACCATGTGTTTATGAAGACTGATGACAGTTGATATATTTACTTTTCGTGAGAGCATTCTAACAACCAAAGATAAAGATGTTTTTAAAGCCATAAGTTTGGAGGGATAAGCCAGTTCAAAACATTCAAAAACAATCTTTCTGCTCTTCTCAACAAAGATAGACTTGTAAAGCTAAACAGCTTCCTACCTAGAATTCCAAACAGCTCTGATGTTTAATACCAGACTGAGAGTTTGACTATTTTCCAGAAATGGAGCCTATTCTAATCAAAATTAGGCAGATAGAGGCTGTGGGTCAATTAGAAATCCCAAGTTTGGGTAACCTATAACTCTTTCTTGGATCACAGACACTTCATTCTCAGCCCCTTGAGTTCTCCAAGGATTTCAGTATCGTGGTCAGCCATCTGCCATTTATTTTATTGTCCCTGGATCCAGTTTAAGGATTCTTTGCCTAGGAGGGCTTCTGTCATTAAGTTCAATTGAAACAAGCTACTAGCTAACATTCAGTTAAGTCTTCCTCTATTTTAAAACTGGAAAATCCAAACATGAGTGCAGCAACATCAAATAGAAAATTAGAGCATAAGAGCATACATGCTTGAAGACATCACAGTGAACTAATGGCTAATTACTGTGCAATTGAATACTAATGGAGATACTCATGAAATCAACATGAACAGGAAATGAACTCAATATGACCAATAGTACCACAATTAAAATCGAATAAATGCCTAATAATAGAGGGACTTAAAAGGTGTTATTCCAACCATTGAATTAAGCCTTGGGTACAAAGCCAGCTATTTCTGAGCAAGAAGCATCTAGCTAAGTTTCTTCTAAAAACTGAACACATGCAAGTGAAACTGAATTCACAGCACAACAATTCCTGTAAAATGAATGGAAAAATCGAACAATAGCAATTTTTTTATGACTTTCTGACAGAAAACCATGGGGTTAATGATGCACCCATCTTGAGTTCAGAACCTTATATAAAGATTATGCCCAGTGCTTCACACATTGACTTGCAAGTCATCAGTACTCAATAAATGACTACTAAATATAACTTGTGCAATGCAAAGATGCTAGATTTGGAATTCAAAGGCTTCCATTTAAATTATGACTGTTAACTGCATACCAATTTGAACTTGGTCCCTAGATCCTAGTTTTCTCATCTGTAAGAAGATATGGGTCCAGAGTTAAGTGAAATCAACAATGTTGATGATAATATAATAGCTAATGTTTACATAGCACTCTATAATTCACAAAGAGCTTTATACACATTATCTTATGTGATACAATCACTCTGTGAGGTAATTGATATTAATCCTCATTTTAAAATGATTAAATGGAGGCAAAGAAAAGCAAATTATTTGTCCAGGCTTACACTAGGAAGTGTCTAAAAAAAGGAATTAAGCTCAGATCATCCTGCCTCCAAGTTTAGCTCTCTACCCTGCTTGGATAACATCTACTATCTCTTCCAAGTCTCTTTCTATATATTCTGATAATCCCTAAGGCTCCTTAACTGATTCTGCATCATAATTTGACTTTATCAAGTAGGAAAATATGACACTGAAAAGGTTAATTGTAATTCAAGCCTTAACAAGCAGATGTCTAAAATCACCTTTTAGGAAAAGTGAATTTGTTCTTCTTTGGGTAAATTTGATTTACTTTCTTTTTTACAACTGTGGCTGAGTGGAGTGGATAGAACAAACTGCAATATTTTCTGTTGAAAAGTCTACTCACTTATCAGTTGTGGATCTAATCAAGGACCTAATAAGTCCATAATGGTACATTTGCTTCCCAGGAGAAACCACTGTTTCTCATCATTCTAGAAAATACCCCCTTGTAAGGTGCAACCAAGATCCACAGACTCACTGCAACAGTCTAATAATTTGATTGCAAGGCCTTAGGCAGGGATAACTTAAATTACAATTAGAAAGCCCTCACACTGGTGTTAACATCTGTGTACTGAACCACTGTATACTGATTAAAGGTTTTTAAAAGAGAACTAAATACTTCCACATTAGGGAAAAAAAGTCTAATTCTAATAGCCATGTCCCTGCTGTGTATCACTTCAACATTTTCCCACTGAGTATCCTGTTTGAGAGTCAAAAGGATACATATCCTTGATTTCTAATTGTCTTACAAAGGTCTAATAGATATTCGTGTGTAAGTGGACATGAAGGCCACAGCTCTCCTGGGAATATTCCATTGGGAAGAGGTCAAGAGACTTCCTTATTTCATTCTGTTTTTCATTAGACTTGGATTTTTTTTTCTGTGTCTGAAATAGTTGGTTAGTTACCCCTAGATCAACCACCACCCAAAAAAGTAAAAATAAAAAAGCATTATCTCTAGATGCATAGGTTAGGATCAGGCTATTAAGAAATTGCCAATAATTGTATTAATTAATGAATCTCTTACTTTATATACCTTTCCAGTACACACGTTTCCTTTCCCTCTATTACCACATGCATGAATTGTGCATGTAAGAACAGAGCCAAGAGAGCATAGGCCAAGGTATTTACCTGACCCCCTCACCTCTTCCTCTCCTTCCCCTCAATTCATTAGGGCTTATTCCTACTATCAGACTGCCACAGCTGTCCCATGGCGAACATTTTGTTTTCCCCCTGCGACCAAGCAACAAATACCTAGGATATGACATGACATCCAATGAAGGCTTTTTTTCTTTTTCCTTTTCTAAACTTTCCTTTTATTTGGTTTGCATACAAGGCTAATAATGAGGTTTAAAAACTGTACACAATCAGTATACAATTACACTCATCGGGAGCCTGACATGTAATTTCTGATAAACCCATATAACTATGAATAGCAAAAAGAACTACAGAGCACATACAATGTATGGGGTCATCTTAACACAATGCCAACACAATTCCTGCGTCATGTCCTGTTACATAGTATTAATCAGTGCAAACACTGGAGAGAGAAAAGGAAATAAGGGAGAGCATCGTCTCCCAGCTGCTAATTCACAGTGCTTTAGTCCTGCATTTGCAAGCAAACTCTGTCTAAGAACCTTCAGTAATAAATATTAGAACAAACTAATGACTCTTGAGGAGGCTATTTAAACTGTTCAAAATGAAATCAAATACCATGCTTCTGCATCCAATCCCAACTCTCCTTGCACTAAGGTATCCTTTATTTCTTTATTAATTTATGTATATTCATAAATTTAGTAGGTGGCTCAGAATCTATAACTGCCATGCTAGGCAGATAGGGAGTACCCATTTTGTCTGAATAACCCATATCTTTTTTTTAGTTAGTCTAATTTTAATTTTTACCCAAATTTTAAATTCCCCATGTTGGAAACCAATTATTTTTTTTTCTGCTGGTTGTTATAGGTAAAGAATACCTTTAGCTTTCATTAACAAAGAATTATCTAAGATGGCATGATGACAGCCAAGGGCACATGGGAGCATACAATGCAATACTGTTGTCAATACTATTGATATGTCTTAGGAAAAGTGAGTCTGGAAAATATAGAGCTGTTGTCACAGGCTTTATTTTACCTTCATTTTAATAGGCCTCATCATGACCTGTAGGGGAGGAGTTGACTGTTTCAATTAGGTTTATGCTGTTTTCAATAGGACTTCCAATCAGTGCATTTAGCTGGAAAGCAATTCCTGATTTTATTATTACAATTGTCATCCTTAAAATGCATTCTATTTATTTTCTTAATTCTCAAGGAGGGGTAAAGGGAAGAAGGAAGGAGCAATAATGAACAGGAGGCAGGAACATGTCCCTAGGGACCAATAGCAGAGGGAAAAGGATCACAGGGGAAGAGAGATAGGAGATGAAAATGAACGATGTTTCTTATTAACCCATCATAATTAAGAAGTAATAGCTAATAGCTATTCATAAAGAGGCCTCAAGGTGTCTACAATAACAATAGCAAACATTTAACAATAGGTAAAACTATATACACACTGTGCATAAGGAAGACCAATCCAAGAAAAAAAGCACAAAGAAATGTGTATATTTCCCAAGCCATTATTATTCAAACACATTAAAACAAGCAAAAGTCAGTGGTTTCTCTCACTTTAGACACATTGTGTGAGATCTGGCACAAACCAAGGTGATAAAGTATTCAGAAAAAAATCAACCAGGACTCCTCAGGGGTCACATGTAGACTACATCATGGAATGGTCAGGTACTCCCACACTTAAAACTACAGTTGCTATAAGAGAGACAGGAAACTGGATGGTCCTAAAAGCAGGACATCCCTATGTTTGGATTATTCCTTTAGTTACAAATAGGGAAATATAGGTTTTTCTAAAGTCCCTGCACATTAAAGTTAGCTGATCCTAGGAGCACTGAGGAGACAATACTAAAGGAAAGGAGAAATACATTTGGTCCTTGGACACCCCCTAGTGTCTATGTGAGCATGAATGCCATGTTACCTGCCTTCCCTTATTACACAGAGTAAGTGGAATAAGATTCACTCATACAAGGAAATATCTTGTACGTAAATTGCATATAAAAACTGTCTCTAGTTCAACTCAGGTATCAGATTCCCCCATCCTAGCAAATAAGTTCTTGATTTTTCTCTTTAGCATTTATAAAATTCGTCCCCATGTGAGAGAGTTTGTTTTTTGGCAAGGTGGGGGAAAGGAGGAGGAGTTCTCAAGTGAAGCCAGATGGCAATTCTGGGGGGAATTTCTCAGGTTTCACCCTGGGTGAGAAATGAAAAAGGGACAGGGAGGAGTGAATCTATTCTGGAGAATATATGGTAGTTTATCTTTAGATAGATAACTTGTGAGTGTTTGAATAAGTGTTATGATGTATTTATGTTTACTGATCTGATTGGTTGTGAACACTGACTAAAGACTAGAGAGATTGCTTGGTGCTTCTCCCAGTCAGCAATTCTTTGGGCAATATTTCATTTGTGAGATGATGATATAATTTAAAAAGTGGACTGAAAAAAAGCTTTAATGTATGCTCCTTTGGAAAGTTTCCATGTAAAACACAGTGTGTGTGTGTGTGTGTGTGTGTGTGTGTGTGTGTGTGTGTGTGTGTGTGTGTTTTATGTGTGTGTGTGTATGAGTGTGTGTAGTGTATAGATGTAATTTACCCTCATTCTAAGCAAATTTAATACCATTCCTCGGATCTGACTGTTACCATCAATTATAGTAATGGCAAAATGATGACACAATCACATGGGCCCTGTTCATGATTTCAAGATTTTTGTAAGATGCAATTCCATGACATAGACAATATACTGATATTCTGAGATGTGACAAGGGTATAATTTCAAGAGGTAACCAAATATCTTTAGATCCCTTAGATGCTGGCACTAGTATATAATTTGGCCTCAAATATGAAAATTTCATTGCTGTGTGAAAATTGGAAGCTTACATGTATATAGTATTTACTCTGTATATAGGAATGCTGCATTTGGAACATATAAAGTTTCTTGAAACTATTTCAAGCTTAGTATTTAAAGGTTGGAGGACACCATAGAAATCATCTATCCAACTCCTTCTCCTATGTTATAGCTGAGAACACAGTGCCACCTAAATCAAAGAACTAGTTAGTTGAAAAGAAAGGATGAGAACTTCATTCTCTTCCCCAGCTCCTTCCATTACACAATTCTTCATAATATAATGTAGAACCTAAGAAAACCAGATGAAGATGGCCATAGAAATAGCCATGGGTTTTGGAGATCTTGTTTTATTTTGTTTTGCCTAGAAAGAAAGCTTTAACTTACTTAGTCAAGCGGAACTTTGTAGCACTTTTTTTTTCTTCTCCTTAATTCTTCAAAATGACCCATACATGGGATGAATTCATAGAGGAAAAAAAGCAAAGAGTGAAAGTAGTGGGGAAGTAGTGGGGTTAAAGAGTATGGGAGAGCCCAAGACAAGTGAAAGGTTTTTTTAATAGCTTTCCATCATTACACAAATATTACCTACCAACTTTAAATTAAAAAAAAAAAAAAGATACTAATTGCCTTTAGTTTAGTCCCTCAAAATAAATAAATACATTTATTTTTAAAAAAGATTCTTGGCATATGGTAACAAAACCTATATAATTCTCTTGATCTTTAATCTCTATGCCAATGTCTGTTTTACAGATTATGGCCTCAGCTACTGACAAATCTGCTTAGTGAATTTTTGGCTGACAAATCTGGCAACACAAATGCTGTCTGAAATACATTCAAAAGGCTAAACATTTTCATAATAGCTACTTTACACAGCTTAGTAGGTTTCCCTTTAGGACACCAATTTGATTTTTTTTAAAGTGACAGTGTTAATTTTTATGATTACCCACAGAACTGAGATTTTTATTTAATACAGTGGGCCTTCTTCTAAAGCTTTTCAAGGGGATCAACCACTTTGCCAACAGACGGGTGTTACAGCAGGGGTGATTATAGTAATTTTTCATGTAATTGGGAGTCACCATTTGGTTGCTATCTTTCACATGCTTGTTGACTCATCATATAATCCTTTATAATGGGGGTTTGTTGTATGTAACAAGAATGTGCCAACCAGCCGGGAAATAATAAACAGAGGAACCCCTGGCTTGGGGGTAACATGAGCGTTTTAACATTTGCCCAGCTCCTGTCTATTATAAATTTTTCTTTATAGTTCTGACCAAACACAAGGACTAGAACTCCTGGTCTTTTTAGGAGAACATTAATTTGTTCTCAAGAAGAGCAGAATCTATTTGGGGTTATTGTAACAAGAAACAACATACCACAAATAAGACAAAAGGAATAATGAGAACTATTAAGCAGTAGTTAACACAAAGCCTAGCCCTTCAACAGGCACGCCATGTTCAGAGCAATGAGACAACATTTCTTCTGGAGTCACTGTGATTTTAATTTGACCACCATGCACTGACACCCCATGATTGCCAAGATGTTGCCAATGGATAACTGTTTCTATATAAACTTTCAAATGAACTGAAAGTGCTTATTATAGTACTTAAGTAAAAAAGCATATGGTTGGGGAACAGAACACCTAAATTCAAGTTCCAGCTTAGCTGTTGGGATATTAAAGTCATTTACATTTTTCTATACCCCAGATCTATGAAGAGACAATGAGGTGAGATGTAATGCCTAGATATGCTAGATAGAAGTTACAAAACTAAACTGATAATAATTATATTAATATTTTAAATATTTCAGAAAAGTTCTACACAATCACACATCAGATAATAATCACAGAAAAAGAAGGTAAATGGGTAGAAAGTTATCAGTATGGAGAGTAATTTGTCACAGAGACTTCAAAATATTCAGAGGAATACTTTATTGACATTGTTGTTGTTTCATATTTATTTACTCTTACATCAATGAATTGACCATTTAATTGTACATTGGATGTCTGGGAAAGAGGCATTTTTCATCCATTCAGTTTTTCCTACATAGATTGTTAGGCAAATCACTTTTGAATAGATATGGATTTCAATTAAGAGGATCTGCAGCATTTGGTGACTTATTGTAATTAATACAGTATCATCCTCCCAAAAAGAATATCTGGAGATCCTGAGCATTAACAGGGAATCCCTTTTCCATCTTGTTCCTCTGCTAGATATGCTCTGAGGTACTGAACATCTCTGGCAAGCACACATTATTATTATTAGCTTTGCTTGATTTGGCATTTGTAATAAGAAGGTAATTAAACAATATTATCACTGTCAAAGCTGGTATTTTCAAGTATCTGTAGCCCTCATTACCAATGAAATTCTGCCATATGTGGAACCGTAAGGAGTGGCTTCCATTTCACATAATAGATTAGGTAGCTTTTTCTTTTAAAGTATTCCAAATACACTGGAATTAAGCGCTATAATCTTGTGAAAGGTGCCCAAGATCTCTTAACCATCAAGTAGTCAACTGTTCTTCTGGGATAATATTTTCTCTCATATCAAATATAATTCCGTCTTCCTTCCCTAAGATATTTAGTCATTGCCAGCCACCAAGAATAAAAGAAAATTTCAACCAGGAGCTGAATTTCTGATATTGTATCTGGACAAAGATTTAGATTTTCTTGTGGCTTGGTTATCTGGCTGATATCCTGCTATTCAAATTCAATATGAAGCAGCCCCAATCTTCCTTAGCATTTAAGAACCTTGCTGGGGGCAATATAGTTCACTGGCATCAAAGACAATGAACTTCATTGCTTTGATCTAATTACCATGTGCAGCTTACATTTTTAAATGAAAGAGGCCTAGGTTAGCCATCGTCAACAAATCCAATAGAGTAACAAATTATATTTAAGCTCTCAAAATAATTAAACATATGGTATGACTATAAAACACAACCTAACAATACAGATAAACAGCTGGGTGGATCAAATGTAGCTATTAGTAAGGGGGGGAAAACAACACAGTGAAACTTAAAGTGGCCTGCTAGATTCTAGATAAATATAGGCTATGTACATTGATACTGATGAGCAAATGTAATTCTTTCCAGCATTGCAATTTTTGAGACTTGTTGCATTCAATTGGCAATAGATGATAGAGATTTCCAGTAGCAAATAATTGTTTGACAAGCCACCAATGGAAGATGGTTAGCTAAATTCAAATATTATTTTGGTCTTTGAATACTATTCAAGTAAGGAAAAAAACACTAATAAATGGAAGAATGAATTTGATCTATGAGAAACCAAGTTTAAAAGCTCTCAAGTGGCTATCTTTTTTACCTTTGTAGGACCTTTCACATTGGAGGGTAATTTAATTGCTATATTGATATTTGTATATGTATTCCTAGAGACTCAAGGGATTTGGGTCTGACTCAGATAAATAACATAAGTCCATAAACAAGTTAACTGTTAATTCAGGAAAACATTACAAGAAATTACATTTGCTTTATTCTAGTTTCTAAGAAAGCAGTATTTTATACTATAAAGGTCAATGTTCTGATCGTGATCAAGTGAGCATTGCCATTGATTATTATTGCAAATAAAACAGGATAGTTATTTCCTTAATAGACAGATAGATGATAGATATGTACACATATACATATCTATATCTGCTGAAATACTGTTTTCTAGTTCCTCTAAGTCCCTAAGTAGAACAAAATTTCCCAAAGAGAATCAGATTTATAAATGTTAAATGTACAAAAATCCCAAATATTTTCTTATTTCACCTTGCTCATTGCATAATTCCCTTCTGATGAATTTCATGGATCTTGCCAAATGACACTGATCAAATTATATAACAAAAAGAATTCTGTACTCTGTCATATTACTTTATTACAGAACTACCAACTTATTTAATCTCATTAATAAATTTGTTGTGAGATGGTTTTGTTTTAAATCTATTTTTAAGCATAGAAAATAGGAGGTACTTAGAGGCATGGATATATTAAAATTGATATACCTTTTTAGTTTCCCTCTTTGGTTTAAAATTACAAACTATTCACTAATGTGAATTCTTAGGAGCAGCCTGTCAGATCTATTGTGATAATTAATATAATGGCATTCTGTAAATGCCACCAATATTATGGCTGTTATCATTATGGTGGTTGTTGTTGTTGACAGTGCTATTAATAATATTATATTAATAATGAGAATAACAAACAGTGGTAAATACAAACAATGCAAGGCACTTTGTACTATAAATACCAGAATGACATCCTTCCTGGCCAGGGCTGATCATCTAAATTGTTAGCAACACCCACATGACATATCTCTGAGGCATATATCATCTGTATAGGAGAAAAGAAAGAACAGTGGCAAGAAAGTGGAGGTGAATTGGGAATATTACAAGAGGCTAAAGATTCTAGATAACCAGAAATTACAGAAATATAGGTTATAGATATTATTTCAAGGAGGCACTGTGGATAGAAACTGTCAGGTACCATTGGGATATTATTCAAGGATAGGAACATAAACTTATTCTGACTCTAATTATGATGATCTCTGCTTGGGAACAGAGATAATTTGGGGTAGTATAAAATAATATAGTGAGGATTATTTGGCTTCTAGCTTTGCCCTTATCTTGAAGTTTTTAAAGCATCAAGTGGAAGGAAATAGGAAAGAGAGGGACAACATATATAATAATGATGGTGATATTCACTACATCCTTTTGTGAGAAGTGAGTTCTCATTGAACTTAGACAAATTAATGGTAACAACTGGTCATTTTAGGAGAGTTCTCTGTGCATCAAAGAGGGCAGATTTCAAACTATAATATAAATTCTAGAATTTAATTTAATTATCCAATGAAAGAAAATTTTTCTCCTAAGAAGTTGTCCATTGCTTTTTAATGGTCCTGTGATATCTCTAGCTTAAGCTTAAGAAATGAAAGGATTAACCACTGATAGTTGCTTCCATTTTTGTGGCCTTTTTATGCTGTGAATTGCATTAATGTATCATAATTATGACAAGGAAAATGAAATAAGTTAAAATGCACCTAAATATATTAAAAATGATAAGTATCTTCCATCTACATATTGTATATATAAAGACTATATTCATCAATTAATTATAAATGCATTTTTATACTACAAGAAAGTTCTTGTTTTCAAAACACTAAAAAAAAATTAATATATCGACTTTCTGATCAAGACAACAAAACCCAGAGAAGTTTAGACATATCTTATAAGAATTGGCACTAGGCAAAGGAAGTGTAAGATAAGTGTAAGATAAAATTTGAACCCTTTCCTATAGCATCTCATTCATAAATCTTTGGCAAGCTATTCTGTCCCCAATTATAGCAATTGAATTTCAAAGCACTGATCCACCCTACCAACTGCATATTAAAATCAACAAATATCTTATCAAGTGTCTAGTCTCTGTGACCAATTCTTAAATTAAGTGCAATGAAAGTTTGTTCATAGAAAGAATATAGAAAAGACTTGGGTCCTGCCTACATAAATCTTCCAAATTAACTGCATGTCTGTAAATATTTATGAGACTTAATCCAATGGAATACAGTACTCACCAATCTCAGGTATATATCTCTACTCACAAAATTCTCAAAATAAATACTTAACTAAATTTTTACCATTCATTTTTCCTTAAAAAAAAAAAGGATGGATGGATGTTAGACTAATTACATTACTAACTATAAAATGAGTCCTTTTTTTGAACTATTTATTAGCCAACTGATAAAAAGCAGCAGATGTTGGGGTGGGGTAAGTAGGAAACAATGTTGGGAAAGAATAAGATTTTTTTTCTTTCTGTGTGTCTTTTTGTTAATTTCAATCCAGTCCAATGAGCATTTATTAAGGAACTACTCTGTTCAAGGCACTATGTCAAATGCCTACTGGGTAAGAATTTCTGGCTTATGGAAGGATCAGAGAAGAATACTAGAGTCTCTGAAGTAACCAGTGTGAACAATGGGTAGGATTGAGGACACCTCAGTGACTCAAAGAACTGCCAAAGTCTAATTAGTCAAATATTCATTTTTTTAAAAATGACTTTACTTGAAAAACTTGTTCTTCATTATTCTAAAATGATCATACTAATTATGTTTCTCTACATCAGAATCAAGTCTTAGGCAGGAAGGCTGCCTTGCCCACAAGAAGACAAAATTTCCTCAGCCATTCCTTATGGATTGGAAGCCTTTTCTCTTTTTACTTTGCCTCCTATTTCCCTCCTAACTTCGTAAAGTCTTTATCAATTTTAATAGTTGTTTGTCCACAAATGATTCATGCCATGATGAAAAAATAAAAGTTCATTAGATTTGTTTTGCTCATAGGGGATATATCAGGACATAGAATAGATGGATAAGTTTTGAGGATCTGTTTGTCTTCATGATCTACTAACCACTTCTCTATAGTATATGTATATATGGATATAAATGACTATCTCCATGCTCTAAATATTTTTCTTGGGCAATATGTCGATTGTAGTTAACTATAAAAGTGCATTTACTTAATGAAAATGTCATGTGTTTTGGGATGTAGTCCAAGCATGGGACCCAAAAAATGTGGCTGCACTGTGGGATCAGCTTACTTTCATTGATAAATGTGTTCTGGACCCAAATAAAACAAGGGTCACATTGTATGAAATCTAAGATCTGCTATCCAGCAGTTCAAACAGGCTTCTCTGATTAGCCCTTTATACATATACACATATTCCAACCTTAGATAAAGCTCTCTTTTCCAAGGTTCTGATTTGGAATCTACCATTAAAGAGATTCTTTGAAGGTGAATGATCATTTTGAATAGAACAATGCCTAAATCTCTCAAATTAGTCTAATTTCAATTATTTAGCTGCGATCCAGAGGAGAAGAACATGTCAAATAACCATCTAGACTCCATCAATTCATTCACAGATGTATGAAAAGAGCTCTTTGCAAGTAGGCAAAAGATCTTACATCTTATTCTCCTTCACATACTTGGGTATCTAGTAACTTTAGCCTCTTTGTTATTCTCAAACATATTCCATCCCTCAATTCTTAATATGTTCTCTGGCTGTCCCCTATATCTGGAAGTGACTTTAATCACTTTGCCTCTTAGCTAATTGTCCTTTCAAGTCTCAGCTAAATACCATCTTCTGCACGAAGCTTATCCAAAGTGTCGTTAATCTCTGAGACGATTACCAATTTATATGTAACTTGTTTTATATACTTTGCATATTGTCTCTCTCATTATACTGTGAACTTCTTGAGAAAAGGAGTGGTTTTTCCACTTTTTTCCAGCATTTAGCACAATATCTGGCACATAATAGATGATTAATAAATACCAGTTAACTAACAAGTTTTTAGTTCTTGTATCTAATTAACTAGTTCTATAGTATTGGATGAATTACTGAATGGTTAAATTTCTTGACTTTTTTTTTTTCAAATCAACACATTACCTGATTTATCTGCCTTTTGGTGTTCTTAAAAATAAGAGATTTAGAATTAGGAAGAGTCTTGAGACAATTTAATCAATTCTCTATTTTCTAATAGAAGTGAAGCACAAAGCAGTTAAATAACATGTTCAAGGTCATATGTCATAGGTAGCAAGAAAATTTAGGATTCAAATCCAGATCCTTTGACTCCAAATTCAACATTTTTTACATTATATTATTTTGAAATCCTATGTCTCTAAAAGATCTTTTAAAGCACAAAATCCTATACAAATGTTAGATATTATTATACATAATAGATAAGCTTAGGTTAGTACATATAATAAGATCATTCCAGTACTGGCTTTTTGAAATCACTCATAATTTCATCAAAGCAACAAATTCTAACTGTCCTAAATAAAGGGCTAAAATGTTCTGATAAATTAAATCGCCTCTCTTGTCAAGTACTTTTACAAGACACTGTGCTAGACACTGAGGGGAACATAGAAATAGGAAATTCATAGGTATGTATATGTGTATTTTTAATGTCCACTATCTTTTTGACACAACACTGACAAATCAAATATAGCAAATTAAATGCTCGAAAGCAGGCTCCTTATTTTCGTAAGGGTTTTATTCATAGATGTTGTTCTCTTTTCTTTTTTCTATATGACTTCGGAATCTTAATGACTCATGCTAGGGATGATGGCTGAATTTCTATAGTACTTAATACTTTTGTGCACAGGATCAAAATATTCTATATTCCCATAAGGAAATACATTATTCTCACTGAAAATATTGTTATAAATTTAAAGCAAAGATAAATATCACATTAGAAAACCCTGGTGATATTACTAGAAAAGCAAGAGGCTCCTCTGCTTGCACCATTTTTTTCTTTCCCTCAATCACCCTCTTTCATACTTGAAGAGCAAGAGGCTTGAGGATTAATCCCTTTAACATTCTTACTCCCCTTTTCTTGAAAACCTTAACATTCTTTGCATGTAGGGGTTTCTGTCCCTAAATACCTAAAACTAAGCTAAACAAACAAGCTAGAGAGCAGGAGAGTCCCCTCACACTGAGGTCTGGTGTGCCTGCAGGGGGCAAGCCACAGGACTCAAAAAATCAGGCGTTCTGCATGAAGGCAGCTCTTTTTTATGTGAATCTGGATGCTACTCATTTATTCATAAATTATGCACCCTCCCCTCAAATCTCTAAACCACTAAACCCCAACCAACAATTATGCCATCTGATCACTAAAAATAAAATAACTTTTCTTCTTTGTCTGTGGATGTATTCCTGCAGGACCCATTCCCCCCTCCCCTGCTGATCAGTGAGCCAGGAAGAAGGGTATTATGAGTTCTGGGTGTTTAACAAACATCATAGCACACCACAGACCTCAAAAAAAAACAGAGAGAGAGAAACAACAGTAGGTTTTTAGGATTAACATCAATTATCTAATTTTTTTTTGCTTTTTTAAAGGAAGATAGGTTTTATAAGCATATTATTATTATCATTATCATCATCATCACCATTATTATTATTATTATTATTATTATTATTATTATTTGGACACACTATAAAAGAATCTTTCTAATTTAGTTTTATGGATCTAATTAAATATGTGTGCATTCACATCAACAAATCAAAAATTTACAAATATCTTCATGGCTACAGACACTATAACATTATAAAATGTTACACCATGATATTTTCCTCTAAAATATGCCTATTTCAAACCAAAGACATACTTACATGGATACCACACTGCTTCTCAGAAATTATGGGTGGGTGGTTGCTTAAAGCACAAATCCATAATGTTTTTTAAAAGATGATCTAATAAAAGAAATATTTATTAATGTTGCTCTGGAATAAAACAAGATGCTCCATACTAGTAATCCCATTTCATAATTTTAAACCAAGTATTAGGGGGATCCTAACCTCTTTCATTTGGACCCTGTTCTTCAGTCCAGAATCACCCTGAAATTAAATTCTGAGAACAGTGGTTACTTGCATATATATATATATATATATCAGACCAAAAAGACATTTTTAAGTTCAAACGGGAACATTTTCTAAATGTACATTTTTTGATGCAATAAATCAGAATTTGTTTAATGTTTGATTCATTCAACAATAATTCCCCTATTAAACATTTGCGAAGTAGTTTGTGAGGATGTTTGCAGTAGTGTACTTGTGTGCAAAAATCAAACATAAAAACGGATCACATGCGCACAGCTGGAAGCTGTGTTAGGCTTTATTCAGTAAGGTATCTGCCACTATCATTTAGCTCTTCCCCAGCAGGAGGAAAAATGGTGGCAGAGAGGAGAACTATCACATCAGACACACTCCAGGGGTTTCCTTTCCCTACATTGTTCCTCTCCCAAATGTAACTCTTTAAATTTTAAATAGAAAAAGAACACACAGAAACATTGTTCGGAACAAAAAAGTGGAGTGGGGGGGGGGGAGATAGGGAGCAAAACAAGAAGGAAAACATTTCCCATTAAATAGGATGAATATTAGAAAAGTTCAACATTCACTTTAATGTGCCTTTAAGACTTAAAGGAACATACACACATCAAAGTGGTTTTGAAGATTTACTTTAGTTCAGATATAGCTATGTTATACTGAGCTCTATTTGACAATTTTTAGTCATGAACAAGTTACTCCTTAGTAACCAAATGCAAATGGCAATTAAAGATTAGATATCTATAAGATTTTTTGCTAGATATGACTACATTTTTAAACACAATGCATTAATACATATTTAAGTTATTGAGAATACAGAAGACAAACTGAAGCATATTTGATCTTTTCTCTTTTAGGGAAGAAATAATCTTTAAAACATACTAGCAAATTCAATGTCTTCATAGACAATTCCATTTGTAAATTTCTAGCAATCAATAGACATTTAAAAAACAGTTAACTCTGCATGTTTTTTCTTATTTAGTAAAATTGAGACATTAATATGTTAAATCATTCCCCCCCTTTACTATAATCAATCACTCAAGATTTCTTTTACATGAAATATCAGTATTGTAAAGAGTGTACACTTTTAGAATATAGAGACATCACACTGCTCCTCTGCTAAGGTGAGTAAGCCAAAAGAATTAGTGACTTAGGTAGCCTTCAGTGCTGTGGCTAACTAATAAGGCAAGGTTAGTATGTTTAGAATTAAACAAATATAAAAAGTTGACCCAGAAAGAGTGACTCACATAGAATAAATTACACTATCATTCTTTTACTTCAGAATTCCTGAGTATTTGTTTTTCTTCAGTGCTTAGTATAATGCTGGACACACAACAGGCACTTAAATGTTTATTGGCAGACCAACTGACAGTATTCCAGATCAGGTAGAGGTTTTATAGTATCCAGGGCAAAGAAGACAAGTCTAGCTATTGAAGAACTGATGTAGTTACCTTGGAAAAGAGAAGGCTTAGGAGACAGAGGATAGCTTTTTCCAAATATTCAAATAATTATCAAAAGGAATAGGAATTAGAGTTCTTCTAGAGGGATTAGAGTTCCAGAGATCAAAATTAGTAAGAATGTGTTAAAATTACAAAAAGATTTAACATAAGGAAAAAGAAAAACTTCTAACAATCAGAGTTATCTAGAAACAGAAGAAAATGGATTTAAAATGGTTTTACTAGCCCCTTCTACATCTTTTTCTATATGATAGGTCATGGAGTATCAGACTTAAGAGTCAGGAAGATTCATATTCCCAAGTTCAATTATAGCCTCAGACACCAACTCTATCTCTGGGGCAAGTCACTTCACTCGGCTTGCCTCAGGTTCCTCAATTGTAAAATGAGTTGGAGAAGGAAATGGCAAACCACTCCAGTATCTTTGCCAAGAAAACCCCAAATGCAGTCACAAAAAGATGGAAGTGACTGAAAATAACAATAGCAACAAAAACCTCAAACTGGTGACTTCTCTCACTAGAGCTGTTTAATTGGTGTATTGATGACAATTTAGGGGATTAGTTGAATTTGTTGAATTCTGTTCCATTGGGTCAAAAAACTCCACTAATGGAATCTTTTGATGATTTGAGATTGGGTGAAGGATCTTCCTACAACAATCTTATTTTCCTCAAGTGATGTCAGAACTATTGATCAAGGAAGGAATTTTTGTTGCCTTAAATTAGACTAAACTAAATAATCATCAGAATTGTTTGAAAGAACTAGTATGGATATCTGTCCAGTGGTGATGGGAGTGATGACTATCCAATATTGGTTTGAGTTTTTTCCATTCTTGAGTTTTCATATTTTCTAATGACTTCTGGGTTATAAGGGGAAGGAAGAGGAGTGTTGTGGATATCACCGAAGACTGAAAAGAATCTCTAGTGTTACTTTTCATGCATAATTAATTTAGGTGAGGGGAAGAGATCACCAACACTGTTATATTTCACAATCATACCAATTTGCTCCAAATCAATAAGCGATATAATCAACTTGCTAATCATATGAACAAAGACAAATCCTTTCTCTTCTCTGAGCCTCGGTTTTTACTCTCTGTGAAATTGGTATAATGTTGCCAGGAAAGGGCTTTATAAGTTATAAAAAAAACTATTAAATTTAAGTTATCATTATCCATAGGAATATTCTCAGCAATAGACGTTGCCTTCAAATTTAGTGACAGCATCTTCTCTTTTTTAACATCTTTGTTAACATTTTAGGCACTTTTGGTTTTCATGCAGGCTGAAATTTATAAACTCATACATTCTCTTGGTCAGCGAAAATACATTTGAAAGGATTTTTCCTTGTCTGAGAAACCATCCTACATCTTGATCTCCTGGAAAAATTTATAAAAGAGTACAATAGGGAAATGGGGAACTTCCAATTTATATCCAAACCTCCTTCACAGAGGTCAAGCAAGATTAAGGTAATCTTCTACTGAATTTGCCTTTAAAGTAGCATTAGTAGAGTATCACTGCATTCTTACTTTACAAACTGGGAAACTGAGGCATACAATGATTAAGGAATTATTTTTATCCTACAGCATATCTGAAACATTATATTGTTTATACCTCATCTACCCCCACAATTGGCAGAAAGATGCTATATTCTCCATTGTGTTTTTCAAGTTTTAGTTCCCCCTTACAGAATAAGACAAAATGAATTCATAGTTCCTTGTGCTAAATAACTTACTTTTATGCCTAAATCTAAATAACAGAGGGAAAAAAACCAGGGAGGGAGTAATGAGTACATTTAGGATTTTTTTTAATAGGGAACCAGATCAGCCCAACAAGATGTTTCCCTGAAACGTTGGCTTCAAATAGGTCCATTCAGCCATGGCAAGGAGAGAATTCCAGCCAAAACATTTAATTAGTGCCCAATTAAGACAGCCAGAATGGTGTGAAGTCCGGGCTTTGGCCGCTCTGCATGCCTCAGGATGGATAAGCAGCTTAAGTGAGTCTTGCTTTACTAAAAGCTGTCAACTGTCAAACTGTCAGGAGGCCATATGGGTCAGGCACCATCTCCCTGAAGAATCCTGCCTGTCCACCCACTGGGGGAAAGATATGCCCCCAAAACCCTTGGTTTGAAAAGCCTCTCCCAGAAATCCTTCAGTCAAAAAAGAGAGAGAACAGGAGGTATAACAGAACTAAGAAGGGTATATCTTGAATTGGAAAGTTAATTGGTCGTTTAGACAATCTCCCCTAAAAAAAATCATCCAGCTATTTGTTCTCTCATGTCTGAGTTTGTGCTTTTTGGTTAAGCAAATTAGAACAACGGAACAACAGAACAATGGAAGTGGGAAAATCAAATAACAGTACAAATCAATTCACAATCCATCCAGCTGTCTACCCTAGTCATCTCCTTCCTGTAATCCCTGTCACTTTTTATGTCCCTCCATACACTGACCCCATTCCCCATTCTACCTCTAGCCCTTGAATCATTAAATCAAATCAACACTATCTTTGCTTGTGGAAAATCCATGTCACTTGACTGCAAGATAGTTCCACTGATCATCCCTGAAACTTCCCAAATAGAAACTGTGGGACCTGGCTACTATTATTTACTAAATGTATTCTATTCTACTAAAATGTAACCTCCTTGATGACAGAAGTCTCTTGGCTTTTTATTTGCTTACTATAGTATTTGGAAGATAGAATTTTGCTTTTGTTGTCATTTTTCAGTGGTGTCAGACTTTTCATGACTCCATTAAGGATTTTCTTGGAAAAGATACTGAAATAGTTTGCTATTTTCTTCCCAACTCACTTTACAGATGAGGAAACTGAGACAAAGTTAAATGTCTTGTTTAGAATCATATAGCTTGTAAGTGTCTGAGGGCATATTTGAACTCATGAGGTAAGTTTTCCTGACTCTAGGTCCAGTGCTCTATTCATTGTACCACCTTGATGCTCTTCAGATACACAATAAATGTTTTTCATTCATGCATTTGTCTTGTGTAGGCATAGATTGACATATTAGATAGAGTTCTGTATCTGGAAGCAGGAGACCTAGGTTCAAGTGTTGCCTTAGGAACTTACTATCTATGTGAGCATAGACAAGTCTTAGCATCCTCATCAGTAAAATGAGGATAATACTTACACTAACAACCTAAAAGTATTATTATGAAAGAAATGCTCTGCAAACATGGAGTCACAAGGTGATTCTTTGAAACAACATTATTTATCCCATGCCTGTGCTTTTACAGTATTCTATTTAAGAGACATATAGGGAGAAGAGTCTAGAATTAGAAAGGATTACAATATTAAATTCAAATAGATTGCAGCATTAGAATGAACAATTTAGAAATTAAGCTATCAGGAACAATGTACTGATGATTAAAGTAAAATTACCTTTAAAACAAATTACATCATGGCTGCTTTATCATAACACAAAGCAGCCAGGTAAGAAGAATTGTGATTCAATCAAATCCATCTCTACCAGTAACATATATATCAAAGGGATATCTGAAAAAAATAAATATGAAAAGTAGGCTTGAAGGGAAAGGGTTAGAGAAAAAATGTCAACAAAGGGTATCTATGGCTGGAGACAACAGAGCTTTGCTGCCAAAGTGTCACCCAGTTGCAAACTTTTTACTAACAATATACTTAGGTAAAGGGAGGAGTTAGGATAACTGACACCCATAAGCATTTTTCAGCACCACACAGGTGGGTGACATACTATGTTCCTGTTTGCTTCCTTCCTGAGTCACTTGAAATCTTCACCCACCTGGCCCTGGCAATATCCCTGGATCTTGCAAAGAACTTGAAAAAGTAGATCATCAAGATAAGAGGATCACTTTGTAGTATGATATCCTTACAGATGACTCTTCGAGAAATTATAACAGAATTATTCTCATTTTAGGCACAAATTCTCTAAACTCCTTAAATAATGATCAACTCCAATTTAAAGTTTTCCTTACTATAAAATATCTTTTCTACTACAGTCCTATTCTGAAACCTCTTTAGTGTACTGAAAGGGACACTAGTTTCTCAAAGTTCAGTGAAAGAGAGTTGAAAACACATTAGTGATCATCTTCTAGGACTTCTTAATGTGGCATTCAAGAACTTGTTTTAAACATAGATACATAGGCAAGCAAGCAGATAGGCAAATAGAGATACAGATAAATAGACAGACAAAAAGATGGATACTTAACTGAATAGCAATATAATTGGTTTCTTTTGTAATTCTTTGTAGTTTATTTTGTCCATTTAAAAACATTCTAACAATTCTAAAGGTCACATAATAAAAAATGTTATCCACCTTCAAGAAAAAGAATTGATGAACTCTGAATGAAAATTGAAATACAATTTTCTAAACTTTCCTTGTTTTTTCCCTTTTTTGCAACATGCAAAAATTTACATATTAATATAAATATATTTTGCATGATTTCAAATGGATAGTTGATATCACATTGATTGCCTTCTCAGTGGATGGGAAAGAGGGGAGGGGGGAGGGAGAGAATTTGGACTCAAATTTTTTTAAAAGATTGATAAAAATAAATTAAAAATGGATTTTATTGAAAAATAAGAAAAACACAATTTTCACTAGATTGCCTAAATGGTTCATAACACAGAAAAGATTAAGGATCCGGATCTAGTTTAATCCTCTCCTTTTTACAAACAAACAAACAAAAAAAAAAAAAACTGAAACAAGTGTCACATAGCTATCAAGTAGTAGAGCCCAAATTTGAACTCCGGTCTTCTGACTTTACAACTTTCTACTAGCAGCTTCTACCAAGTCCTTGCCTACTGATAAATTGTATATTGTGTTGGTGATGGTGGTGGCAGCAGTAGTGATTGAGAAAGACTCATATCAGAGGATCTGCTCATTAGGTGGAGGTAATATTGGGGGTAGTGAGTAGTAGAGGTACTAAGTACAACTACTTGGTAATTTAAATTAAGATTGTGGATTTGAAATACTGAAGGCACTATGATATAGTAGATAGAGAGTTGATTGAGAGTCAGGAAAACCTAGATTCAAATCAGAAACTTTCTGTTGTGGTCCTGGAAAAAGTCATTCAGTCTCTATGAGCTTCAGGTTTCCTTTATCAGCAAAATACACATACACATATCTAACTCAAAAGGTTGTTTTGAAGGCTAAAAATAAAGGATACTATATGAAAAGTAATATACAATTTTAAGTAACCCTAAATATATTCATTATATTATAGACTTCATTTATCTATTTAATTTTTATATAATATTGAAGTTAAGCCATCTTCATTGCATATCATACATTAGAAAACAATAAATATTCTCAAATTTAATCATTATTAAAGTTGATAATAAGACAAGGATAAAATCTGAGAATTAATCATTTGACTGAAACATCTTGGAAAAGATCACATGTAAATGATATCATCTTGCAAATATAAGCTGTTGGTCACACTTCTCAATGTATTAAATTCTAAATTAGACCACACTCATTAAACAAAGGTTCAAAGAAATTATTTTTATCACATTCATGAGACGCTGAGCAAATAATACTCTGCAAAGTACAGAAATTGCGTTCTGCAGCTTTGCCAAAATCAGAGAGGAAAATGAAAAAATTAGGTAGCATCATATGATATTGAACAGAATATTCATGCTGTATATTTGGACTGTGAACTTAATGAAGAGATGGAATATGAGGGAAATTGTGTTCCTTTTCTCTGTACAAGAGAAAGGGGCCAGAGAATGTGAAATGAAAATTTCCCATCTGAAAGTTCTGAGCCAAAGGTTTAATTTCTACAAAGGGACTAGAGCATTCTCTCCTTCAATCAATTATCCTAGAAGAAAATACCAATAACATATGACATGTCTATAGCTCTCTACACCTTACAACTCAACAGGTCTGTGAGATAGATATGATGATAGCATAATACAGTGCCAATTATGATGGAATATAGTCAGAAGCTGTGAGTTTGAATCTTGGCAATTACTATTTAACTTTGGGCAAATCACTTAAACTCTCTTGCCAATAAATGGGGTTGGACTAATTGGTTTCTGTTTAGTAGAAAGCACTAAATCTATGTTCTTTTTATCCTACTGAATTCCATTTTATAAATGATAAACTTGAGATTCTTGATTTGCCCTGGTTTATATGGCTGGTGGCTATGAAACTGAGGTATCTTATTATTCCAGGTTGAGCCTTTTTTTTTTTTTAATCTAATATGCTGTTTTTCATCGGTAGAGAAAGAAGACTTGGGGTAGCTATTTTCCCTTCTACTTCAAGAAGAGTATAAAACCATACAATGCCAATGAGGTTCAGTAAGGTTAAATGGTTTACATTTCTACAAGAGAATTTGATACTTGTAAGTCTTAAGAACTTTTGTCATTATTAAGGCAGTTAGAAGGTAGATAGAGATCATATAGAGATCATACATAGAGATCCTAGGAATGAATTGACTATGATGGGATGATAGCTAAAAAAGTTAAAATAAGGAGTAAGAAAGAGAGATACAGTGGAAGAAGTGGGGAACAGAGGGCAGATTGAGGGAGGTGGTAGTAAGAAACAATACTTTTGAGGAGGGACAAGGTAGAGACAGACAGACAGACAGACACAAAGAGAAAAAAGACAGAGACAGAGAAAAAGAGAGAGACAGAGAGAAAGAGAAAGACAGACAGAAACAGAGAGAGACAGAGAGAAAACCGGGAAAGTAGGAATAATGAGAAATACACAGTAATCTTCATTGTGAAAAAAATTTACAACAAATTTCTCTGATAAAGATCTATATGTATTTTTAAAAATAGGTCAGTCCTCAATTGAGAAAAGGGCAAAAGATAAGAAAAGGCAGCTTTCAGATGCAGAAATAAAAACTATCTAAATATGTAAAAATACTCTACATCATTTGATTAGAGAAGTGCAAATTAAAACAAGTCTGAGGTGCCACCTCCCACCTATCAGATTGGCTAATATTACAGAAAAGGAAAATGATAAATGTTGGAGGTTGCATGGGAAAATTGGAACATCAGAGCACTGTTAGTAGAGTTATGAACTAATTCAACCACTCTGAAGAACAATTTGGAACTATGCCCACAGGCCTATAAAATGTACATATCCTTTGACCCAGCATTTTCACTTCATGGCCTTTATCCCCCCAAAATGAAAAAAAATTGTGAAAATAAAGTATATGTATAAGAATATTTGTAGCAAATCTTTTCGTGGTGACAAAGAATTAGACATTGGGGGATGCCCATGAATTAGGGAAAGGCTGAGTTATAATTGCAGTGGAATACTATTGTGCTATAAGAAATGAAAAACGGGACAGTTTCAGGAAAACCTGGAAAGACATACCTGAACTTATACAAAGCAAAGTGACCAAAATCAGGGGAATAGTGTACACAATCACAGCAATCTTGTATGTTGATTGTGAATGACTTAGCTTTTCTTGGCAATACAATCATTCGAGAGAAGTCTGAAAATCTTATGATGAAAAATGCTATCCACCTTCAGAAAAAAACTGATGAAATTTAAATGTAGGTTGAAGCATTTTTTAACTTTCTTTTTCTTGGATTGGTTGTGTGTGTGTATGTGTGTGTGTGTGTGTGTGTGTGTTTTCTTTTATAATATGGCTAGTATGGAAATGTTTTGAATGATTACATATGTATAATTTATAACAAATTGCTTGCCTTCTCATGAGGAAGGAAGCATATTGGGGGGGGGGGCGAATAAATTTTTAAAAAAGAAAAGTCACCAATGAGTAACATTTTCTAATAATGAGCCTCATCTTCTAATAAAGTTACATACAATTTATTACTTCATGTTTCTAAATTAAAGTATACTGTTAAGATTATACAAAGATATACATAATTGTAATTATTAAATAACAGCTCATTACTTTAGTATCATAGATTCAAAGCTGGGAGGAAACTTAGAAGTCCAATTTCTCACTTTACAGATTAGCTGAAGCCCAAAAGAATCAAATGATTTGTCCAAAGTCACAAAAATAGTTCCAGCTATTTAGAATATAGGAATAGTAATTAATCCCTTCCCCATTGGTATTATACATAGTTTAATATATGGTGGGTATTATATATAGCAAATATAATGCATTAAGTAAATAATGAATTTACTCCCATGGAGTAAAGCTTCAGTAAACAGGGTGACCAAATGAGCAGGAGATATGGGGAGAGGAAAGATAACAATGATCTAAAGCCAGAGAAGTCAACAGAGACTTACTTAGAAGACATTTGAAAGAAGTATGGAAGTAGAACCAAATTAGTTTCTTTCATATCAATTATTTTTTCTTCATAATCATTTTCGGTGTTCCTTTGGATGGTGGGATGTTAAGAACACTTTCCTTAACTCTCCTTTTCAGCACTGCTGCATTGCTGAATAGTTCATGACAGTACAAGAGGTCTTGGGAAAGAAGCAATAATGAATCATGTGAATAAACTAAAGAGTCCCTTTCCTATTGCTAGCAAGACACAAGCTTTTTGATTGAAAACTTATTTCTTAAACAGGGGCAGCACCTTCAGTAGCTGTCAAATGTGTCACAGGACTTGAAATGTAGGAGATAATGATTTTGTCTCCAATGTCTATAAATTAGGAATAGTAAAGGGAACTCTAATTATATGTGACCAGAATGAACTAGAATAGTGGAAAGGATTAACAAAGACATTTTACATTACTTCTTCCTTTCATGGCAAGTAAAATAACAGCCCTGCCATGGTGCTTTCTTTTTCTCTTCTTCTTAAGATCTGGTTAGAAACTATGCTATTACTTTCTCTCTTATTCTCACTTTTCTTCTCCCTTTTGGATTTCATTTAAAGGTATTTTAGGTGTTGCAGTGAACAGAATTAAATTTGTAGTCAGGAAATCCTAAATTTAAATTCAACTGAGGCATTAGTTGTGAATGCCCAGGCAATTCATTTCACCTTTGTGTCTGCCTCATTTTCCTCATTTGTAAAATGGGATATTAAAAAGAGTCTGCCTTTGAGTTGTCATGAGGAATAAATGATACAATATTTGTATAATGCTTTCAAAATATTCATGTACTATATACTTATTAGTTATTATTATCATTATTAATATTTCTGTTATTTAGGCCTAGTGGTACCTCAAAAATATACTACTATGTAGTCTAATTTTATCTTATTTGAAAAAATGTTTTATGGATTTTATGGATTAAAAAGCATCTTTTTAATTTAGAGAAATTTTCACTATCTATCTTTCCTGTATAAATCTATTTGAATATCTTACAGAAGACAACAGAGAACTTGATATCATGCCTCTTCAAGAAGAATAGGAATAAAAAGTGTCACAAGAAAGATGTAAAATAGAAAGAGAATATGGGCTGATCAGTTTGGAGAAGGCAGGGGAGAACATCCAAGGATAGATAGCTAGAATCCTTCATCAGTATCCTTGAGCTCTTAGAAAGCAAGGTATCTGTCAAGTTGGAAAGACATCTTGTGCTGAACACATCATAGTACATGGAAAATATTCAAAAAATATAGGCAGGCTTAGGTGGATTGCTATATCTGTATCAGTGAAGAGAACATTCAAATCAACCAGATCATCTCTATTGCATATTTGAATGTTTATCTAAATATTTCTTGAAATCCCATGTCCTTGCAAAACTTTATCAAATTATTTCTCCCTCTCTCTTTCCTTGTCTCTAATATATATGAGTAAAATCATATCCAGCTCCTTCAGGGAAATTCATGAGATTATGGGATCACATGTTTAAAATAAAAAGAAGCTTCAAAAGTTATTTATTCTAAGCCTTTCATTTTATAGATGGGAAAACTAAAAACCAAAAGTGTTGAGTTAGCCATAAAGCTAGTATCAGTAGAATAACATATTTCCTTATACTCACTTTCTTCAAAGTTCCAGGAATTATCAGTTGGGAAGGGTTTTCAAGAGCCAATCATCACAATAAGACTGTTATTTCTTCTTTCGGCATTTGCCCACATGGTCTCTTATGCCTTAAAAAGATTGCCCCTTCCCACTTCACCTATATCCCCAAAGTTATCTCATCAATATAAGGAAGGAATGGTCTTACCATAATAATTGTCTTATTCAGGTAATGAGTATGTGACAATAGAACACTTGCTCCTAGGTAAGGTGTGCTTTAGAAGTGGTTAGGAACCAATTAATGTGTCCCTACGAACACTTTCTCTTTTTCCTTTTCTTTTGTAAAGAGTTTAGCTGTCATTTTCTTCAGGAAGCATTTTCTCATATACATCTTCCCCAGCCAGAAATGCTCTCTGTCCTCAAATTTTTCAATCTCCTCTGGGCTCTCCTATTTTAATTTTTGTTATATCTATGTGTGTATATGTCTGGAATATAAGTTGCTTTTTTGCACATGCTCAGTATTAGTTTTTTAATCATCAAATCTCTGCATTTATTACAGTATTTTGTATTGGGGGAGTGTTTTGTATTAGGAGGAGAGAGGAGTAAGTTACCTAAGAACCAAATGGTTGTCAGAACAGGGTCTAAATAGGGAGAAGCCCAATGGGATAGCAAAATTAAACATTTTTTAGAATTTTGAAATACTAAAAGGAAATAGGGATGGAATAAATATGGATACACAGATTTTTTTTAATGCAAGCTGCAGAAAGAATAGCAAGTCACAAGTAAATAAGAACTGATTTAAAGCTAAGCTCATGAAGACATGTCATAGCCAGGGGTACAATAACCAAACTACAAGACTCATGAGAGGACCTAAACTGCTAGCAATAACAAGCAATTATAAATGGACATTAATTGGCATACACTAAACAGAAGAAATAAAGCAGTAAGCTTTCTATTGACGTGTGCAATATTAAATTAGAAAAGAACCAGCCAATTCACTTGACTTGGGTTAACACAGATGACATGCCTGGTAATGCAAACTGAATGAGAATCCACCAGGTGATAATGATCCCAAGGTCTGTGAACTGTGTCTAGGATGAAAGATGGAAATGGGAATGCTTCTAAGAAAGATAAAAAGAAAGGGTGGGAGAAGGGGGCTGGGAATCTAATGGTGCTCTTCAAGGTAGAAAATCTAGACTAAATGTTTTATCAAAGGTTAACTGAGCCATCTAATGATGAAGGCATGAAATTTATAGCACACCAATGTATTTGATGAAGAACAAATAAAAAGTGAATCTCTTTTTAACTATTAAGTGTCAAGGCATGATTCCAAGATTACCCAATGAATTCAAATTTTTAATCTTCCTCAAAGACAAAATGTAGAGCTAGTTTTGGAGACAGGAAGACCTGAATTCAGGTCATGCCTTTGATACATACTAGATGTATGGTATGCTTTTGGTGCTCCAATTGCTGATGATGTCATTAATCTGCAAGCAATGGTGCATGTTCCTGATATACAATAAGCCCTGGTCTTAATTCTCATGCACACAAAAAAGATAACAAAGGCATAACCCAAATATAAAAAGTATAATGATGATCATGATAATGATGATGATAGCTAACATTTATACAGCACTTTAAGGTTTGAAAAAGGCTTGACAAATATTATCTCATATGATTGATCCTCATGGCAAACCTTAAAGCTGCTGATCCATTAAGAACAAGAAAGTGAAAAAGACATTGGTGTTTTAAAACTTAATCACACATGCTCATTATTTCTAAAAGTTTAGCAATTTGACCAGAGTTTTAGAAAGGATGATAAGGCAAAATATAAAAAGGCTTTTGTTATGGGAAAAGGAGCTTAATCTTTCTTAACTGACTTTGCAAACTTCCCTACAACATCTGATCCAGATCTCTTCTTTCCTCAGTCCACCTATACTATCCTACCCCTTCTTTCCTTTTGCCAGAGGGCGTTCCTTAAAACTTTTCTAAAATGATTTGGACATGTCCACCAGGAATAATAGTTGTGTAAATGATTTAGATTATACTCTTGACCACATATCATGAATTTCCTCCCCTCACCAGTTCCACATTTCATGTCTCTTCAAGGCCTCCCTTATTCTCTTTATCTTTGCTCTAGTCTTGGAGGAAGAGAGAGTCCTCCTACCCAAGACCAATTCTTCTTCCGGGCCCATCCACCTCATCTCCTTATATTTACTTAGGGGTCTGTCAGCTGACAATTTTGCTTCATTGTCATCAATTAACAAGCATTGTCAGTATTCCATTTCTATGATATTCTTTACCTTTGCGTATAAACCTAGACTTTGTCTTGGTTCCTCTTCTCTCTATATATTTTCTTTTGGTAATCTCATCAATTTACATGGATTTATTTATTATTTCTATGCAGATGAATCTTAGGCCAATTTATCTGGTCCTATTCCTATAGATATTATGAATCCAACATGCTCAGTATTCTTTCCACAGCTTGAAAAACTAATAACATCACTGTTGGCCATTCTGATTTGGTTGTGTTCTTTTCCTTCAGTTTTTCAAAATAAAAGTTTGCATTGACATTAAGCTCCAGAGAATCATCCTCATCCAAAGAATAACCACAACATAAATTTACTGAGAACTTTTCAGTTTAGAAAGTATCTTCTTCACATTTGACTCCATGGTATTAGACAATATATTAGAATCTCAATTTATAGATTAGATATTTCTTGATGCCATACTATCTTGCATTATATATTTTACATAAATTATTTCATGTATTCAAGTCTTAATCTCCTACTAAATTGTGAGTCCTTGAGTCAGGGATTATGGGTCATATTTCTTTTTTGGCTCCACAAAATCTATCAGTGCTGGAAAAAATATTAGATGCCTATAAGTGTGTGTTAAATTAAACTGAATAGAATTGAAAGATTATAAATAAATAATCATTAATTATTAATTATTATTAATAATCATTAATTATTTTCCTCTACATTTAGTCTCAATTTCTTTATTTCTGTTAAGAGTAAGCCTTCACTCACCCAGATTCACAACCTGCAATACAATCTCTTTAAACCAGGTTCTCAACACTTTTATCCTGGGCTAAAATAATCTTGTAATTGACTTTGGCACTACCAAATTTAGATTCTTAAAGTAGAATGCCCTGCTCAAAGAGTTTCAATGGTTCCTCTTTAACTCTAGACTAATTAGAAACTTCTCTATTTGGTGTTTAAAGCACAATCTGGATCCAGTCTATCTTAAGTGGATTCCACTTGTTTTCCCTTCCAATGCTCCAGTCACATAGGCCTACTTGCTATATTTTGATTATGACATTGCATCTCCCACTTTGGGAGCTTTGCACAAGTGGTCTGCCATATCTGGTAATCTGTCCCTCTTTTATTCTGCCTCTTGGGAACAGTGTCTCACTTTGAGACTCAGTTCAAGATCCCATCTTCAAGACACCTTTCCTGATTTTTCAGTCATGAAAGCCTCATCCTGAACAATTATATCATACATTTACTTCCCTGTAAATATGTTGGTTTCTTCCCCCTAGCCCCCAGGAGAATGGAAGCTTCTTGAGTGAAAGGATTGTCTCACTTTTTTTCTTTCAATCTTCAACTCCTAATATAGTATCTGAGACTTACTTGGTTGGCACCTAATACATGCTTGTTGACTGATAACTATTGTTCTATAGGGAAATTGGAAATTATAAAGAAGTCATACATAAAAGATGATGTTTTATTTTAAAATCATTATTATAAAAAGTACTATAGTGACCAAAGGGTAGGTGTCAATCCAAATTGGATGGATGAATGGATGGAAGAATTAACTTTCTCCCTAGTCCTGATATTATGAATCTTTTCTGCTAAGTATAAAAACACATCAGTCTAAAACATTAAAAAGTACTAAATAAAATGCCTTTTGATCAAATTGTTACTGACTAGAAAACATGTGGGTTTTTTTTAATACCAGGACTGTTAAGACTTTTGACCTCCAAGGTTCAGAAGGGGTTGCTGTTTTTATAGTCATCTATGTCTGGACTTTTGTTGTTCCATTTGCCAAAGACATTGGGCATATATCACTGCTCCCAATACAGCATAGGAATGATGAGATATATCACATTAAAAAATAGGGAAAATCTTCAGTGAACAATATACCCATGAAGCTCAATGATCTATCATTCAGGGGATTTATATCATTTCTATCTCTCTCCTTCCCTTAAATATAAGTTTTGTAACCAAAATGTAATGACTTTATAAACTCTACATCAGACATTCTGGCTCTCCCTGTTTTATCTGCTGCTTCTGGGTAGCTTCAGAGAGGAAGAGAGGGTGGTACCCTCATTAGTACTGTTTGCAGCAGCTGCTGCCTTCCTACCCCCACAGACCAACTATCTTAGCTTCCTTAGTGTGGAAACAACTTGAGTCACAAGAGTGGATGACTAAGAATTTGAGAAGGAAAAGACCCCCAGGAGGCCATGCCCAAAGCAGCTGTATTTTGGAGGTAGCAATTAAGTGTACTTCATCAAGCTCAGCCAAAGAGGTCTGACTGTAGGTGGGCGATGGCTTTGATACTGGTAGAGGACAGAAATAATGTAAATGAGAAATTAAGGGGGTAAATCTCTGGCTATATTGGCCATCTACTTCTTGTTTCTGGATTCACCTTCTCTTTCCCCCCTTTTCAGCTATACCCAGATTCAAAGTGATGACTTCAAAATAATAAATAAATAAATAAGAAACAATGTGGCGGTCCAAAAAATATTCCAAGAAGGGTTGCAGCTTGCCTCATGATTTCTGTTTAGTAAGAAATGAAAATAGGCTTGGATCTGCCTGTCTGGATGACTAGAAAACAGTGTCAGACATCCAATTATAAAGCTCTTGGGGCACTTGCTGCTTTTACAAGTAGATTACCAACAAGCTAATGTTAAAGTGCTTTTAAAAACATACATATATGTATGTGTGTATAAATGAATATGTACATATATATGTACATATACATTTGTGCAGGTATATATGCATGTCCCTATACAGATATTCTAAATGATCTTTCTGGTTATTGTTTTGTCCTTTTGCAAGAGACAAGAATATTCTCAAACTACTTTGCAGTGTGTGGGACTAAGCAGGTAATGGAAAGCCCCAATGTTACACAGAACTAACTCTCTGGAACCCTATCTTCTTGCTATCAACACAAGCTTCCAGTAGATAGTTCTATTGTTATATAACAGTGTTCTATGGCTGTTGGATGTTTTGGTACAAAAATAGGAGGTACAAAGAAAGGGATTGGTGCTGCAAAGTATGATTTTTAGTTTGGGCATTTCCAATATGTGACCCCATGTAGGTGTTTTTTTGGTTTGTTTGTTTGTTTGTTTTTTGTCAAAAATAGTGATTTATCATTTCTCTCTCTAGTAGATTAAGGCAAACAGAAGTTAAATGATTTGTCCAGAGTCACATGGCTAAGTGTTTGAGGCCTAATGCAAACTTGCCACTGTCACCTAGCTGTATAGATACTTCCATAATATATAATAATAGTAATATTTTATATTATGTAACATATATGATATAATAATAATGTGACTGTCTTAAATGATTTATTTTTAAGTTAAACATAACCTTTTACAGACTTTTTCTGCTGACCTTCCAAATTGTCTTTGATGTATCTGGGCTGAGAGATCTAGAAACCACCAATACTGACACTGAGTCTTTTCAGCTAAGTATACCCTAGTGTCACAGACCTTTCTTTCTGACCTTCTAAGTTGTCTTTGGTTGGAAAATGTTCTGCTCCATCTTTTTGGGTGTTTTCACACTTTAAAATTTGTTTAGAATCGTTATTTAAAGGAATTTAGAGAGGTTTGGGGAGGTGTTGGGCTAGTTTCTGCCTTTATTCTACTATCTTGGCTCCACCTTCCTCAACATGTACTTTAAAAGGAACGCTGGATCTGAAGTTAGAAGAGATGGGTTTAAATCCACATCAAATCATCTTCTAACTTGAGTGACCTTTGACAAATCACTTCATTTTTATGGGCCTTGATTTTTCTCCTGTCAAAAGGAGGACACTTGGACCAGTTTCAAGTCAGTTCAAGAAACATTTTTTGTTGACCTCTGAAGCCCTTTCCATTTCTAAAGCTCAATCCTAAAATGGTCTGGATTCTATTAAGAGGACTGAAATCCACAACATGAAAAATATGAAAAAATCATCCCATAGAGTTAGAGGAAACTTTTGAAATAATAATATTATATAAACCTCATTTTTGAGATGAAAAAAATTGAGTAGAACGATTAAATGATTAATAATTAGAAAACATAAACAAATAAATTGGAGGATCAAGCATTTGTCTGATAAAACTGAGATTTATAGGTGAATAAAATGAACAAAGTATACTTAAAACAAAGTTTTCTTTTCAGTCTTATCTCTCATTACTTCTCAAGTATGATATACTTTAAGCTATAGTCAAACTGAATCACTCATCAGTCATGTCCTATGATTTCCTGTCTCTGCTCCTTTTCTCATGCTATTTTCTCTCCCTGAAATACCTTGAACTCTTTTGGTACTTGCCAGAATCCTACTCATTCTTCAAGATTCCAGATCATATGGCACCTCTTTCATAATTCCTCCTAGGCAAAAGTGATGATGCCCACTTATGAACTGTTATATTTGTGATTTTCTTATGGTACTTCTCTTGAAGTTCTTTGGGCGCTTATTTTTATCATTCCCAAAGTACTGAAAACTCCTCGAGGGCAAGGCCTTTTTGCTAATCTAACACAGCCTCTAGCAGACAACAGGTTATTGATAATTATTTTATCAAATATTATCAATAATTATCAATTATAATATGAATGAATTAACTCTAATAGTTTTGTTGTTCAAATGTGACAACATTTGTGGTCTTCTTGGTAAAAATACTATTCCTTTTACATATAAGGAATTGAGGCAAACAGGTGTTGGCTATAATAACACATTTAGACTCTATGGACAGATTTGAATTCAGGAAGAGGAATCTTCTTGGCTCTAGGTCCAGGTGCTCTATCAATTATATTGCTTAGCTGCCCTTAAAATAAAAAGAACTAATAATCATAAATACACCAGCAAGCATTTTTGTGTGCCCTGCACACATTGGTAGGCATCAAGGATTCAAAGACAAAAATGAAACACCCCTTCCTATAAGAAGATTATGCTTTATTGGTTTACCCTAACATCCATAATGCCTATTGCAAATCTCCTTCTGTCTTTTCAAGCCATTTGTAGCATGCCCACCTGGCAGTTACAATTACTAGTCTGCCCTAGGCCCAACAGAATACTTTTGACCACTGACCTTTGCAGTGTCAACTCTACCCGGCTCACCTCCTCTGAGGCCTTCAAAGGTCTCTGGCCACAATCTCTTGAATCTATAGCTTAATAACTGGTAGCATGCTCAAGAACAGCCATGTGTAATCATTGTACTCAGTCCTCTCATCCTTTCATTTGAAGTCCTTGCCCCCCAACTTCCCTTTTCCTCATTTCAACCTCTGAACATCATCTCCCAGTGTTCCTTATTTTACCGTGGTCTTTGTTGAAAAAGTTATCTTTTTTATCTAATCTTTTTTTTTCTAAGTCTAATCTTCCTACATGTATCCTCAATTGCATCCTCTCCCATGTTGTCTAGCAGATTTTCCCCACTATAATCCTTCCCTGCTCTAATCTTCCATCTTTTCTTATCAGGTGATTACTTTTTTTTTCTATCTACAAGAATACTTAAGTCTCCACCATTCATAAAATGGTTTTACTAGAGTGCACCATTTCTATAACCATTTCCCTAATTCTCTATTCCCTTTCTCAGTCAGATTCTTTTTAAAAAGCCATCTATATTCCATGCTTCTACTTCCTCTTCTAGTAGTATTCTCTTAAATCTTTGGCAACCTGACTTCTGACATTACTCATCTGTCAGTCATCTTTTATTTGGCAAATTCTGGAGCCTCTTCTCAATTTTCATGCTTCTTACCCTCCCTGAGACATTTGATGCTATTGACCACATTCTCCTGGATAATCTCTCCTCTCTAGGTTTGGTGATGCTCATCATTCCTGGTTCTCCTGTCTAACTGTTCCTATTCAGCTTCCTTTACATCATCAGTTATGCCCTCCAAATGTTTTGTTCTCTTATAGACATGGCAAGGTTGAGATGCCTAAAATGTGAAATGACTAAAGGCATTTAGTAATGTAAGATAGTAGCTTGGAGGAGGACATAAAATTTTATATAGATTTTATAGTCATTTTATAAAAGATAATCATTTGGGATTACCTTTAAATTCTTGGGAGTGGATGAAGTCACTAAGACAGTAGAGAAAGAAACAAAAAGAGTTTTGTTACAAAATTGTTACAAAATAATTATTATAATCATATAAAACAAATAGTAGAAATATTACTCTCCTCATTTTACAAATGAGGAAATTGATTTTCTGAGAGGTTAAGGGAATTCATCAAATCATAGAACTAGTAAGGAACTAAATTAAGATTGGATCTATTCATTCTACATCCATTATTCTTTCCATTACATGACAAAAGAATAACTTTGCTAGCTGTTTGTCTTTGTTTTATGAATTAGTTAATAAAAAGGAATAGTTAAAATAAGATGTGGAATATAAGTGTAACTTTGCCTTGTAAGCCATGTGATCCATAGTAAATTGCTACAAATTCAGGTCTGAAAATGTATTGTTTCTTTCTTTTTACTTTTTTGTCTTTATACATTATGCACCAAGCAGATAACCTTATCCATAGCAAGCACATAATAAAATTTTGTTGAATGTAATTGAAAGGAAAGATATCGATATCTAACATCATACTTGACATATTTGTGATGGTTTTATTTGTGGACACTGAATTTTCTATATTTAAATTGCCTTTATAAAAGTTTTGTGAAACTCTGAACCTTGTGCCATAGAAACAAGGAGAGGAACTTGACCTAGGAATTAATTGGCATAGGGAATTAATAAAATTTAATCAAAATTTAAAGTGATAAAAGCACATCTCTACCAACTCATTTTCTCTGCAATTTATAGTCTTCAGTTTCCTAAACCTGAGAGAGATTAATTGACTTGTCCAGAGTCACACAAGGAGTATATTAGAAACAGGACCTGAATTAAAGGAGTTTTGTCCTAAAGAGCAGCTCCCTGTTCACCTTGCCATTCTGTTCCTCTTCTATACCACTGGAATAAGGGTAAGGACCCTCTGAACCAAGAAGAGGAGAACTATGAACTATTGGAGCAAACATTTCATGACCTTGATGTAGGAATGTCAACTTAGTATTTTTTCAATGTTATGACTTTAGCTTTACTTTCAGGAAAAACTGGGGATTTGTTCTGAAGAGGATGTAATTTCCAGGCTTGATCATAAAGTTAAGTGGTGAAACTTCAAAAAGGATACATCCTTCCCACCCATCCATCAAGCATCCTTAGGAGCAAATACTTCAACTTGGAAGTTGAAATCTATTGAAAATTCTGGGGAAATCCTTATGAACCAGATACAATTAACAAATCTACTAAAAGTATATAGATAACTATTGTCTCTGGGCTAAGAGGTTTGGAAGCCACCAGTGCTGCCACTGATTCAGAGGCCCCTAAACCTGTTCCTTATTTACTGGAACAAGGTATTAAGTGTCAGAGGTGTGATTTGAACACAGATTTCTCTTGATACCTAAGCCAGGTCATTATCTATTTCAATTTGCACCTTTTCCACTTCTACTGTAATCATCAGAGCACAATTTTGATTAAACAGAACACGATTGACTTAAGACCTCAATTAAGTAGATTTCTTGAATACAAAAAACTAAGTAAAATTTTTTTTTGTTGTTGTTAAAATCATATCAGGTATTTAAATTACATTGCCAGGAAAGAGACAATCTTTCAAATTATGTTTTATATTCAGCAAAGTGAATTTCAGAATTGTGGTTTTTTTATTTTTTTAAACCTATATGACTATTTATATTCTTGGACAATGAGAATTGATGCCTATGATGATGGCCCCTACATAGTACAGGATCTACAAAGTTAATTATATATTGTATCCTGTAGTTGCTAAGGCAGGAAACATTTTTTTTTAATAAAAATAAATTTCAATAAAATTTCTGATATCTTCAATTAACAACAAGAACAAAAAAAAATCAGAATAGACATTGTACTTTACTAGCAAGTGACGTTTCCTAAATATCCTTCTGAAGGTATACATTTCACATATCAAAACCTCTCAGAAAGGTTTACTTTGTTAAATCCTTATTGGTTTTGTCATGAATTTTTGTCTTTTTTTTGTTTGTTTTGGTTTTTTTTTGTTTATTTTTGCTTTCAAAAGATATTAGTTAAGCATTGCTTAATTTGAAAATGATAAGATCTATCTAATGAGTCTTATATAAACTGAGGAAAGGGCAATTTATAAAGTTACTCTGTGCTGTCTTAAACTGGTTTTATTAGAAGTTCCAAGAATGGAAAAGCAGATGTACTACACATCAATAGAACAGTCAGTTTCTTCCCAGAAGTTTCCAATGCAAGTGGCCCATTGCTAGTTGTCATTACGGTAATCTAATTATAACTCTTTCCTATTGAATTTTAAAATACACCCAAAATGACTGGGGGAAAAAATAGCAACTTGTAAAAATCAAAGGGTTCCACAGTTTAATGTTACATTCAAAGGTAATTACTTAACACATGCAAAGCTCATTCCCATAACCTACAATTCTGCAACTTTGTATAGGCTCTTTTGCTTCTACTTTAAATAAAAGAAATTCTTTTCATTTGTCAAGAAAACTTTTCTCTACCTCACTACTGCCTGACAAGGGAACAGATGGCAATTTAAGGGGAGAATTTATGAGAGCTACAATCTTAATGTTGCATAAAGAAAAGAAAAAGACTCGCATCAAAACCACTGACAAATGTACTCGCTAATATTAATGCACTCCCCATTCATCCAATATGCTTCCTAATTGCTTTTCTGTACATAATAATGTGGCACCTGCTGCTCAACATTGCAAGCGCATCAGGATTTCTCCAAAGTCAAACAGCTCTGCAACTGGCCCTCTCCCAGTGATAAATGTAGAGCACTGTATCACGCACAGTTCCTGTCAGTGGCATAATTAAAATTTTATACTTACAGAAAAAGATAGTAAACAATCAGTTCTTAAATGGATTCACAAGAGGAACTCTTGTTACATCCAACTTTATAATTAGTATGCATCATGGACTGCTAATATATCCATGACAAGAAAATAGTGGAAATTTTTAGAAACTTGAGCTATTCTCTTTAAGGATTGCAAACTATCCCCCAGAAAGAAAGGGGAAAAAAGAAGGGAGGAAGACTATGGTCTGTTGTTAGTGTAGTGTTGTAATAATGTGCTTCAATCCGGATATCTCCAATAATATGGTTTCCCCTTCCTCCCTAGCCTTGAGACAGGGACTATTCTTTAATATCCCTTTTTATACTTCACCAAAGAGTGACTTGAATGGTCTTTAGGCTAGAATTGTAGATTAGATGTGTGTCTTGATGCAATCATCTGAGAACTAGATTAAAATCCAATGAGCACAGAGAAAAATATCACAGAATTTCAGTTAGTATCTATTTTAGCCCTTCATTTTACAGAGAAAGAGACTGAAGTCCCTACAAGTTGTGACTTGTCAAAAGCATAGAAGTGGGCAGTGACTGAGTCAGTCAGATCTTCATTGATCATGTCTGCTGAATCTTCAATGAGTCCTCTGCACTAATTAACAAGAACCTCCTAGTTATCTGGCACTGTACTAGGCTCTGGAAATACCAAGCTGAAAGTGGAAATGATCCTTTCTTCAAGGGCCTTGTAGTCTAGTCCAGGGAGACAGTACATTTATGTGTACGCTTTTACAAAAAAGTTATAAAATCAAAATAAGATTATGAGATGGGAGGGAGATTAAAACCTTAATGGTGGAATCTGAACAGGGCTTTGAAGAAAACCAGGGATATTAAGAGGTAGAGAGAGGACATTTGAGAAGACCAGTTGAAAGTGTGAAAGAGGGTAAAAATACTCAATTTTCTGACTCTGGGCATTTTCATTGGTTTCTCTCTAGGTCTAGAATGCTCTCCTTCTTCATATCCACCCCTTGGCTTTTCTGCTTTCCTTCAAGCCAAATTGCCACCTTTTACAAGAAGCCTTTCCTGATTCATTTTCATTCCAGTGCCTTCCCTCTATTGATCATCTCCAATTTTTCCTGTTGGCATCTTGCATGTAGATAGCTATTTCTATGTTACGAAAGCAAGCACTGCTTTTGCTTTTTTTGGGGGGGGGGGTAGGGGGGAGTAATCCTTAATACTTAAAACAGTGCTTGGCACATAGTAGGCCCTTAATAAATGTTTATTCACTGACTGGTTGACTAATGTGCAGTAAAGTTAAAAGCATGTTAGAGCCAGGTGATGAAGGACTTGAAAAAACCAAGCAGAAAAGTTTATATTTGATTCTGAAGATAACACAAAGTCACTGGAGTTTATTGAGTGTGGGACTGATATGATCAATTTTGTACTTTAAGAAAATCATTTTAGCAACTGTGTGAAGCCCTGCCTTCTCATCTCTCCTCCAAAGTCAGGGCTTCAGGATGTAATTGAAGAAATGAAAGTACAAAGAATTTAAATGCATTAACCACATTTACACATGTACACATGAGAGTAAGGATTTGAACCCAGGACTCATGAACTCAAGTGTATTTTGCTGCCATTCCTACTCTCATCAAGATGGGCTATGATCCCTTTGGTATATATCATTATCTATTCATGGTTTCTTATCTTGCTTAACTTTTACCTATGTCCTCCAGTAAACACTCCACAGGAGGCACACCTGATGTCATGGGGTCCTTCCTTCTATTAGATTTCTTGACATTGCCTCAATTCTCCTAATTATCATCTAACTATAGCTCTACTATAAGCCCTCGGCAGGCATTGCTTGTTCCCTTGTGATGCCATTCTTGAGACAGCTTCTCCTCTGCATTTTTTCATTAGTAAGATACTAGAGCTTACTCAAGCTCACAATTGTATCTAAGATCATGGAATCCAGAGCATGACATAGTTAGCTTCTATGATTTCTCAACAGTGTGGAAGCTCTGTTTATCAATGAAGATTAATGGTGAAGTCTACTAGAGCTTACAATATTAGAGAAATATGCCTGGGGCATCAGTGTGAAGTGGCATATACATAGCACAAATATGTATGGGAGGTAGGACCTGAACCCATTCTGAATGCAAGCCCTCTTGACTTCATGACTAGCATTCTGTCTACCGTACCACAGATTTTTTTTTCATAGCCATATAGTTAGATCAAAGCTTTTTAACCCTTTTGTGTCATGTTTTTTGGCAGCCAAGTAAAATTTATGGACTCTCTCCAAGAATTATGTTTCCAAATGCAAAAATAAAATACATGGGATTGCAAAAGAAAACAAATACACTGAAACACACACATACACGGTAGAGACCTCCTTGAAATTATATATATATATATATATATATATACTTAAACATGTATATGTTTACATATTTTATATATATGTACATGTGTTTGCACAAAATATTTGGTTCAATATATACTTCATGTATAGTATATACATACCATTTATATAGGTATAACATACATTATTTAGAATATATAGAATAGATAGCATGTTTAGGTATGTAGTAATTTGTGTGAATACATACACATAAACAAGCAGCATGATCAGTTCCAATTAATTAAATATATTTTTCAATAATACATCAAGATATACAAATAGATTTGCAATAATCCTACAAATGGGAATATCCTTAAGAGACTTAAAAAGTATAGTTCTGTAACATTATAGATTGAGATAAAATTGTGATTAAAAAAGACTATATTAATAAGTTAACACATTTTTATTCTGGTTGCACTTCCATCCTATGGAATTTAATTCAACAAATACTAAGTTTATATTCTAGGGTAAAGTGCTGGTGACACAAAAACAAAAATAATATGGTTCCAGTCCCCTCGGCAGGCATTCTTATTTTGCAGAGAGAATATAGTGGTGGTGGTGATACAAAGTAATTTCAGAAAGGATTTCAAGAAATGACATCTGAGTTAAGACTTGAAAGTTATTAAGAATTCTAAACGACAGAGGTGAGGAGGAAGTGCAGAAAAGGGAATCAGCCTATAGAGAGGGAATATGTTGGGCTTATTCCAAAGATAGCTAGTAGGACTGTTGGCTGGAACATAAAGTTCATGTGAAAGAAAGAAAAAGTATGAAATAAATCTAGAAAACTCTCTGGAAGCCTGATTGGCAAGTGCTTTAATTACTAGTTTGTATTTTATGCAAGGGACAATAGAGAAGAAGCAAAATATTCTGAGCAGGAGAGTGACATGGTCAAGACCTCTATTTTGGCAGCTAGGTGGGGAAGGCATTGGACAAGGGATAACTAGAAGCAGAGAGCTCGCTTTGCGATGCTATTGCAAAAGTTCAGGCAAGAAATAATGAGGACCTGATCTAGGGCATTGGTCATATGGGTATAGAGAAAGGGACAGATTCAAGGGATATTATAGTGATAGAATCAACAGGAGGAGACAATGGGTTGGATATGCGAGATGATTTCTCTTTTGATCTCAACAATTTTATACTTCTTATTGCCTCCTGCTGGGAATTATTTTTTTAAGGAAAGCAAGAGCTATTTCTTTGCTATCAAATAACTCTGTGAGCAACCAGAGATGAGATTAAAGAAACCCTATTGGCACAGGTCGTTTAGTCCTCTTCTGAACTTCCCTCATAGTATCAAAGATGCCATCATCTCTCTAGGCATCCAGTTACAAGCTTGGTATCACCTCCCACTCTTACCCCACATCCAATTAGTTGCTAATTTTTTTCATTTCTGTCTTTAGACTATACTGTCTATTCTCCATTTATGCAACTGTCAACTCTTGCCTGGACTACTGCAATAGCCTCTTATTTGATCTACTTACTTTGAGCTGTTCCCAGTTCCAAATCATCCTAGCAAAGTGATTTCCCTAAATTGAAAATTTGGCCATGTTATTCCCCTACTTAAGAAACTCCAGTATTTCCTCTATTCCCTCAAGGACAAAATATAATCTCCTCTGGTTTACTTTTAAATATCTTTACCACTAGCTGCCTTTCCAGACTTCTTACACAATAACCCCCTCTAGATAGATACACTCTGCCAACCAGCCATTTTGGTCTTTTCACTATCACATATATAGAATACTTTCTTTTCCTTCTTGGTACCATTGTACTATCAATCTTCCATGTCTGGAATTCCTTCTTTCCTTATGTCTACCTCTTAGAATTCCTAGTTCTTTGAAGACTGACTATCTTTTATATAAAGTTTGTTTTTATGACATCTCAAGCACTAAAATTGTTGTTCAGTCATTTCAGTCCTGTTCAATTCTTTGTGATCCCATTTGGGGTTTTCTTGACAATGATATTAGAATAATTTGCCATTTCCTTCTTCAGTTCATTTTACAGATGAGGAAACTGAGGCAAATAGAGTTAAGTGATTTGCTCTGTGTCACACCATTACTAAGTATTAGAGGCCAGATTTGAAATCAGGAAAATTAGTTTTTCTGATTTCAGACCAGCATTCTAGTCACTGCAGCACCTCACTGCCCCAAGCTGCTAATAGACTCTCTTTCCAAGCAACATTATATTCATTTTTGCATATATTAACTATATAATTATGCCTACATATGTTGTCTCTGCCAATAGATATAAACTCTTAGAGGATATAGACTTTTGCTGTCATCATATCTCCTGTGTTTAACACAGTATCTAGTGTCTAGTAAGCTCCTGATCATTACTTATTAATTGACAATAGAATGTTTCTGTTTTATAATGGGGAGAATGTAGCACTTCCCCACAAAATGTAATTGAATTCTATCTACCCAATCAGCTGTCTTACATATTACATAATAGAGCATTAGCCCCTAGAATTAGTTTGTAAATTAATCTCTTTTTTAAATTTTTACTAAAATACTTAGCAAAAAGTCAACTGAGAGAAACCAAGAAAATCAAACAAGTTATATTGTTGGTAAACAAAATACTTGGATGAAGGATCAAATGTTCTCCCCCTCCTTTTTTTTCCAATTGATTGTCTTGTTCTTGCAAGGACAAAACCTAAATCCAAAATATAAAGGTGTAAGCTGGGCGATCACATTCCCTTCTTAATACTCAATTAATCAACATTTATTAAGCAACTACTATGTACCTGGAATGGTGCTAATTGCTGGATTTCTCAGGGCACCTACCTATTGACCAGAATCTTTCTCCTGTTGTGCAATTATTGGCTTTTGTTTCTAAATGAAACATCCTTTTTTTTTTTTTTTTTTTTTTTTTTTTTTTTGCAACTGAAAGCTAGATGGGAAGAAGATTTGGAACTGGAAGATTTTAACCTTCTCTGATTCACGTAAGAAGCATGTCCATAAGAAATATGCACTTTCTTAAATTGTTATACTTCAGAGCAAACAATATTAATTCTATCACTTGGAAAGACAGGAATTATATGTGTATATAAGCAATATGACAAATTCTTTAGTAACAATTATATGTTCTTTGGGAGATTAAGATCCCAATCAGACCTATTTACAGATAAAATATTTTATATCGTGGAGAACAGTGTAATACCCTAAACTCAAAGGAAAGAAACATTAAAAAAAAAAAAAAACTGCACTCACACATCAAGTGCTTATATGAGCAGGGAAGTAAAGAATGTTTTTCGTTTTCATGCCAGAATGATGAGATTTTTTTTTTCTTTTATAGCTTCTCCACAAAGATTTGCTAGCAACCTGCTTAGAATACAATAGCTGAGATTTGAATTCTCTTTTTCTTTACTTGGTTTCCTCATTTGCATGCTAGGCCCCAGAATGCTCTTCTATCTCCCTGCCTTTCATAGAAGTGCAAGGATCTGAGCTCTAGGAGCAAACTGCAAGGTTCAAGGGTGCTTGTGAGTTCAGCACAGAATTCTTTTATCAGTGTCTTTGCAAGCAAGAAATGTACTGCTTTCTCCACTTCATTGGACAACTTTCCTTTTGAGGAAGAGCTTCAAAAATGCCCTCCCCAGAAACCACTTTTCAGCCCTGAAGGTGCTCAGGGATGCCTTCAAAACTGTGTGGTTAACAGATTCATTTTCATTGAAACAAACTCATTATTCTGACTACTAATGATTACTACAATATAATATTACAAGATAAGAAGATATTTTGGAAGGACAGACCCTTCCTTTTTTCTCCAGAAAATAATCTGTGGGTCTCACAAATTTCTTCCCCCCACATGTATCCAGAAATTGAATCAATCCTATAAGATCCCAAAAGCCTGCAATCCAGAAAGGGGGGGAAAGGCATCCTAAGCAACTTTTATGATAAGTAACATAAAAGTCATTACTGCCACACTCAGCCTTCAGTCATTCCAGGAAATAAACAAAAGGTATTTAGCAGCTCGAATCAGAGAGCAGCCAGGTCTAATGATTAGAACCAATTTTTTAAGCCCAGACAGCACATTCCCATAGTAAAAAGACATACTGTGTACAAAGAGAAATACTCCCTCATTGCAACATAAAGATCTCTTACATGATCCCAGACAAAATAATAAAAGGACTATATTCATCAGCAGACTTACAATTGCACACCATTCTGTTACTGACAGGCAACTGTTCCTGTGAACTGGAAAAGGTAGGCCTGGCATTCCTATGTAAATAAGAGGGAGTGGTGCTGAAGTGTTGTTTTTTTCCCCCTTCATAGCAAGAGCCCTCACAGCAGGAAATGTTTTATTGTAATGCAAATGTCTTTGATTTCCTCCAAAAATCCCTTTTCACTGTCTTCCAGCACTGAATGGATCATCATACCATATTTGCAATTCTATTAAGCACCATTTTATATTAGCCTAATTTAGGTAACCTGCCTAATAGGAACCGGAAATGTTAGCCTTATTTTACTGGATCTAATTAGCATTTCATTGTTTTAGTCCAAGTACAATATTGTATAATATTCCTCTGTCCTCCACTAAATATGATGGGATATACTCCGATTAATACGATGAATGAATACATATGTTTTAAGCTAATTAAAACACAGTTAAATCCTGTGTATTCTGAAATCAATTGCACCTTTTAGTAGCTGGTGATGATCATTTTTTAAAAATCTAATAACGGTATGACATATCACAAAGAACTTCTCAATTCTCCAAAAAATATTAAGGATAGAAAATAGCTGGAGTGACTCACTACTGAAATAATTCCTGGGAATATATTCATTTTTCCTTTTCATATATATATATATATGAACTACTGCTAAATAAATGTGTGTGTGTGTGTGTGTGTGTGTGTGTGTGTGTATGTGTGTGATATGTTAGGATCTTTGTAAAAAGACATTTTGCAATATTAAATAGAACTTCTTATGTTAAAGTATTATTTTAATATGTGTCTAATTTAAAGAAATAGAAACTAAAAATGAATTGTTCTGATGCATATGATGCTCAAAATACAAATAAAATATAAATTTTTAACTAAGATAATATTAGGATAATGATATGTTTTAAGTAGGAACCAAAGATAATACATGTGTATTCATCTACATGTACATATATATGTGAATATGTGTATATATGTATAGTTTCCCAATGTATCTTTTATAAAATCAAACAAAGTAGATATTTTAAAGATCTCGCATCAAAATAGAATAAAATAATACTGGTTACCATGGTAACTACTAATAGAACAAACAAATACTTGAAAATAAACTTCTCTTATACTGATTAAAAATTATTCCTCATTTGCCCCCAATTTTTGTCTTGACTTCATGATAAATTGGGAGGGGCAGTTGCTCTTCTTTTAGAAGTGTACACACTTCAAATTTCTAAATTGTAAATTCTCCCTGTGTTCCAAAAGGAAAGATACTGGATGACATCTCACAATTAAAATCATATTTGCCTGCTTTTTTTCTTACACAGATTCCTCTCCCATCCTGCTTCAATGAAAAGAAAAAATTAAAGGATTGAAGATTTGCCAAAAATAACTTTTGAAAGGGGAAACATGTCCATCCTTTTTAAACAATATGGAATAATTTGGTGTGTGATGTGATGATGTTAAGAACATAAGACGAGAAACAAACTGTGTAATATTGCATCCGATATCAAATGCCACATTTAGAGAAGAAAAAAAAAATCAGCTATCCGTTCCCATATGACATTGGCAAGTAACAGTATTGAAGTCAACTCCTGAGCAGAATTGAAGGAGATATCTTTAATGTTAATATTATTATGTTTGCACTAAATCTGAGAGTGTGGTTTATGTCATTTTCTATCGGCTCTGCTATTAACTCCATAACAGCTGGCACCAAATGTACTAAATTGTGATATAATGAGCTTGTGTATTGCTAGCAATTACAGAGTTAAGTTGAATAAATCCTTTGAGTACAAAATAAGTGTGCTTCTCACCTGACAATAAATTAAAGGTGACACCTGCCTTAATTTAAAATTGTCCAGGATCATACATAAAAATCAACAAAAATTTACCATGATTGAAACCTTATCTCCAAATTTGTTGGGTTTGACTATATCCATTTCATATATGTTTATGACATCTGTCACCCCAATCTATTATTTAAACAGTGATTCTGCATTACTGAGTTATAGAGTGTATATGTGTGAGATAACAACTCTTCTAAATATGAAAAGTCTGCAATGTGAATGCTCTTTATCTTAGATTCCTTGTCAATATGTAGGGTTTTGTATATTATTTAATATATGTAATGATATATGTTTATTATATGCTTATATATACATACATATTTTACAGAGATATTCCAGATAATTAGATCTTAAGAAGTGATGTAAAAAACATGCATATAGAAAAAGAAACTGCCTGACAGTAGATAGAGCTAGTCAGGTTTAGGTAGTCAGGCTGCTGTTTAAATATAGCTTTTCCCAGTAGAAGATATACAATTCCATTCAAGAAGCTGTGGATCAAAGTGTTTCTTTTATTTTAAAAGGTTTACATGAAATAACATGAAAAGCAGTATATCAGAGGGACTAGGGCAGGCTTTAGAGCCAGGAATACCTTGGTTCAAGTCTCATCTCTGACATACTGGCTATGTGCCTAAACCACTCACTTAACTTCTCCACACTATAGGCAAGTTTTTAAAACTACAGGTTGCAGAGCTGGCACCGACCCATATTAGTAAAGGAAGTTCTTCATTGGGAGGTCCCTACAGTAATGAGATCAAACATCCAGTCCCTTTCTTTCTCCCTACATGAACTCAAGATATTTATGCCACTGGACAATCATTGGCGCCCCAGAAGTTCTGAAAATAGATATCTGAAAACAATCACTGAATGACAAAGGCTCAGTGAGACAGGGATTCAGACTTGAATTTGACAATTGATCTATAAATTCCTATCCAAAAGGAGAATGAGGAGTTCTAGAACAGATTCCAGGGCATGGCTATGGGAAAACTGAAACAAGATAAAGATCAAGAACTAAGGACACAAACTAGTTGCAAAGTCTGCAATCCAGCATGTGATGCTATCCAATCACTACTGAAGAAGTAACTTAAGAAATGATTGTCCTGACACATGCTCATGGCCTCCTATATCCTAATAAGTATTTCCCTTGATTGCATGAGCTAACTTTTCTTCCTTGGTAATAAAATTATTGATTACTTTTAGACACAGCAAGGAATTTTTAAAAATTGTTATTGCCCTCATTTTAATTATGAGGAAATTGAGGCTAAGTGAAATTGAAATGACTTTACAGGATAACACAATTTATAAGTACTGGAACCAGAACTGGTACCAGACTCTGTTTTCATGACCAATACTTTTTCCAATGTAGCCTGAAACTCATCAATACTGAGTTTCTGAAATCTGTCTTCATCCTTTAACCTATTAGATTCATTCATTATCTCTTCTTCATTATGTACTAATGATTCATCAATCTGTACACTATCTTTCACTCTCGACTGAAACTGTTTTTGACATGGCTATTCAATGCAAGTGACTTCTTTTTGCTTTTCCTCTTTCCTGAATGTTTTACAACTGACCTGAACTATCCTTTCTGGATATTTCTTATTTTGATTTGTTTAATACACATTCATATAACCTCCCTTGATATCTGACTGACACTTCTCATTCATCTTTTCAATTAACAAGTATTTTTGATATGTTTATTCTTAGTTTAATGCTTATCACTATGATATTTTATTTGCCTCTACTTGTCCTTGAGGTGGGGTATTCCTAGTTTTCTTTTCTCTCTCTCAACTCTCTTAAGACATCTAGTCACTTCGCAAGTTCCAGTGATCTCCTCTATTGACATGATTCACAAATCAATCAGTTAATTAACAAGCATTTAATAAGTGTCTACTATGTGAAAAATAGTATGCTTGGCACTCAGGGAGCCTGAAATCTTTAAAGAAAGAAAGAAATGTATTAAGTATATGTCTTTTGATGGGCAAAAACATCCTTCATATAAAAGATAGTATTTGAGATGAAGTTTGAAGAAAATGAATTCTAAAGAAGCAAAAAAAAAATTATATAGCATCTACTATGTGCCAGGTAAAGTACTTTATGTGATTCTGGGCAACTTTACCTGGCTCACTTAACCATTGTCTGTCTCAGTTTCCTAATCTCTAAAATGGGGATCTTAATAGCTCCCACCTTACTGTGTTGTTGTGAGGTTCAAAATGAGATAATCACTATAAAGTGTGTAGCACAGTGCCAGGCATATAATAGGGATTTCTTTCCAACCCCATCTCAAATACTACTTCAGATTTAAATTTAGGTTTAAGTTCTTCTGACTCTAGGCCCAGTTCTATAACCACTGCACCACCTGGCTGCTTCTGTGTTTTCCATTAATGTTAGCAGCTTCTTGGCTTGTCCTTAATAATCTCTTTTATTAAAAGTCACATCTATGCCAGATAAGTACGAAATTGGAGTAGGTTTCTTTTCAAAAAGATCTCTGGCTTTGACTTTGCCAGCAACAAAGTTGAAAAAGACCTCTCCTTCTTTGGAAAGATTGAGTTGATTTCCAAATAGCTGGGCTGCTTGACAAGATGCTCCCTTTAATGAACTAACAGTATTTGATTATAAGAGTTGGAAATGAAAAGGGAATGCATTGTGGGAAAGGGGTACAGTCATTGCAAAGGCAAAGAGAAAAGATGGATATAGAAAGTCATTTAATGGAGGTCAAGCAAAGTCATAAAGAATTTTAAAAGCCAAAGTTCGTATTGTATACTAAATTTACCTAACAAGGTAAGAACGGAAATTATTCAGCACATAGTAGGTACTTAATGAATAATTATTGATTTATGACATCTACTTTGTATCATATTTATTTTTCTACCCTGTCCACATTCTCTCATCAGACACTATTACAAGAGGGCAGAAGTTATGTCCATTTTGTATTTTCCTATCCCCAGTTAGGGTGTGTGTGTGCGCATGTGCATACACACACACACACACACACACACACACACACACAGTTTATTGAATTGAACATCAAATTTGCTCCAATCTTGCCTTGTCCTCCCCGCCCCCCCCCCACACTCCCAAGGAGTTACATGTCAAAACTATCCATGAAGAAAAGTTTTTTTTGTCCCTCTTAGAGAATTTTTAAAAGATTTCACAATTTATTAATTGTCTATGTGTCTATGTGTTTATCCCCCAAACATACTAAGACAAAAATGAAATTTGTTCCCCACTCAAGAAGCATACAGTCCATTTTAGAGAGAAAATGTTTGTTAGTTGGTGAAAATTGGTTTGACTGGTATGGCTCAAGCCCTCAAGACGTGCATATGCTTAGAATTAATTAACTAATTGACCTGCCTTCTCCAATCTCCAGAGAAATATTGCTAAATCTATCTATCTATCTATCTATCTATCTATCTATCTATCTATCTATCTATCTATCTATCCACTCATCTCTTTATCTACTTATCTTTCTATCATATACCTATTTCCATCTCTCTATCATCTATATCCATCATCTATCTTTCTTTCTATCATTTATCATCCATTTTTCTTTCTATCTCTTTCTATTATTTATCATCTATCTATCTATCTATATTCATGTGACACATTTGCTGTATCACAATTAAAGTTAAATTTACAGGGTCTCTGCCTCTCTTTTGTCACTCAGTAATTCAGAGAACACTCTGATTGCAGTGGTCTAAACCAATGGTATCAAACTCAATTTTGGATTGGGAGAAAAAAAGTGACTTTTGCACCCTCAAACATTTTCCCTTATGAGATTTGCCACTAGAATATGCAGGACGAACTCCAAAGAGCAGATAAATTCAACCCCAAAGTAGACAAATTAGGCCAATTTTAAAGAAAAGCAGATTTCAGGCAGAGATCACTTTACTTTAACATAGAAAGTACTCATACAACACTATTTTGGATGTCTGACTCTCACTCTCATTGGCAAAAGTGACACTGACATAGCCAGGAAATATTTTTAACAACTCAAAGTCTGATTATAGGTGTTTATAGTCTGAATCTACACACTGGATAAACCAACTAAAGGAAAACTCATGTATTTTTCCCAAATCAGCCACGTGTTATCTAGTATATTATCTGTGTAGAAATCCAATTCAACTGTTATGAGGACTCTAGAATCTACTAAATAAATTACTGGGGGTGGGGGCAGAGATATCTCTGAAGAAAGCTTTTTCTCATATGTAACCCCTCCTTCCTAAACTTCTTTGCTTACTCATCATTCACAAAAGAGATGTCAAACTGAGGAATACCTCAGAAAAAGCCTCAAAATGCAATTAAGAAACATCAAAATAAATAGAAAGATACTACAATATAGATAATGTTAATTTATGATGCTTTAACTCAGTATGCTACCAGAAGAGATCAGTTTCTACTTGAGGTTCATATCATTGATCTATAGAATCCCTTCTAGATGTACTTCCAAATGTTCTGTCCAAGGTCCTCTTTCCCTACCTATTCTCCCTAATCTCTTCAACTCCAGTGAGTTTAATTATCTTCTCTATAAAAGTGACTCAGAGTCATTCCCCTGCTGAATGGACATGTCAAACTCAACATGCCCCAAACTGAACTTTTTCTTTATGTATCTCACTCCAAAATTTGCCTTTCTTCTTAAAAATTTCATTTTTATTGAAGGTGATATTCTTCCAGTCTCCCAGATTTGCAATCTTGGAAGTCTGCTTAAATTCTCACCTCTCCACATACCAAACATCCATATGGTCATATATATATATATATATATATATATATATATATATATATACATATATATATATATGTATATATATATATATATATATATACACATACATATATGTACATATAGGAGTATATAAGTATAGACATATATTCCTATATACTTACACACACACACACACACACATATATATATATGGGTGTGTATAGATATATACATATAACTATATGCTTAGAAACTTGTAAACAATTAGTTGAATGAGAATTTTTTTTTGCTTCTGTTCCATTCCAAGTGCTGCTGCTAACAAAAATCTCAAGTGATTTTCAATTGCCAAGTTCCTAAAACTTTGAATCAAGGTTTCTTAATGTGGTATCCATAAATCATAAGCAGCACCACCATCCATTTGACCCATACCTAGAAATCCATGGATAAATTTCAGAAAGTATGTGAACCTGAATTGGTGAGGGGAGGATTACATCTTTATTTTCACTAACGTGTAACTAAAATGTATTTCCTTTAGTTATTTAAAAATATTCTGAGAAATGTCTTCTGCCAAGGGGGTCCATACAACACACATACATACACACAGAGAAAAGTGCAGCTTTAAAAATAAATTAACCCTTATGATATCTCTCTAAGAACATCAATTATTCCTCCTAGAGAGATAGATATAGAAATATATATCTCAAGAGCAAAATTTTAAGAAAGAAAAATAAATTAATAAAAATCTACTAACTTCACAATTTTAAATCGCTGGTTTCCTCTCAGATAGGATAGCCTGCTGACCAACTTATTGAATGATCTTTTGAATTTGAATTATGAATGTAAAATAAGTCAGACAGAACACTTCACATCTTGAAATTGTCCAAAGGCCACACATATGAGCATTCCTGTATGTACTATATCTGAAGTTTCCAATGGGACTAGATACTTTACATTTCTTGTTCAAGGATATGGATTGGATATGGATTTGTGGGTGGATGACAAGGTGCTAATGAGGCGCTAATGTCTGCACTGCTGGCAAAGTGCCAGCCAAGCAGTGGGAGGATTAGCACATTTATCTACATTAGCCCTGGACAAAGTGGGGAGGGGCTGGGGGAAAGCCAACTGCAGGTTGAATAACTTGACTTCTCATGGAATCTGTGCCCTATTCCTAACATAGAAGACTGTTTCCAGATAATTATGCACTTTTCCTAGGTGGGGTGGTGAGTTCTCATGTGGATACACTTGACTTGGCTCTCATTCTGGAATAAATTAGTTAGTATAGGTAAATTCAGGACTTGCCCAACCCCATCACCAACTCAGGATATAGTCATATTAGTGGAACTGGGTAAATCTTCTTTCCTAAGTTAAATCCATTCTTCACATATGTAACTTCAGTCTCCACAATTGTCATCGTTTTCTGAATTCAAAATTTATTTTAAAAAGAGAAAAGCACTTACATTTCTAATTTTGCCATCAAAAACTCACATCACTGAGTTTCTAGCCAAACTGCTGATTGGAAAAACCCCAGAGAGCCCTGAAATTTCAATAGAATTATATTGCCTGAGTAGAATACAGCTTAGGTGCATCCACATTAGCCATTCTCACCTAGATCTCTATGACAGTCATTTCAATAGCTATTACTGCAGCTACATTGAAAAAAAACTCTCAGTTTTGTACTTATTAATGTAGATATACTTTTTTAAAAGACAAAATAAGGATTTTGTTGTTGTTGTTGCTTCTAACGCAGGTGTACACTTAAAGAGGTGAACTACATTTTCCCTCTAGCAAAATCATATTGCACTAGAAATGTTCAAATGGCTGAAACATGAAAACTACACAATATTAATAGAGCCAAATAATTATTTTAATTTGCATATGGGTATGTGGCAGTTTACACTTTTTTCTGTTCTTTCCATTTTAAAACATTTTATTATGCTTGGTGAAAGAGTGGAGAGGCTAGCCACAATTGATGAGATCAAACAAATCCTGCTGGATAAGTCTGTAGGAATTCAATTGATTCTGATAGAAATATAATGCTTATTCTAGAAGAGCAAACTGAACAGTTTTGGGAAAAGCACAAAATTCTCTTCATGACCTTACCTCAAGCTTCTTCCTGAAACAAATGTATATTTTTAACACCTATATTCTTTCAAAAATTGGGACATGGCTACTATGATAGCTCATCAATCTCTATAGGATTTAAGTGGAGGATCACCCAGGGGACAATGGAAAGGGGCATGACTGTTATGAGATGACTACAACTAATTACAAATGGGGAATTATGGCAGGAGATGTAGGATAAAAGATATTATCAAAGAAATATATGATGCAATATGGTTGGGGGAAGGGAGGAAAAGGATGGAAAGATGAGCCAGATGGCAAAAGTAAAAGATAAATCAAGCGATAATCTCTGTATTTCATTGGAGTATATGCTATGTAAAGAGAAGGAGTCAAAAGGATTGAGTGTTCTTGATGCAGCAAACCTATGGGAATACATGACCAAAAGTCACAGAGACCTAGAAGGCATTTGGAGCAGGGTGTTGAAATCTAGAGGGATGTAGAGGGATAGTCACATCAATAATTGCTGTATTGGAATTCATTGCACTCTATGGTAAGATCCATAGACATACAAAATAGATTGTCCTCACCATTCACAAAATAAAAATAATTGAATTAAAGCAATATCCTGCTCAGATGATAGCAGGCAATTGGAAGGTTAGCCCATTGAATTAGTTTTTCTCTTTGTCTCTGGGTTAGTCTAGTTGTGTCTTTCTGTGTCTATCTCTATCTCTGTCTCTGTCTGTCTCTCTTTCTCTCTCTTTCTTATATACACACAATAAAGGTGTATATATATAAACATATCATATATAAATAAACATAACATATACACATGTTATGTAGATATATATCTTAGGCAGACACTGCTAATAAATAATGAACATCCTAAAATTAAATAGGACAGTGTACTTCCCACACTTAGACAATTACAAAACAATTTCAAAGATCCCAAGAGCATTCTTATGATGGTATTATATTGTTCTGACATTTAGAACACTATGTTGTCAAAAGAATCAAAATTACATGTTACCAAAAGGACAATGCAACAACACATAGAATAGGCTGCTCCAATTGACCAATGAGAATTTGTGTATCAGAAATACTATGACATATATAAACAAATATATAAGGGACAAGAAAAGGAAGTGATAGTCACTTAGAAATAGACTAGATAGATTAGAAAAGTCAAGAAGTAAAAATTAGAGATACCAACTAGATGTCCCTTCTTACACTGGAATTCAATTATTACACAAAGATCTAGAGGAAACTCTCCTTTGTGTTAGGTAATATTCAATGGAAGCTTTATAGGATGGAATGGACATGAATCATAAATATAAGGAGGTAATGATAATTTGAGATCTTCATGAATTGAAGAAATGCTTAGCCCAATGAGATCCACCAAATGATCAATCTTTATCTGCAAAATCATATTTCCTTTCATTAACTATTTTGATATAGTCAGTGAATGATTAATAATTATTAGTGTCGCTCAATTTTTTACTTGAACCCTTTAATACATGTTATTACTGAAAATCATTCATTTAATTAATTAAAAATCACCTAGAGTTTGTTATCTTAAATTAATATTCCAAATAGCTAAGACATTTTCTGTTTAATTTCCTTTATACAATGCCTCTTAAAATGTTTCTATATACATAAATAAGCCAATAACAACATCTACACAGGGAACAACAGTCGTAGTAGTAATGACAATAATAATAATAATAGCAATAAGAATAGTTATTATTTAAAGTTTACAAAGTACTTTAAAAATATGATTTCATTTTATCCTTACAATAACTCTTTCAAATTGATGTTATTATCCCCATTTTACAGAAGAGAAACATACAAATAGAGCCTGACTTGCTCAAAGTCGCATAGTTATTAAGTGGCTAATATCAAATTTGAACTCAAGACATATTGACTGTAAGTCTAACATTATATCCATTGTGCTATCCAGTTGCCTGAATCAATGAATTGATAAATTATGATTTTTGGTTGAAGTTTTGTAATTAAAGCTAATAATTTCACTTGTTTTTTGGAAAAGCTTCTACAACAGAGTCATTGATAACAATGAGAAAATTAAGACATGCTTCAACTTCTATATCTTGCACACCACAGCCAATAACTTGTATATTATCATAGGATCATAAATTTAGCCCTATAAAGATCTTCAGGATAATCTGGTCCAATCCCTCATAAAAGATGGACCCCAAAGAGATTAAATGCCAAAGGTCCCAGATCAGAGGTGAGATTTGAATCTATACTCTTGCCCTCAAGATTCAGTGCTCTTTTAGCCACACCAGATTTAATATTTTCATATGTTAAGGCCCTATGACAACTCACAATTAGTTTCTTTTTATTACAGACAAAGAGAACCACATTCATGAATTTGCTAATTGTTCTAAGATATATTCATGAGATAGCATTTCATCTTTGTCAATAATATTGACAAAATCCAGCAATAAATTTTATAAATATAAATAAAAACTATAAATACAAATTTATCAAAAATAATCAGTGCATATACACAAATTCTAAACAAAGGACTGGTGATTTGCAAAGTTTGAAGAACCTAATATAATCACTTTCTATATCTATACAGAGTCTATGATTTAGATAAGTCTTAGAAAAATTTCTGAGGCATATAAAGATTAAGGGGCTCCTCCAGGGACACATAGCTAATAATTATCAAATATAGAATTAGAGCCAGATCTTTTTTATTCCAAGCCTAGCATTTCATCCACTATACCATGTTATGTGTATAATGTGATGAAGTGACCTAAAGGGACATTCTCTGAAACATATGAAGATATTCCCTGAGTGCTTCTAGTAGACTATATGGAATCTTGAGAACTTATTTGGGTCTAATATGACTCAGGGGACAGCAATAGGAAATGATAGAACATCTCCCAAATTATCTACTGAGCAGGAAGAATTAACATGTTACAAGAGAAGACAGCTTTCCTCTTTGGAATCTCTTGGCTGTGGCTCCTCGGCAAAAAAGATGTAAAGTCTGTGAAAAGTAGAGAACACTTTTCTATTCAAGTGTTATGATAACTCAACTCCATGGCAGCTTCAATTTGAGAAGTTAACCAAGTAACTTAGCTTGCACTGGAGCTCCTGTTACCTCTTTTTGTGTTTGTTCATTCCTTGAATAGATGACCTTGTAATTTATAAAGAGTATGAGACAGCTAGATGATAAAGTTGCTGGAATGCTGAATATGAATTTAGCATGTGTATCCCTGGGCAAGTCACAATTTCTCTCAGTCTCATTTTAATCATCTGTAAATGTGGATGATAATAGCACCTAATTCATAAAGTTCCTATAAAGATCATCATAAAGAGAACATAATAGAGAGCTTTACAAACTTTAAAATGCTATGTAAATGTTAGTTTTATAATCACTGATATTATATAAAATATAACATTTATAATGTCATATCTATATATCATAATTAAATATATACTATTTATTACTTATATATCTATATATTATATTTATATGCCATATAACTTTGTGAATAACAGCTATATATAATTATATAATAAAATTTATTGACATTATGGTTATTGTCATAGGTTACTAGAACAATGGCAGCAACAGGGTCTAATGTGATTGGTTGTACATATAACAATTTGGGTATGACAATAAATGGGTAGCATCAAGGGAACTCTCAGCTATTGCTCCAGGAACCTTGGAAAGAAATTGTCATCTGTAGATGGCCCAAATTTGTAGATGTTCCATTTTATCAAGAGTTGCCCAGAGAATAACAAAACTAAGATGAAATATAAAATGATTGTCATTGCAAAAAAAAAAAAAAGGCATACAAAATTGCTTTATAATCTGATAAATCCTAAAAATTAACTTCCCAGCTAATTGTAACAATAGTTATTAGTTGTTATTGTCTCATATTAATCCTATTAGCTCTATTGATATATATTATGAGTCTTCCATGCTTAATTTTTTCCCTTTATGATGGAAATAAAATTTCTCTCTGGGAGAGAAATAAACTACCTAATTCATGCCAGATTCATGTTTATACATTGGATATGTTTGTTACTGTGCCTCTTAGTGGGAAACTCCAAACTTAGGAAATATAAATTTTTACTATAATTATTACAGGGCACACAGGGTAAATGTTCTATCCTTCCAATGAGTGTGAAAATGGAGAGTCTAAACCCATTAAATAGAGGCCTGGGGTCCCCAGCACTATATCTGGTCAGCATGTGATTGAAGGACAGGGAGTTGTGTTGGACTTCAGCCTCAAAAGCAATTCCTCTAAGCTATACCGGTGTGTGTGTGTGTGTGTGTGTGTGTGTGTGTGTGTGTGTGTATACACACGCACACACATATGCACACCCACAAACATATGCACGAGACTTTTCAGGAAAATGTATCAATTTTATAAAACATGTTACACAGATGGGGATATAATGAAGGATAAGTTTTACTTTCATTTAATACATTATCATCTATATCAGTTCTTTTAAAATATAATTTTTTATAATCAGTTGACAAGGCAAAAATTTAAATATACATTCTGAATTTTAAAATGATGATAAGCCTTAAAGAATATAAGGCAGCATTCTCACAGTGATTTTATGACATCATTTTGTGAAACCTCCTACACAATGGTAGTTTTGCTTTTTTCCAGAGTGAATGTTTTCAGCAGAATTTTTTTTTTATTCTAACAGGATCTGAATGTGTTAGATTTAGGGAAAAAATAAAATGTGCTATTATTTAGTTTTCACAGTAATGAGTAAGTTACCTTAAAAATAGTCCATTACTATTTCCAGGTATCAAAATAGATCAATGCTAAGTAGAATACAGAGTAAATCAGAAGCTTTGATATTCCAGGAGAGTCAGAAGAATTGGGTGCTAGCCCCAACTCTACCACTAATTTGTTCTGTGGTTTTGGGGAAATCATTTGATTTTCTTGAACCTGTTTCCTGTTTTCTAATCTCTAAAATGAGAGATCTGGGCTAAGATTCTTTCAAGATATAAATATTCAGTAATTTGAGGGAAAACAAAGAATAGAGCAGTGATTTCACTGGTATGAAAAACTGACCCCAAGTAAGCTTTCTTAACCTGGGCATGAGAAGTTGTCTGCCTGGCCAGGATCATACAGCTAGGAAGTGTCAAAGGAAATATTTGAACCTGATATTTCTGACTTTAAAGCTTGTTCTCTATTCTCTCTATGCCATAGTGCCTTGAAAATATGTAGAAGTAATTAAGGCAAAAGGAATAAAAATATCCTTCCCCCAAACTCAGAGGTGACATAGTTTGGAAAGAATTAAGAGAGAAAAGAAACCATTCTGAAATGTTATGAATATCTTTAATTATACAAAGGCTAAATGTTAAAGAGTTTCAACAATAAGAAACAAATACTTTAAAATTAAGAAAACACTTTTCAGACAAGCATTTAAACTTTCCAACTACTGTTAAAAAAAACTTTTATCAACTCTATCTTTAAAAAAATACATATATGAGTTTTGTGGTCGCCCCATACAGATCAGTATAAATTCAATCCAATTTAAAGCACAGTAACAATGTGGGCAGTCTCAGACTATTACTTTCAATGGGATTGAGTCCCTAAGGATGACATAGACTTAGTCCCATTGAAAGTAATGGGGTAAGCAATCACATGCCATTACTTTCAAGGAGACTCAGTCTATACTATCCATAATAACATGGTAATATAAATCTGCACTGATTCATCAGCATGAACAATGAAAATGTAAAAGAATGGCAAAGCAGCAAATGTGATCCCAGAGACAAAAAGAAAGAGAAAAAGAAAGGGGAGGGAGAAGCCCTCTGAATTCTCTGTGTCAATAACTCATCAATGATGAAACTTTATTAAAGTAGAGCCAAAAAGGCATAAGAATATAAGGTAAGATGACATTAAAATAAAGAAATTTGAGTGCCTGATGGCATTTTTGCACCCTTGACCTCATGACTTAGGGTGGTAGGAATTTTACTGAAAAACCCATACCTAGAACTCATAATTAGAACCCAGAACCCTTCCTTTTAGCTTTAAATTTATAAAAACAAGAAGAAAAGGGGCAGCTACGTGGCACAAAGGATAGAGCACCAGCCCTGAAGTCAGGAAGACCTGAGTTCAAATCTGATCTCAGACACTTAACACTTCCTAGCTGTGTGACCCTCTGCAAGTCACTTAACTCCAATTGCCTCAGCAAAAAGTCAATTAGTTAATTAATTAATTAAATTAAAAACAAGAATAACAAGGAAAAAATGTTAACTTGGAGAAGGCAAACATCAAACTTAAAATATCTTTCTTAAATAATAATAATAATAATAATGTTCTTCATACTTAGTTTGATATTTCTGTGAAACTTCAAGAATTTCCCCTTCCTTTGGGTCCTCTCAATGTGTGAACAAGGTAGTACATCATTCTTTTCCATGAAAATCTAGATTCTAATAGCAAGACTGACAGGATTTTTTCTTTCTTTTCATTTCACACAAGAAATCAAATTGTAGAAATCAATGAAGGATTTACTTCTTCCTGTCATTGGTTCCTTCTGAGAATCTCCATTTTGAGAAAACACCTTGGATATTTAACTCCCCTCCTGGTTATGATAATGACTCTCTCCAAACCTTACCACCATGCTACCATTCAAGTATTTTTTTTTTTTTTTTTTTTTGCTTTCCACCCCTTTCAAGCTCTTTCTATTTCTTTCCTTTTCCTATTAGAATGTTAGCCCTTCAAATGTCAGGAATTATTTAGATTTTTGCTTGTATTTGTACTCCAGCACTTGGCATAGTACTTGGTGAATAATAAACATTTAATAAATGTTGCCTATTTGCCATCCTTTCCTTTTTAGTCAAATTCCTGGAAAAAACAGCATATGCTCACTGCCTTCTCTTCCTTTCCTCTAACACTTCAATCCTTTGCAAGCTATCTTCTGTTCTTATCACTCAAAAACAAATAAACAAACAAACAAATAAAAAAACATTATCCTAGAGGAGACCAACAATAATTTAATTTCCAAATCAGCTGATCATTTCTCAGCTCTTGGCCTTCTTAATCCATCTGCTGCACTTCATGACCACCAACCCTTCTGGATAATCTGTACTTTCTGAGTTTTCTTGAACTTATATTTTCTAAATTCTCCTATCAGTCTCCTGCTCAGTCTCATTAGTTGGCTCATATTATGCCCCTCAATGTTTGTGTTCCCCAAGGCTCAATTTCTCTAAGATACCTTATCAACACCCATGATTAAATTCTATGCAGAATACTCTGATTATGTGTATGCACACCACACACACACACACAACACACACACACAGAGTATATGTGTGCATGTGTGTGCTCAACATGTCCAAAAGAACACTCATTATTCCCCCCAAAAAAACCCTACTCTTCTCAGAAACTTTCCTATTTCTGTCAAGTACATAATTATTTTTCAGTCCCACAGATTTGCAGCCTTAGCATGATCCTCAGTTTTCATTCTCCATCATCCCAATATCTAGTTGGCAAATTCTGCCATTGCTATTTCCCCATTTCTTGCATCTGATCTCTTCTAACAATCATAAGTCACAACTTAGCTCAAAACCTCATAACCTTTGACTTAGTTTACTGCAATGGCTTCTTAATTGGTCTCTATGTCTGTCACCCCTCTCCATTCCACCCCACCACATTGCTGCCAAAATGATTTTTCTTTATATACAGATATGATCACTTCACTTCCATATTCAGTTGACTCCAATGGCACTGTATTATTCTAGAATAAAATATAAAAATTTAAATTTTAAAACTTTTTATAATCTGACACTAATTTGTTATTCAGGCCTCACTATACATTACTCCTCCTATGCAATGTCTTTTAACAAATTCTCTGCTCTCTTGGCAGGACACTCCATTTCCCATCTCAAACTCTTTGCACTGGCCATTTCTCACCTCTGGAAAGTACTACTTTCTCATCTCTTCCTCATCAAATGCCTATGTTCTTTCAATATGTGGACAATGTACCATTGTCTGCTACAATCTTTCTTGATCCCCACAAATGCTCATGCCTTCCCTCCCAAATATCTTGTATTTAACTATTTTGTGTTCTTTTTAAATTTATTTTCTTGACATTAATTCTATATATCCTTTTAGATGTACTTCAGACTTTTCCATTAGATTAAATGTATCAATTGTTTCATTCTTTATATTCATATCCTGAAGATTTAGCACAGTCCTTGGTACATAGGTAGCAGTTAGTAAATGTTTGTTGATTGAATGATTGAAAAGGAAAAGGAAATTCTCACCACCAAGATCTTTGGCTCTAGCAAATGTTTCAACATCAGGTCTAGATATGGTTTTATAAATGGAAATGATATTAAAGATGTATTACCAACAGCTTTGCAACTATACCCAGAGACCACTAGGCTTTTCCATCTGACTTGCATCTAAAACCTCCTAAATGGGTTGTCTATCTCTATTAGAATGCATATTCCTTGAAATCAGGGAATGCCCTGACTTTCGATTTATATCCTCAGTGCTTTACACAAAATAAGTGCTTAATAAATGTTTTTTTCATTCATTGGAAAATCTCGCAGTTCTATCAATAATCACAAGCTACCTCTTGCCACACAAGCACGTTCTTTAAAAAGAAATACTCTCCTTTGATGCTACATTGCGATAAACAGTGTGAAATGCCACAAAATGGCAGTTGACCCAAGAGACAATGGAAATAGAGGTGACTGATAGTAAGGAGACTGTATGGTATCATCAGCAATAACTTGTCTATAAATAGGGCAAGAATTGGAGGGGGATAGGAACCATGTTACTAGCAAAGATGTTCCTATATAAAGAATCACAAAGGTTCAGTCTCAGGACTATGCCAATATTCAATAAAGGTAGAAGACCTAGAGGAAAGTTTCCAGTATAAAAAAAGGTACTACATAGACAATAGAAAGATATGGATAAGAACTGCAATGGATGAGAAGGCATGGGTTTAGTGTGCAACAGAGAAGGGGGCTACTCACAATAGTGAGTTCACGAACCCATCGAAGTAATTAAGATCTGAATAAAAGATATAAAAGCTGGCTTTTATTATTAATATCAAATAGATCCTCACATAATACTCTTTCTTTTTAACTTTAGGAACCATGTGTTAATAGACTATAAGGTGAGCAGGATGCTCTCAGGGAAAAGAAAAACCTGGAAAGTCCTCCATAAACTCGAGCAAAGTGAAATGTACTATATACAAAGTAATAGCAATGTTCTGTGATGACCAGCTGTGAATGACTTTACTATTCTCAACAGTACAATCATCCACAACTACTCTGAAGGACATAATGAAAAATTCTATCCATACTCAGAGAAGGAACTGATTTTACTTCAGAGACTGAAGCATTCTCTCTCTCTTTTTTTAACTTAATTTTTCTTGAAGGTTTTTATTTTCCTTAGGTTGATAGATCTATTTTTTACAACAACTTTTATGGAGATATTTTGCATAATTTCACAATTGGTGGGGCAGTTAGATGGTGAACTGGATAGAATACTGACCCTTTAGTCAGGAGGATTTGAGTTCAAATCCAACTTCAGACATTTAATATTTTCTAGCTATGTGACCCTGGGCAAATCACTTAACCCCAATTGCCTAAGAAAAAAACAAAACACAAATGGTTTCTTAGTTGTGGGTAGAAGGATAAAAGAAAGAATCGAAAACTCAAAAGTTTTTAAAAACAAATGTAAAAAAAATTGTTTTGAATGTAGGCAAGGAAAAAAATTTAAATAAATAAAATAAAAACAGAAAAAAAAGACTCTAAGAAGCTTAAAAGTTGTCAAAGTCTTGTTCTGGCTTTCCAGGTAAAAGATGCAAGCAAATTAAAAACAAGTTTTCCAAGTATTTCCAAGGTTTAATATGTCTGATGCAGTTGAAATTAGGTGACAGATATATACTTGCTAGAATCTTAAAGAAAAAAAAAAACTACCCATCTGGGAACAGGTGACATTAGAGTCCCAAACAATAATCAACATGATGACAAAAGACACAGACAATAAAGTAAACAACAAACTGAAAATCTTCAAGTTTAGAGATGTCACTTGTCATACTGTATAGCAATCAGACTTTGTCAGAGATCCAGAGAGGTCACCATCACTTTAAGAAGTGCCAGGTTAACCCTGGCAACAAAAATGAAGATACATGAAAATGAAATAGGGAACACAAAAATATGAAACAAAATTGAAGTACCTGATTCTGTTTGACACTGATTTTTTAGCCTTGATAATTATCAAAGGAATATCTAGTTTTTATGTAATATCACAGTTATTAGATACAGTGAGAACAAATACTCTTGTTCCTGTTGAAATACAATTGTTTACTTGCTAAATTGAAGGACACATTTGAGCTTGAGAACCACACCAAATAACCTAATAACCTTTCTGATAATTCATTTGGTATAACCTGGTGATTATAAAAAAAAAGTTGATACTGTGTTTTTTACTCTCCATATTTTTTGTGTCTTTCTTACAAGCTTATTTGTTGTTTTAGCAACCACTTCATTTAAAACTCAGATTTTGGTAATGTTCAGGTATTATTTCTAATTTTGAAATTTCCAGAGACACAGGAAAAGAATAAATGAAACTGCTTTAATGGTGGGATTATGAATCGATGTGCTTCCATGAAAAGTCATTAAAATTATTCAGATAAAATATCTAAAAATACCATACTCTTTGTACCAGAGATTCTACTGCTAGATAAGGACACACACATACACACACACACACACACACACACACACAGAGAGAAAGAGAGAGAGAGAGAGATGCACAGAGAGAGAGAGAGAGAGAGAGAGAGAGAGAGAGAGAGAGATGCACAGAGAGAGAGAAAGAAGGAGGAGGGAGAAAGGAAAGAAAGAAGAAAGGAGGAAGGAAAAAGAAGGAAGAAAGGAGGAGAGGGAGGGAGAGAAGAAGAGAGAGAAGAAAAGAGGGTGGAAAATAAGAAAAAAGGAAGGAAGGAAGGAAGGAAGGAAGGAAGGAAGGAAGGAAGGAAGGAAGGAAGGAAGGAAGGAAGGAAGGAAGGAAGGAAGGAAAGCAACAAAATATTTATTAACAACATATTTGAAACAAGATTTTCTGTGGTAGCAAATAATAGGAAATAAAGCAAAGGGTTATCAGATAGGGAATGGTTAAGCCACTATAGTAGTTAAATATATGTAATAGAATATTAATGTTGGCAAGAATGGAAGAACTCTAACCTTCAAAGTTCTTCAAGTATTGAGTTTGGGAAGCCTCTGGTTTTCAGTTTTTAGAAGAAGAATAGAAGAGGACTACCCTACTTCTGATTGCTGAAAGAGAGACTCTGGGAGGATAAGAGAGGAATGAGCAGTCTCCATCATGTCCCTGTTCCCTGCCTGCTATCCCAGAAACTACTCTTACATTAGAATCTCAGGGAAGTTTTCCCTTTGGTAAGATATAGAATTCTCCCTTGGCTGAGCAGTGGTACTTCACTTATAATGGAGGAGCTCCTTCACTCTGTATTATCTGGCATATATTTTTCTATATATATTTTATGTGATTTCCATTTTGCTATGGAATTGGATAAATAGGCTTCTGTTCTATCTGCCATTTTAGTTCACTGTGGAACTGATATTGGGTGGGAAGTAACTAGGCCTTGGATATGCAAGTTGGGGTCCCTCTTTTCTTCAATAATGAGAAATAGTGATCATAAATTGGATAAAACCTTATCACATTGCCTAGACTAATAATATTTAAAGGAGCAGATAAATATAATCTTTGCCGGGTCTTTTCTCACTCCAAGGAGAGCAGACTGGCCTCTGCCTCCAAACTCCTGCTTCCCATCTAGGCAGGAATTCAAGCCTCCTTTCAAGAAAGGCAATGGGAGAAGAGGCTGGAGATGTCTATGTTGCCATACAACAACAACTCCTCATAACACCTGGGCCTCACTACATGGGATCCTTATTACATAAAAATTGAAGGTATCAATTTTTTTAAGTCCTTAATCAAATTGAAAGAATTATATGGAACTCTGAAAAAAGTCCAATGATGTCACACATTACTGGCAAAAGAAGATGAAGTCAATTTGGTTTGGAACCAGTCAATGAGCTGAGAGAATCCTTCAAATTTAGGATCTGGGAATTCCAAGATCCTGAAGGAATTTTTCTTGGAAAGAGAATATGTCCACTTCTTCTTCCCCACTGATCATACTACTGAAGAGAATAAACCAGTATTAGACAATGCATCTAATTGGGAGTAAAAAGACATGTGGCTGGAAAGGCAATCATGAATCCAGAGGTATGATTATACATAACCAGATTATGATTTTGTGAACTTCAAATGAGCTGGAGATCCATTTGTATACTGGTAGCAATGTTCACTGGCATAAATTCCAATAATAACCTCATAGCAATAAGCTAATGCTAGCCTCTATATTAAGGACCAAGAAATATACCAAGGACAAACAGGATGCATGGAAGAAAATGAACTTCAGAACTATTCAGAAACAATGACCCTTGGAATTCAGTAGAGTTGCAACAAAGGAGAATTTCATAAAGATTACATGAAGGGAGAAAAGGATTTCCAGGAGTTATATTTACCCTTTGGCTATATGTGCTCTCTACACATGTTTCAATAACATATTCTAAGTGTGAGTCCCATTCTTCCTGGGATTTTATATGTACAAGAGGAGGGTGTGCTCATAACTTTTTGGAGGAGGTAGTTGATTTTTAACAGCTGTTTATTCCTAGTAAAACACTCTTTAAAAATACCCATTCTAAAAGCTAATTAATCCTTGATGATAATCAATAGAAAGCACACTAGTTGGGGCTCATGAGCAAAGTATAAGAAACCTTCTCCCTCCCTTTATTACCTATAGAACCCTGAGGGGAGAAGTAGTTAGCCACCCTTATTGGCCAACATTTCAGTTCCTACTGAGTTCAAAAATTAACTCTGGAGGTATACTACATCATAAACCTTAATAACTAGACTTTCATGTTTGTTACAAATTCTTATCCTATCCTGAGATAAATATTATCATCATTTTTTCTCACTCAATAATTCATAATTCTGAAAAAAAGAGAAAGGAAAAATCCTTCCTATTTGCTTATTTACTTTAGAATCTGAATATCAGATATTTGGAGAAGAGTGAGTGAAAAGTGAAAGAGAAAAAAAAGGAAATAAAGAAAATACCAAGCTAGAAGCCTATAAAATTTAAAATTAGACACTAATGCCTATAGATCTTAAATGCTTCCTGCTATAGTGTCCTATATATGAAAAGTGAACAAGATTTCTTGACTTGCCTATATAAATGTTTCCTCCCTCTTGCATATATATATGTATTTATGTATGTGTGTATATGTGTATATACACATGTATGTGTGCATAAATACACACATACATAATATGTATGTGTTTCAAAGATAAAAGGGTTCTTCATCCAGAAGCTATAGACTCTCGAAAGACCAATATGACAAAATCAGATCCCATCAAGCAAGCTGAGTGCTGATAGCCTTTTTCTATCATAAACAAACAATTGAAGTCATGAATATATTGGACTCAAGCTCTAACATAATAGAAAAATGAATGTGCTCAGGTCACCTGATTTTTCAATGTTCCCAAGCCACTTCCCAAAGATACAATTTAGAGATGTTACTTATCTGTTCTTGTGAAGGGAATTTCCATATGATAATTCCTTATCCCTTCTATCAACCAAGAAATTAATCATATGTTATACCTATGACACTGTTCTCAAAGAGTTCCTTTCCCATTCATAGCCAGACAGCTCTTTGAGTTACCTAGAAATAATTCTGGATTTTCTGCTGTGGAACAGTCATGATAAAATCCCTAGCATCACCCACACTATGATTAATATTTCAAATGGACTGGTATTAGCATTAGTTTGTATTTAAAGAAGTCATTGAAGAGACATAAATAATTGGGAGTCCTTGGAAGCATATCTGCAAGCTGGTATGGGGAAACGATCATAGATTCTCATCAAGTAAGAAACTAAAAAACATAAGTTTATGAAACAAGAAAGATAAAAATGAAAAAGCAAGATTTAGATGAGAAAGTAATTTCCCCTCTAAATAACATTGAAATTTAGATATTGAAATACTTTTGTCCTATAAGACTGGCCTTTGAAGTAATCACTGTTACTTCTGGGGGAAAAAAGTCAAAGCAACAGGATAGCATATCATATCATATTTATCGTGTCATACCATGGGAAAGGTATCCCATGAGGATTCTTTTTCTCTGTATAAGAAAACATAAATGCCAGACATATTTTAGGGACAGCTTTAGCTGCATTTGCTCTAAGCAACGGTACTGGCCAGATATGATTTGTATTCATTTCTGTATTCATTGTATAACCCTAGAATTTTGCCCAGTTCTTTTCTTTACTTGAAACAGTCTCAGGACTACAGACAATTTTCAACATGATAGTACTAGCGAGGCGATAATATACCAACTAAGTGTGGATGAGCTTAAACAATCTTGATACAACATTTACATTGCTAGATAAGTCTTCCCTTTTTTTGTTTCTATCAAAAGAAGCTCAATTTCTCTTTTCTCCTTTAAAACTCTTAGATTTTCAAGACTATATCAACAAGGGGGAGGAGGGGAGAAATCATTTTGCAAAGTGCTTTTAGCAGAACTACCAAAGGAAAAATGATACAACCAAATTTAACGTATTGAGAGTAGATTTTTCCCTTTTTTAAAAAAGAAAATATATTTGACTCTGGATCTATAGTAATGAAAACAGGCTGAATAAACAGCCATACCAGTAAATTTTTTTCATATAAATGAAACATGTGTTTATTTGAGTTGGGGGAGGAAGGAAGAGAAATTGAATGCAATGACTTATTTTGTTTGGCATTTTTTAAAAACCTCTTTAGGAAGTGGGTCCTAAACTATAAGAAATAAAAGGAATTTTTATATGATAAGATTCATCATTATGTTGATTCATATATAATGTGGATCAAATCATGTCCCCAAATATAATAAGCCTGTTGTGATCATGGGTGATCTGTAATATGAATGGTGGGAGTTCATTCTCCAACATCATTTTTATAGTTGGGTTTTGTTGGGAAAAAAATGCACCATCTCATTTATCAAAGTAATTTGCAGTGAATGAGGAGAGAAAAAAGCTAATAGATGGGAAATTATGGAAGCCAAAACTAGCCCAAAGAATTATATCAACAAACACTACATTTTGAAGAAAAAACACTGAGTAAAAAAAAAAATTAAAAAGAAAAACCATTGAGTGTTTACAATATCTGTTTAGCAGTAGGTAGAACTTTTAAACTGAAAGGGATTGGGGGAGTAGAAGCTATCATTCAGCCTTACTCCTCTATCCTTGATAAAGTTCCTTACTGGGTTTGAGCAGCTGCTATTAAACTAAGAGTACACTTTTTGATGTTAGTTTATCTTTGATATTATACAGCACTGGTGGGCACCATGGTTACCTCCAGAAACTGCAGAATTGTCATGTTGAGCATTTTAATGTCACCTTTAAGTGCCCTCACTTCCATGTTCTCTATTGATAACCTCATTTTTAGAACTGTCCAGCAGAGAATCATCACATTATAGAATGTTTGAGTTGAAAAAGATCATGAGGATCATGAATTCCAATTCCCTCATTTTGCAATATATATAGGAGCTTGAATGTAGTAGGCATCTAATAAATGGTTGCTATTTTTATTATTTGAATCTTCTAAATGCCTATTGACTTGACTTGAGTTATAGATAAGGAAAACTAAGGCTGAAGCTGTAAAGTGACTTATCCAATATTATATAGATGGCTAATGGCTGAGCTAAGAATAGAACACTAATCACACAACCCTCAGTTATCAAATGGCATCATGAAATCTAACTCTGGGTTAGAACATAGCACTCTAGCTAGTGCATGCATAATAAGCATCTAACAAATGTTTGCTAATTGATTGGATGCCTACCTCAAACATCCTTTTTATTGTCTGTCTTTAGCATTTTCTCCCAACTTAAAGGCTCACCACCATTCTTGTGTTTACCAATTCTGGTCCCTTTCTCAACTATCCCGCACTCACCATCAGTAGAGAATTCCTTCTCTTCTTAGAAAAGTAAGTACATGAACTGTATTACTTTAAAATTTATTCATTTTCTCCCTTACACTAAGGATTTGATTTTAGAAATTTCAAAGACAAACCTCATGGTGCCTCCAAGTGGAAAGATGGAATTGAAGCTTGAAAATTGGCTTACTTTCTTATAGATACAGTCTGTCCCAAAAGCACTAAGAGTTTCTGAACACCTTCTACATACACATCACTGAATCCTTCTATGAAGCTTTAGCACAGGATCTCCCAGTTTTCACAACCTATCTTTTCTGAAAACTCAAAGAGCTTTTCATTTGGTAGCTCTGAAATTCAAAGTGGGGTAATAATAAGGGTATTTTTATGGTTTGCATATTTTAAGATTGCAAAAAAAAATATTCAGTAAATAAATCACTCCTACATTAAGAATGATTACCAGCGTGTAAAGTGGAATGCCGAATTACCTTAGATATATTACCCACAATGCTTTTCAGGGCGGCAGCTAATTAGCAGCAGAAAGGTCATGCAAAAAATAATGTGATTAGAAGAGGTTGAAAGGAAAAAAAAAATAGCCACATATTTGGACATAGACCAAATTTCCTTTCTGCCACTGTAACTGAAAACCATTGCTTCAATATTTAATGAAATGCTTATGCTGCAGCACCTGGTCACATTGTCAGCACTGCCTAACCACTGCCTCCCCTGTGGGTCATTACTGCAGCCATCTGAAAGGGGGCAAACTGTTCATCGACTACAATAATGCCAGTCTTTAAGAATCTACAGCTACAAAACAGCAGGAGACAGAGTTCTTTGGCTTTGATCTTGGGGAAAATGGCTGGGGGCAAAATGCTATTTCCTACCATCAGAGACCATACAGTTAGCAATAATTCTGTAAGTCAAAACCCATTCCCGGGACCCAACTTGGCTGCCCTGCTTTGCTTTCTCTCCCCCTCGTAGAAAGCTAGCAGCTCCTGGTGAGAGATCCTTGTCAACAGGAAAACAGTAGTTCACGCTACCCAGCTAATGATCCAATGCATCAATAGCTCAAACAATCACAACAAGCAGATGTCCTAAGTTAATATAGACTTCCCTGGGATTTTACTTGTGAAACATGGCTTTAAAAGGCATTAGTCTTTTGTCCTCACTGGAGAACTGCTAAATCCTGGCACCAATTCCTTGGGTATGTGAACCTCAGCCTAATGGAATTTAATTACTTTAGTGGTATTAATCATCTGTACAGTAGAGCAAAGAGTATTTTATTACCACTTTTAAGGGTTATCGGCACATTTATTTCAAATGAACTGTCAAACGGCATTACGTGTAAGGCATGCCAGGTTTGAATTCTGCAGCTCAGGTGAAAAGAAATTTACAGTTTAAAACTCTTCCCCTATCATCAGAATCCCTTCCATTAATAGTGGGAGCACATATGTAATACTCTCAAAATTAAAAGAAATTAAATGTTGAATTAGCGATTCATTTTTTACTCTGTGGTTTTATTCCTTCCTTCAACCATTTTGACTACTCATTTGCAAAGGTTGCTTTATACCAGGGACCCCAGGAACACCAATTGGCATCAAATAGGCTGTGACACCATTACAGGCTTAGTTACAGGAAAGCCAGGCTAATCTTGTCCATTATCAAGCAACAAGCATCAGCTCAATAACAGAAGATTCTTCCAATTCTCTCTTCAGAGCAAATACTTGTTTGGGTAAATATTTAGGGGAAAATTAATACCTTATGTTACGTTCTATTTTTCACTATCTTTTACCTATGCTGAATTGTTCTCAACAAGATGCTGAGAAACTCTTGCATCATTTATAAAGCTCTCCTCCCAAGTTAAATAGACCTAACAGTGGACTATAAAATGCCAAATGGAGGTTAATCCAGTAGACTTCAGTCAACTTTCTGTGTGTTATGAAGCATATCGCAAAGCACAAAGTGCAGCAAGCTAGAGAGGGGTTGAAAAGAGGGCAGAGAATTCAGTAAAAAAAATTCGGCTAAAGATATGGTCAGAGAGTCCTGAATACCACAAAACAGTTTCCTCCACTATAGAAAGATTCCCCTTCCTCACTCAGTCCCAAGAAGCCAGCATCTACCTTGGAACTTGGGTCAGTATAAATGATTAAAGTGGGAAAAGAGATCCCCTCTGTATTTTTTCTAAATAAAATACCTTTGTTTTCTTCTTTCCCCTCATCTTTGACTCCTTACAATCCCAGACCTGTTCCATATCCACCTGTTTAAGACATTTTCCACTCATCTCATTTCAGAGACATTCTGCACTGAGCAGCAAATGAGAGCAATTTGTGACATGAGATACTGCATGTGCAAAAGACACATAATTAGTGTCAAAATGGATGCATTTGCTTTTTAAAGTCTATTTGTCCTGTGATTTCAAATGAATCAAGCTGCTATATCTCTCTCAACAGCTTCATGCTACTCTGTAATGAATTAAATGGCTCCTGTTGAAAAAAAAAAAGAAATGTGTAAGCTTCCTGAATAAAATGGCTGTCTCAAATGTTGGGATAAGAGAACTTTCAAAGGCTCTCATGTCTAGTACCCCTTCATTTAAAGATCTTTGCAAAGCACCAAATCTTTGAAGACAAAAAAAATCTGAAAATGAACGATCTCTTAAGTTTGTCTTTTCAAAGTTTATAATCATGAACAAGAAGGGGGGAAAAAAGGAAAGTTAAAGTATTTGGCATTGGTTAAATACAGAAATAGACCTTCAATTCCATAGGCAGCTTTATGATGTCTCACTGTATAGAAATTCTATATTGTGTTTTAAACACATGCATACACACAGGCATATATACTATGTACCCTTCATGTTCTATTATAGGAGCACAGATTTAAAACTGGAAAGGACCTTAGAGTTAATCTTTGCCAGTTCTTTCATTTTAATGTTAAGAAACCTATGGCTCAGAAAGGTACTATAAGTAACAGAGGTAAGCATTTTTCTGGATCCCATATTCTCTCTCATTTCCTAGGTCCCTTCCCACCCTAAGTTCTTACAATTGCTATTATTCTATCCTTGAATATATTTCTTCATTTCTGTTATCATTAAGATGACATTTATATGTTTTAAATATGCATGTATAATTATAATTATAATAGTTTATAGAGCTTTATGGTTTTGAAATACTTTTACTTACCTCACCTCATTTAATTTTCAAAATAACCCTCTGAAGTAATGTAAATATTATTATCTTGTCTTAAATTTATAATTGTAATACTATATATAAGGAATATATATATACATATATGTATATAAAAGGATATATAAATATAAAAGGAAAACTTCAATGAATGAACAGTTATTCCAAAGAGGGATGAGTTTCTCTCAGAGATGAGATCTACTGCTAGAATAATAGTTCTAGAGATGAAATAATTTTATTTTTACTTTGTATCACTAGTGCCTAGCATAATGTCTCACAATTAGGATTTGATTGATTTATTGGAAGGGATATGAGAAGTTATTCTTATCTCCTTATAAATAATTAAAATACTTTACAAATTAAAAATATTTAAAATTAAAATATTTAAAATAATTAATCTCTCATGTTTTCATTTGTTTGAGTAATACTTAGCACATAGTAGGCACTTAATAAATTTTTAAACTATTCATTTGATTCCTCCAAATACTGCTACCTACAAGTCTGCCCAAAGAAATGCAGGGCAAGTGTTCTTGTCCAATAAGAATCTGTCCATATGTTTCATAAATTATATGAGTCAATATAATATATCCACTTATGAAAGAAGAAATATCATCTGGGACCTTGAGGGATGTTCAAAAAGAAAAGAATTATTTGATTAATAAAGTATGAGAAAAAGAAAATCAGAAGGAATATTCTTATTGCTTCAATTAAATTAGGCTGGACAAAGTCCTATATCTAAAAGTGCTCAATATCCACTATTGCAAAAGCAGATTAGAAGGCTGACATTTAATAGCTAAGTAATTAATATCTAAGAACTTACTGAACTGAGAGTAAGGGAAAAGAAAACCCTTTCTGACATTCTACATGGAGGTCAGATTTACCTCCCTTTGGTCAGAATCTCCCAAAGCCTCCATTTTGTGGAGAGGTACAAGCTCATAAGGCAGCTGGTTGATGCAGTGTTCAGAGCACTGCAGTTGGGATCACAAAAATTCATCTTCAGTAATTTAAATATGGTCCCAGACAGTTACTATCATCCTGGGCAAATCACTTAATCCTGTTTGCCTCACTTTCCTCATCTGTATAAATACCTGAGAAAGGAAATGGTAAATCACAAGTATCTTTGTTAAGAAAACGGCCAAATGTAGTCACAAGGAATGAGACAAGGAACAACATACACAAAACCAGGTCCAGGAATTTTGATTGTTCTCTTACCTATTCTTCTGACTCCAAACTTCAAAAATATGCTCTTTATTGGATACTGTCTGCACCTCCTCCCTCTTCCCTTACTTTCTCAGTTCCCTTTTCTATGTTGTCCCTTTTCATTACATTTTAAGTCCTTTAGGATACAATCTTTCTTCTTCAGTTTGTATCTAGTGCTCAGCACAGTGCCAGGCATGTGGTTAAAGACTTAATAAATACTTTCTGGCTAGTGGCAAAGAATTGGAAATTAAGGGACTGCCCCATAATTGTGAAGTAGTTGAACAAATTGTAGTATATGATTGTGATGAAATACAATTAATTGTGCTGTAAGAAATAATGAAGGGAATGATTTCTGAAAACTCATAGTAACTGATGCAAAACAAAGTGAGTAGAAACAAAATATTGTGAATAGTAACACAACACTATAAAATAATCAACTATGAAAGACAGCTACTCAGATCAATACAATGATCTACAACAATTCCAAAAAACTCACCATGAAAAATACTGTCTACCTTAAGAAAGAAGTATGAACACTATGTGCAGATTAAAGCATTTTTTCACTTCCTTTATTTTTCTTAATTTTTTTGCAACATGGCTTATGTAGAAATACATTTTGCATTACTTTGCATGCATAATGGGTATCATATTGTTTGACTTCTCAATGAGTAGAGGAGGGACTAGAAGCACATAATGTAGAAACTCAAAATTTTTTAAATTTCTAAAAATTTTTAAAATAATAAAAATTAATTATTTCTGGTTTGTTTTGTGTTGTCCGGAAATTGGAGAACTAGAACTTCATTCTGTCTTTGTTTCAGATGTGGGAAATAAAAAGTATATATATATATATATATAGATAGATAGATAGATAGATAGATAGATAGATAGATAGATAGATATAGATATATATATATATAATATTTCTCATGCATGAAAGGAAGACAATATTTATCAGTCTCAGAACACATATAAGCAAAAAGCAAACTATAACTATATAAATACAATGTATACTAAAGTGAAAATTATGATAATGGAAAATTTCAATTTTTTCTCAAAAAATAGTTATAAGGTTTGCATTAGAAGATTATCTAAGTTATTAATACTGGCAAAGGAGCATAAAACAATCTTTTTATAAAATATAGCAATCATATAGTGGATTTCAAGTCCCCCACACCTATTTCAAGGTGTTTTCCCCCTTAGGTTATATTCCTAGAATTTGCCAAGAAGACTGTTTCAAAAATACCCCTTTATCAACCACCTAGATAAAAGCTACATGTCAAGACAAAATAATTATCAAAATGTATTGATTAAATTCCTAATAGCACATGATATTGTGCTGAACTCTATACAAAAAGTCATAATTCTCCATAGTAATTTGTGGGTCCTAACACAGCTAGTTTATTGACCCTAACAGCTGCCTAAGGGCATCTAGGTGGCTCTGTGAATGGAATATTAGTCCTGTAGTTAGGAATATAAATTCAAATCTGGCCTCAGGTACTTGCTAGATGTATGCTGCTGGGTAAGTCATTTAATCTGTTTGCCTCAGTTTCCTCAATTTTAAAATAAGAATAATAACAGCACTTATTTTATAGAGTCATTTTGAGGATCAAATGAGATATTTGTGAAATACTTAAAAGCATTTTTGGTACATATTATTTATTCCTTTCCCTTCCCCTCTCTCCTTCCCCTAATATTAGCTGTGTGACCAGAAGTGAGTAGTTATACCTCATTTATGAAATGGGGAAAATAATACTCACAACCAGCATTATTATAGCACTCTCATGAGGAAGTTGTTTTATAATTTTAAGATATTATATAAATATTATGAAGTCAAGAAAAAATAATATGATTATAACTGTTGAATAAGAAACATAATATCTGGGATAAAATTATAAACCAAAATGCAAATAGATAATGAGCCAAAATTTATAATTATGTTTACTAGCTGAAAGGTACCACAACCACCCTTGCAAAATAAGTTACATAAATATTACTGTCATTTTTCAGTTGAGGACAGTAAGGCTCAGAAAGAATGGACTTGCCCCAAGTCACACCACCAGTAAATGGAAGAACTACATATCAATAACAAGCCTTCTGGCTTTACAACTGTTCCTCCTTCTAGGATATCCAGTTGTCTCACTATGCCTAATTGGTTGATACACACTGGACACAAAAACAGTAAGAATACAAAATGCATGAAGAGGGGATTGGGAACTCCAATTCCAAATCCAGAGGATGTCATCTGTTCTTTTCAGTCAATCAAAATCCTTTTTTAAATCTTCTTGAAGACAAATTGTAGCTACATCCCTTTAAATTTATACTATGAAAGTTAGATTTACTTTATTTGAAGTGTCAATCATATTATTCAAGTGAATGTCGTTTAGCAGTTTTAAAACTCATTGCAGTTTCATTTGCCACAACCTCTTGCTAAAGTCAATTTATATTTATACCACATTAGCCCCAATACGGTTTTTATTCTTAAACCAAGATATTTTCATTCTCTTCTATATGTTTCTTAAGGTGAGTTAACTGAAATTAGAGCTAGTACTCCCAACGAAAGCATATCATTGTTTGATGTAATATCAACTTAATATTTCCATATTATTTTCTCCCCCTTTTAAGGCACCCTGGAGTCCCATTTGCTTTCTTAACTGCCTCCATGTGATAGGTAGACTTCTTCACTGAGCTATCCATGATGACTCCTAATTCATTTAAACAGCTCACACTGTTTTAATCATATCTGTTTTCACAGATATCACATCTTTTTTATGAACTAAGAGTTCCTTTGCTAACTGCTTTTCTTCCTGAATGGAATGTGCTAGGTCAGATAAGTAATGTAGTCCTTGTGGATCCAATTCTTTCCAATATGATGTTATTTCTATAGATATATAAAACACATTCCAAAAGATATTTTCCTGTAGTAAACATTAAAATCATTAACACTTATGAAAGAAATTTATGTACCTGCCTTTTCATAAATGTCCTTCACTAACTACTATGAATATATATGTTTAGGTAAATATTAGCCCCATAAAAGCCTAGATCTTTATTCTCTTTCTTTAATAACTTGACAATGATGCCCACTTCTCATAATGGACACAAAAACATAAGGCAGAGAGACCAGGTACTGTAATACTTGTGTGATGTTGGATTTGCCACTTAATTTCTCTGGGTCTCAGTTTTCTCATCAATAAAATGAAAAGCTTAGAATCTAGATGATCTTTATGGTCTCTTCTGGACCTCCACAGACCATGTCCTAAGGTACTTAATCCACTCTCCTTTGGAATTCCTATCCTGGATGTAGGCTATTCTGATTGATGCATGAGTGAGTACAAATTCGCATAATCCCTGTGGATTATGTAATTTAACTGGCCCCATACCAAATACAATGCTTTATATCACATCCATCCATCCACCTTGGCCATCTGTTTGCCATCTGCCTGGCTACCATGTATATACCTCTGCTCCCCCACCCCCACCTTGGCCACCCCTAAAAAATCTTTATACTTCTTGCTCTGGGAACTGTCATTAAAATCAGTGCTAATCTTGCTTCTGGAAAGGACATATCAATTGACTCCTTTATGACTTCCCAGACCAAAATATTTTCCCATTTCTACTACATCTAAATATAGGAGGTCTTCCTCAAATTAGAAAGTATAGAAAAGTGAGATTTTTGTTTGCCAAAATATAGCAACAAAGCATACAAGCTTTGTTATTGAGAGATACTCAGAATAAAGCCATAGGATTAGATGGATAGAAAATATTGACTTTCCCTCCTTAGCCTTGTTTTTTGTTCAGTTTCAAATTCATTTGCATCTTAGCTTCAGAAAAGTAACAGATACTCTGAACCCTATTACCTCATAATATGGAGATGTATACTGAACAGGGTACCCAGGGAATCTAGAGACAGAAGTAGCCTGAGTCAACTACAAGCTTAAAATTGATACTATAGTTGAATAGGTTTGGGGATGCTGAGAGATAGATTGGACCATCCACAAGCTCAGGAGGTCAAGGTGAAGTAGATACACTCATGTATATTTTATTGGAAATAGAAGAAGTACTTACAGATCTACAAAATGATGTGGATTGTCATAGGGGCAGATAATAAATGCTGCAAATATAATTGCAACATATGTTATGTGCTGCTTGTGACATAGTAAATATTTCTGCACAAACATTATTGCTCTATATACTTTTATGCAATGTTATGCAGGTTTTACTGAAATATATTCTGCATGTGATCTATGTATTTGGTTATTATATACAACTCTGTAATGTGAGACTATGTTTTGCACCATACTGATATGAAATCAATTATAAGTTAAACATCATAATATTAATTGCATTAATGCTAGATGAATGTTGTTCTAGTATAAATACTATGTATTTGGTATCTGCATGGATATTGTGTTATGAATTTGAATGTTATCAATTAATGATGTTTATAATGTGTATTCAAAAATGTTCACATGTACTGAGGTAATCTGTGGGAACCAGACATTCTTTACCAGAAGATAATAGGGATACCAAGCTTTGCTTACCAAAATATAGTACCAAAACACTTGAGGTTTGTTGCTGACATATAGTCATAATAAAGATACAGGATTAAGAAAGTAAAAAGTAGAAATCTATTGCTTTAGTCTATCTTTTGCTGTTACTCAGGTTTACTTAACGGTATCAATAAGTATATTGCAAGTATTCAATTATCAGAATCCTAAATTATATAGTTATTTATAATAGAAAGCTTTTATTTCTGCCCAGAAACAAGGGTCAGAAACGAAAGAACTAATCTTAAATTGATCAACTGGTCGGGGCTCATAAGATATAGAGTTAGATATTACCTTAAACCGAGAGAGACCACATGTGTAAAAAGGTTGTTACAAGTATGAGGGCCAGGACTACATATTTGACTCCTCAGTACATAACACAGTGTTTGACATATAGTAAATTTTTATTATTTTTCATTTATTCCTGAAATTCCTTCATTCAATTCATCCCTGAATAATCTTATGTTTCTTGAACTCTCTTCCTGGCTTAGTCACTTCACTTATAGGCATTTCCCTCTTTGTATCCATTTAGTTGTCTTACAAATGAATGCAGCCATTTTAGATATCTACCTATGTTTCATAATTTGTGATTTTAAAAGAAATCTGATAACCAGATTTTCTCTCCCTTACTTCATGGAGTATCTATTTCCCAGCTACTTCCTCTCACACTCATCTACAATCATTACTCGTAAGACTGTGAGATTGTCAATCCCCCTCATTTAAGTCCAGTGATTAAGCATAACTGCTAAAACATACTCATATTCTTTCTAGCTAGACTCAGATGCCAATGAAAAGGGGAGAAACTGTCATTTCAGAGTCTCATTCCAGCATTAAGAGAAGGTAATTTTTCTTTGCCCATGTCTTTCGTGATTCTAAAGGCTTTCCCTTCAAATTTAACTAAGACTTATTTGAAGAGAAATATCTCTTTATGGATTATCTGCAGAAAAATTTTAAATCACTGGCTGACTACCTAGGTAGTAAAACCTAGAATGCTTCTGGGTTGCTGTTCCCATTATCACTTGATATGTGCTTAGAGTATGCAAACAAATATTAGTATTGTTAAACAGAACATAATTAGTGAGGTAAATCCAATGCCAAAAAGTACATTGGGACAGGAATGAGTGTTTTAATCTATACCATTTTGGATTAGTCACTACACTGTTCCCCTCCATTAGTCTGGATTGTATATTACTATCCTTAGTGGCTGAATATGATTTTGGTGGTTATTGCCATCTGTGTTGGCAAGCACAGATAAAAAAGATGAAAATCTGGTACACAGTAGGCATCCTATAAATTCTTGAGGACTGAGAAATATGTGAATACTTCACAGACTTTGGTATGTGGGTGTAGTCAACAAAGTGGGGTCTAGTCTTGTAATATAAAGCACTCTACAACATAAACAACACATATAAAAATATGGCTTTTGTTTTTTATAAGCCTACATTCTGAGATCAAGTCTGTATCACCCACAGAGAAGAAATTAATGGTGTGTTTTTGATTGGGGGTGTCCTAACATGCAAGTTTACTTTGCTTTAAGAAGATTTGTTCCTAATAAATTAGAGATCTAATTTATTTAAATTGGATTATATTTTAAATGACCTATGCAAGCTTATTAAGAGAACACTACAATAACTTTTTGTAAAAACCATACTTTTGTAAAAATGAATATTCACAGATAAACTGATTTCCTGGCAAATGAAAAGAGCCACAAGTTCTCAAATTAAAACAAAACAAAATAAAACAAAATGGGTGGCTGTTCTTTGTAAGCTCTCATGAGGATACAAAAAGATAACAACATAGTTTCTGCCTTCAAATGGTGTCTAGGATCAGTGGTCATCTCCAATTGTCTTCATTTATATTTTCCAAATATACTACAAAGAATTAAGTAAGTAAGTAAGGTTGGTGACTCTGCACTACTCTCCCTCATTTAAATCCAATTCATTTGCATGACTTGGCATCTCCTCCCTGATGTCATGGTCCTCTTTGAGAAACATCAACAACAAGGGTTTTTGAATGAGATCTGGAAAACTCTTCAAGGGATACCTCAACATGATATAAACTTAATTGTTAAAAGAAGGATGAAGACCCTATATGCCAGAAGAATTCACAGACTCATAAACTTTCAAAGATGGAAGGGATCTTGAAAGTTATCTATTCCAAACCATGTCCAAACTAGCATCTCCAAAAAACCTACACATATAACTATATAACCTTTGGAGATTTCTAGCAAGGAAAATGCAGCAATTTCTAAAACAATCTTTCATTTATCAGAATATTCATATTATCAGAATGTTCTGATTGTTAAAAAAAAAAAAAAGCAAATGTTTTTTCTCATATTAAGCTTCAAATTGCTCTTTTCAACTCCTACTTTTTCCTATGAGTTTTGCCCTCTCCAGTCCAGTATCACTCTTACATGACAGCCTTCAAATACTTGGAAGAGGATGATCATGTCTTTGTTAGTCTTCTCTTGCACATAGAGAACTCCAGGCTGGGGAAATCCAAGAAGATTTTAGGAATGAAGTGAAATGAGTTGGGCCTTGAAGGACAGAAACATGGAGAGAAAAGGATATTTAGCCCAGGGAAAACCAGGCTGAGCAAAATGAGAACCATGTGTAGAAACTCTGAGATAGAGACAAGGAAGATTACCTGTTGAACTGATACTTGACATGTTTGGCAAGCTGTCCATCTAAGCATTCCAGAACTCTGTCATTAAAGAGTGAAATGGACCAAACAATTTGTAAGTTGTCAGAAGAGCAGTTGAGCAGATTCAAATCAATGCTGGCAGTTCATATTATTAAGTGTATTCCAAACTAGGAGAACAATAAATAGTTTTTGCTCTCTAACTAGTAGCTATTGCTCCATGTATATTCAATTGTTATTTTTTTCATAATTTGGTTAAATTCTAAAACACTATATTATTATGATCAACATCATATTAGTACTAAACATTTATTAAGCATTCCCAGGAGCTAAGAGCTGAACAGGACCAAAAAATATCACTGCAATTAATTAAATAGTTATGGGAAAAGCTGCAATTACAAACAAAAAGCAAAACCTTAAAAGTCAGGGGTTGAAATGAATCTCACAAAGCAATGAACAAAAATCAGTAAGTTACTTTGCATTTTTTCCCTATAGTGAATTTGAGTTTTTCCAGGCCAATATCCAGATAATTGACAAGAGAAAAATGCATTTTTCCCTGTTTTCCTGCCTATTTAGAGCAAATGTAGAAATTTTAACCAAATTATTCACATGTAGTAAAATCTTGAAAAAAATGAAATTCTCTGAGACATGCATATATCTTGACTAATTGAACTTTATTTTTAATGTAAATTAAGTGAATTGAGCATAATTTAGTCTCTTTGATGATGATTCAGAACCTTTAAGGCCAATATTCTGAACATCACAGCAATGTTGAAAAGGACTAATGAAGGAGAGGGAGAAGGTATAGAAGAATGAAATTAATATGCCCCAATTCGAACATAGTGCTAGGGAAGTTGAAGACAAAAAAGAAATACATTTAATTAAGAATTCAGGTTAGTTTAGATTCTACCTCATCAAGGTTTCAAACTTTAAAAATAAACTCAAATCCAAATCAAAGCTATTTCATTATAATTGTTTTTGCCCTTCATTTCAATTTAATTTGTATCACCATAATGGTCTTCTAAGACTTTCTTAGCTTTCAAGTATGAGAAAAGGGGAATTTTGATTTTGTTAATATGATTTAAGGAATAATCCAGTAGTTTGAAATTAAATGAAATACATTCCATCCAGAAAAAGGGAAATGCAACAGAGGTTTTCTATACAAATCAGAGTTATCAAGGAAATTGGAGACCATGTCTCTTCATTTTTCTTTGCCTATTGCATAGCAGAGCATCATAAATAATATTTGTTTAAATGGCAAAAATTTTATCAGTCAACATTTTGTTATTCGGAGCTTCTGAACATCTGCAACATAACAATGATCAAGGGAATAAATTATGAATCTTGTTTTTGTTGCAAATTAGTCATCTGATCATGTGAACATAGGACTTAAGGTAGGAAGGGATATTAGTCCAATCTTTTCATTTTACAGATAAGGAGACCAAAGCATCAGGAGATTGTGATTCCTCAAAATGAGATAGGTAATAAGTATCAAAAGGAAGTTTAAACCAAGTTCAATTGCAGAGTTATTGCTCTTTTCACTATACCACATTGCCTAAGCAAATCATTTTGCTTCTGGACATCAATTTTCTCATTTGTACAAAAAGCAGATGGCAATGGCTTGTGATCCTATTTAGTGTTTTTTATTTGTTTGTTTGTTTTTGGCAAAGATACCAGAGTTATTTACTCTTTCCTTCCTTAGTTTATCTTACAGATGAGGAAACTGAGGCACCACTAATAAGTGTCTAGCCTAGATTTAAACTCAGGAAGATTAGTCTTCCTGATGGCAGATTTGTTGCTCTATCCATCATACCACTTAGCTATCAATATAATACAATATCTTATGAAAGAGGCCAACAAAATTGGTCAAATTTGGAGTCAGAGCACTTGAATTCAAATCTTGTCTCTGACAATCACCATTTATGTAATCTTGGAAGAAGTTATTCTGCCTCTCTAAATCTGTTTTTTCATCTGTAAAATGAGAAGGTTGGATTGGATGACTTCTATGATTCCTTCAGCTGATGAATTACTTATTATTCTAATAATGATGATACTAAGGTGCTGGAAAAGCCTGAAGTACCTTCTGACTCAGAGATTAAATTAGATTTGGAATAGATTAAATGTCTTTCTTTGTTCTGGACTGGATTTCATGGATTAAGGCATTCCCATTAAGGACATTCATTCCTTTTATCAATAAAAAAGGGAAGCTGTTCTATAACTTATGGTCCCAAAAAGTTGTCAAGGACTTGCCCCAGTCACATAGCCAGTATTCATAAGAGTAATACTTTAGCCCAACTCTTCCTGATTAAGACACTAACTCTCTATCCTCTACCCATACTGCCTTTTAGTCTTAAAAAGATATTTATTCTATTCTATATCCTAGAAAATCTTCACTCTCTTAATAAAATATAAATTAACAGTATATTAAACCATACTTGTTCATTAATGAGCACCTAGTTCCCTAAAAACTCCAGATAATTAGGCAGATTGGAAATGTTATTTGATGGGAATGTAGTATCAATCTATACTAGGAGGTTATGGGTTTTCCTAGGCAATAATCAGCAATTACATCATCTAATAATAAGAAACCGTTTTTTATACAGGAATAAATGCCACATGCTATGAGCACAAACAGAGAAAAAGAGATCAAAAGTCATGGGCAAAACTAGGAAAGCCAAGTAATTTTGATAATTCTTATACAGAAGAATTAACTGAAGAGGAATTCGATAAATTCTGATAGAGTTGGAATACTCTAGGAAACAGGAGCAGGTGCAGGTAGCTATAAATAGTTAAATAGTTGAGGCCGGAAATGCCAGAGGAATTAGTTTGGATGTGAAAGTTCAAGTCTGTCAAAGTGGTGACAGTTTGCTGCACTCAACACTTGCTCTAAAGCATTTTAACAGGCCAGTTGTGTCAGTCAAAGCCTTGGAAAGTGTGATCTAGTTAGTAAGGAAAGTTCCTGGTAATGACTCATTCTTAAATTATCTCCATAACTAGTTACTTTTCTTAATTTTGAGAACTGAGTAAATTATCCAGACATGCTTGGAGAAGGAAATGGCAAACTACTTCAGTATCTTTGCCAAGAAAACACCAAATGTGATCACAAAGAGTCTAAGATTAAGGAGATCTGGTGCAATGCAGTAGCCTAGATGAACAAAGCTGCAAAGGACAGTAAGGTGCTGCTAAAAAGGAGTGAATTCTCCAGTTTTAATCACCAAGCTTGCAATCTCTGAAAAGGTGTACAAAGTTTTCCTGAAGGAGTCAAAAGAGAAGAACAAAAGTATCTCATACAAAGGAAAAAAGAGTCACTGATAATCACAAGCTCCACTCCACCAAGAAAAACAACAAGATTTAAAATTGTTGTAATAAGGCAGTGGTTAAGAATACAACTATATTATGCTAATTATCATAGTTATACCATTAGGCAATGTAAATTACTACACTTATTAAAGAGACAAAAATGGCTCTGTACTTATAAGATACAGATAAGTTATATTGTAAGGTTTATAGGCTGAGAGTAAAATTATGCTTCTTTTGCAATAAAAATGATGGTTTTAAATAGAAAATAATAAATAACATGAGTGAACATGCAAGTGTATAATAATTAGCTTAACTTTTATAGAGGGTAGGACCTCAGTTTTATTATCAATAGTGTATCATCTTTTGGGTAGCTCTGTATTACTGTAGTTTTCCTTAGTTAAAGTAAGTATATAATGTATCTTTGTGACTTCAAGTCATACTTAAAGTACATACATTTTTTCTTCAGTGTACCCATAATTATATGGGTACGGCAGAACTACAATGATGGCACTCATTCTAATTACATTTTAATATAGGCCAATATAGGTAATATAGATCAAAATTCCTTTTCTAAGATTATATCTTAAAATGCACCTCTGTCAAATAATCTCTTGACCCTTTAGCTGGGAACCTTGTCCTTAAAATACAAGAATAAAAGAAATATAATTGAAAAACATTTGTATTTCTACTCAACTCAATTAACCAACTGCACAAAAGACATGTTGCTATTATAGCAGGACAGTGAAGATGAGTGGTATTTATCTATTGACCCTGAGAGAACTTATACCTTTCCTATTTCAAAGGAAGAGGGAGGGGAAAGGTGTCTAGAGAAGCTATTAGACTAAACTAGAAGGAAAGTATAGTGAGATGGAAAGGGAAGATGGTAGCTGAACAAGAGGTTATTGTGATTATAACTACATGGCAAGAGGATATAACAATCCCTGTACCCAAGAGCAAAACTGGTGACGTCCAAGCTCTTCATTTGGCCTCTTGTTATTTACTGGAAGAGTGTTGCACTTCCAGCTTTGACTCTTTATTATTCAAAAGTTTGCTTTCTGCATTTTGCCATTCTCTTTTAAAGAAATCAGTTGCTTCAATTGAATGTGTCCATTTAATGTATTGCTGCCCATGGATGTGTCTTTTGGGGTTAAGCATAACAGAGAGGGAGGCAATTATGTGGCAAGGAAATGAGATGAGAGATTAGAACTGATAAGCTTATATATATTCTCTGACAAAAATAATATATATATATTTGTATATATATATATACGGGCTCATAATTAGATAAAAAAGCACGTTATTGATCCATCTTTGATATTTCCATAACAGCATAGAAAAAGATATAATTCAAACCAAATGAACCTACTATAGCCTGAATCTGAAACATCATATAGTGAGAAAAAGGAATAAAGAACTGGATCATGTCCCCTCTAAGATCAATTTTTCTCAAGCATCTGAAACACTCCTTCCTGGAGAGGGAGCTAAGATTGGGGAAGAGATTATCACTATATGGAAGGAGAAGAGAAGAGGAGATAATGGATTATCCTGCTAAACATAAGCACCTACTGCCTTAGATAACTGATAGATAATGTATGTGACTTAAAAAGGGGAGAAGGAATCCTTCCTCTCAAGATACTTATATTCTACTGGGAGAATGCATAATGTCAATCAATTCTTTTGAACCAAAAAAATGGTAAAAATGTTTGTCTGGAATTTTCTGTTATGTTTACATTTCCTCTGAGTAAAACTTCTTCCATATGAAGAAATTTGTTTTATCTAATACCTGATGAAAATTAAAGATGGACATATGATATCTTTTCCTACTAATTTAGGAATACTAGAGCATAAATACAATGATCAAGGCCAAGGATCAGCAGTCAGAAGATCTGATTTCAAATAACAGCTTGCAAAGTGATCCACTAGATACAGTTCTAGGACCATAGTCAGGAAAAACTGAATACAAATCTGAACTCAGACACTTATAAACTATGTACCCTGGGTAAATTACTTACCTACTATTTGCCTCAGTTTTGCCACTATAAAGTGGGGATAATAATAGCATGTACCTTCCTTCCAGTGTTTTGTGAGGCTATAATGAACATAATATTTTTAAAGTGCTTACCGCAGTGCTTAGCAAATCGTAGCCACTTAATAAATGCTTGTTTCTTTCCTTCCTTACTATCTTCGTTGCCTTCATAACAGCCTCTTAACCACTCTGAGGTTTCCTTTTCTCACTCATAAGGTAAGAGAATTGAATTAGTTTATTCCTAGACACTCCCAACAAATTCAGTGATTCATATATAAATGCAAATATTTTGTCCTTGAGATGACCAGCTTTTGAGTAACTTTAATGTCAATATTTCGAGGAGATGAGAAGAATAGGGGAGAGAGAGTTCCCATTTCCATTCAGGTCATATATAATTTTTCACAATGAATAGTACATTGTAAGCCATTGTGCTCAGAAGCCTTGGGCCCAATGTAAAGATAGTAGTAATTTTTAAATCATAGGATCACAGATTCATAATTGGAAGGTACCTCAGAGTTCACTGCATTCAGATAATAAAACCTGAGATCCAAAGTTAAATGACTTACTTAAGATCACATAGGTAGTCCACAAGTTCTGGAGTCATCAGATAAAATATTTATGAATAAAAATGGAAAAACTGAAACAATATATCAGAATTAACATGAAAATATTGCCAAAGATTACAATTTCGATCAAGAAAGGGAAGACTGTAGGGACCTTTTTTCCTTCAAAGGCAAGGGTAGAGAAGAAGGGAAAAAATGATCGGAGACATGAAAACTGGTTAAGAAGATGCCTCTGAAAGGAATTTAGACTTCTGAAACATACTATTAGATTCTGAATTGCATGCATGACTAGTCTCAAAGAGTAGTGGCTGTTCATGCTTCACCACCACCATACAATGAAGTCTCCAATAGTTCCCAAGGGTTCAGTGCTTGGTCCCATACCACTAAATATTTTTATCAATGACTTGTAAAAGGCATACATAGCATCTTATTAATCTTATGCATGACAAAAAGCCAAGAGAATCCTTAATACAGTGGAGGACAGTCAGAATCCAAAAAGATCATGACAGTCTAGAACATTGGATTGAATCTAGTAGGATGAAATACAATAGAGATAAATGCAAAGTTTTGCACTAAGGTATAAAAAAATCACCTTCTCAAGTAAATGCAACTGCTTTGCTGTGAACATATCGTCAACCTTGTCTCTCTCTAATTCTAGAATCATAATTAAATCTAACTCTACCATTCTTCCTAAAAGAAATATGTCAGTCTATTACCTATCCTTGATCTTCTCCAAACCAACATGTCTTTTCCCATTCATACTTTTCTGTGTATGGTCTTCTCACCCATATTAGAACATAAACTCCTAAAAGTCAGGGACTATCTTCATGTTTATGAGTATCACCAGATATCAGAAAACACTTTAAACATAGTGAGAGTTTCTTAAATCCTTTTTTTATTCATTCATTCAATGCCAATACAAATGAAGAGTAAGCAATTAAGTAAGAAAGCAAATCAAGAGAAAGAAGAAAAAGGAAAAAAAGCCTCTGAAAAGATGGAGGTGATGACTAGATAAGGCTATTTGGTGAAGATTTAATTTAGCATATTTATTTCTATTTGTTTCCATTCTTTAAATTAATGCATAGAAACATATGTACATATTTTCAGTATTACAAGACAAACAACACTGTGGTGAGAACTGTAGATGCTCATCCTATGTATTTGTTTTTGCCTTACACTGAATTAAATCTAAGAGAAATACTTCTGATGTTCCAAATCTAACATGTGATCCTAATTTGCAGTGTTCATCTATGAAATTATCAGACAAGCAAAGAGAAATTCATTTAAAGCTACAAATGTTCAAATACATTGGCAACTCCACTGTTTCTTTCCTACTGTACTGTGAATATAGCATACTGTTTGGTGGGTATATATAAGTGCCTAAATACATTCAGAAAATTCAAAGACAAAAAAGCTCACTTATCTGGTTTAAAGTAATGTATTTATGGAAGAAATATTTCAATTCAGCCTATATCATGTTAATATAATATAATTAACAGTTATCAAGAAATAGTTTGATAACACGATAAACTGTTCCATATCATTGTTGGTAGTGGTATTGTCTTTTAATGTGTTAGTTTCTATCACAGTGAAGAAAATTTGTTAGCAAAAGCATAATTTTAGCATTCTACTAGATTATGAATGAACTAATCATATTCATAGACTAAATTCTCTTGATTCACTCTCTGAAGTTTTAAATCTTCCTTAGCTGGTAATAATGTCTAGATTTCTGTGGACAATATTTGGTTTTAAAAAATCAGGAAACTGAATCACGCTAAAGAAATTTGTATGATATGGAAATAACTTTCTTATATAGACCTTGGTTTGTAAGAATAGGCAAATACAAAAACCTTTCCATAATCATCTGAGAAAAAGAAATTAAGACATCAAAACAATGTTCAACTCAAAGAACATTACAATACAAAAAGTATCATGTCTCTAGGAAGATCACTTGACTGGTCATCAAAATGGAATTAGCTTTAAGACCCACTTAATGTTCTCTTGAATGTATGACAAGATTGGAAAAAAACACAGACACTATCCAATTCAGATTTTGTGAAAATTATTCTTCCCACATATATCCCTGCCATGATGCTAGTTCAGGAGCTTAATAGTCCTCATGTGGGTTATTATGATATTGTCTTAACTGATTATAGAATCTAAAATCTGGGAGGAAGCTCAGAAACTGCTTAGTTCAATCCTAAGAAGAATTCACCTACAGTATCTAAGGCACATAAGAATCCAGACTCCTCTGTATAATTGGTGGGAAGCTGCAACCCTCCATTGCACTTTTGGACAAATCAACTCATTAGGAAGTGTGTTGTTTTAATAAATCTGAATATTACCTTTAGGAAGTATGTTGTTTTAGTAAAACTGAATATTATCTTTGTGCCATTTATACTTACTTTTTCCTAGTTCTGTTTGCAAGGCACAAGCAGAAGTCCTCTAATGATTCTTCCAATTGAAAGTTCTTCAATTAGGTGAAAATAGCTACCATAACTCTTTTAATTAAACCTTGTCTTTTTCTAGGCTAAACAATTGCAGTTTTTTCAACATTTCCCTATATACCATGTTTCTGATTCCTGCCCTCTACCCTCATTTTTTGGGGCCCTTACTAACTACTTTTAATTATCTTATATTTAATTACCATCTATTAATATTTAATTTATTCTGCATTCATGTTTATGTTGTCTCACTTAATTGATAAATCTTATATTAGTAACTTCCTTTAGAGTCAGAACTATTTGATTCTTCACATTTTTATTCTTAATGTCTAGTACAATGCCTGGCCCATAGTAGGCACTTAATAAATATTTAATGATTATTTGCTTTCTTCTAGTCCTGTCATGAATCTAATTAATCAATCTATTCTAGAAGTTATTACACTTGTTTATATATTATAAAATATTATATCTTGCATTGAACTAAATGCTTCATGTGTGGCCAGATTAGGGTCAAATATATCAGATTGAGGAACTCCTTTATTATGGTCATTACACCTATCTTAATGAAGCCTAGGATAGCATTATCTTTTTTGACTCCTATATTCCAATGTTGACACATTATAAGCTTGCAACACTTTAGAAAACCAGGTCTTTTTCATGAGAGCAATTTTGTGAGTCATCTCTTCCTGGTCTTGTATTTAAAAAGTTGATTTTTTGAAACCAGTTACAAAAGTTCGCATTTATTTCTATTATGTTTTGTCTTATTAGATTTGGTCCACTTTTTTAGCCTGTCAAGATCTTTATGGATCTGGACTCTGTTATCTTATATGTCAGCTTGAAGAGCTTTGTCTCATCTGAAAATTTGACAAGCATACCATCTGTGCCTTCATCCAAACTGGTCTCCATGACTCTAATATCTCCCCTTCTTCTCATCCTCCATGAATACCCCTGCCAGATGAATCCTCCTAAAATACACTTTTTATCATGTTATTCCCCTGATCAAAATTGCTAATGGCTCCTTATTGCTTCCAGGACAAAATCCAAAGTCCACCCCCAATCTAGTTCCTATCTACCTTTCTAAATGTGTCTTCCTCTAATCTCCAATTGTTGCCTTTTCTTTAAGTCAAATTGGTTGGTCAACTTACTATCTCTTAAATGATGTATAATTCTAACACACTGTATCTTATTTACTGAGCATGTACTAAGAACTGGACACACACACATACATACATATATATATACATATATATATGTATATATATAGCATGGTATTTTGCCCTTTAAGAAGAGATCAATTTCATCATCACATACTTTGGAGATGCAATTGTCAAGTTCCATCTTGTCAACTCCCTTTTGATATATTCATTTATCTTCCCAGGTAATCAGACTACAAGTTTCTTGAAGGCAGGAACTTTACCTTTTACTTTGACTGAGGCCCTCCCTGCCTATCAGGTTGTCTTGATCATATAAATTGTTTTGTTAATATATTTGTTTTTATTTTTCTCTGTGCCAAACTTGACAGCAATGGACAAGATAAGATCAACAACAATGGACTTTTAAGGAATGGTTAGTCTGATAACAAGTTTCTTGAATATCCTAGCTATAATTCAGTTTCACTGAGATAAAGAAACTGGAGCAAAGAATAAGGAATGGTAACTCAAAGGGGGAAGGAGTAGTAATCATAGGCAGAAGATATGCTAAGACTATTTGCTGAACATTTTAAATTGTCAAAAAAGAATGATTCATTCCGTACATTTTTATTCACAGTGCCTGACACAGTACCTAATAGCTGGCACTTAATAAATAGAATTAATAAAGGAGTTTAAGGTTTGCAAGCCACTTTATATTATCTCCTTTGATCCTCACAACTTTCTATCATTCCCATTTTACAAATTATTAAACTGAAAAAGTTTGGTGATTTGACCAGGGTCTGGTAGCTAGTTTGCTATCTGAGGTAAGATTTGAACTCAGGTCTTCCTCAAAAACTTGGAAATCATTTCATTCACTCATCAAATAACCCTTATTTGTGAGATGCTAACTGGAAGAGTTCTACAAGAAAAATATTGAACTCAAAGTCATCTCTAGACATCTGATAGCTGGTGATGCAATGGATAGAACATGATACTGGAGTTAAAAAGATCCAAATTAAAATTTTGTCTGACACATTTGATATGTGATCCTAGACAAGTCACTTTACTTTTATTTGCTTCAATTTCCTGAACTGTAAAATGGGAATAATAATAACACTTATAACCCATGTTTGTTATGAAGATCAAATGAGGTTATATATAGTCTTTCTTAAAAGATTTAGCACAATACCTGTCACAATAAATATTCATTTCTCAGAACTCCTCCACCCCCAAAAAGCCTATTACTAGTTATATATGTGGTGAGTAATGTAAATTTTTGATTGTACTTAATGAATTGACAGAGTGGTGTTTAGGAATGTTGCCCAATGACAACTTCATTGAAAGATTGGGGGATACTTCCTGAAGCATGTCCAATAATATTTCATTGAAGATGAAGGCATCTTAAACTTCACAGTTCAGAATGAATTAATTGGCTTGGATTATTGTTGGTGAGAGGCACTTCCCCTCATTTTTTTGGGCTAGGCTTGTGACAAAAGGGACCTTCTTCTTCTCTACCCCTTTTGGAGAGATTCAAAGAGCATTGAGATGAAATGTTTGAGCACTGACTTTTGTCCCTCTTAGATGATATCTGCACATTAGCATAGCCCCTGCCCACATATGTATCAATTGACCACTGCCCCCTTCAGTCTTAGCCATGGTAGTCCCTAGATCCATAGCAATCAATTCATTCATCAATTGATCATTCTAAACGACATGTTATTGGACACGCTATTAAGTGATGACAAAGGGTCATGGTCAGAGTCTTCATATCAATTAACATGTATTTACTAAGTACATATTTTGTGTCAGGTATATTATATATACAGAGATATATTTACTCCCCAATCCAACTTTAATATTCTGGAAAAGTATCATGTTAATCTCAAAATTTCCCTGACCAACTACCTATGTACAGAAGTACCTGAAATTTTAACTTTTTTCCCCTCTTCAGGAAGAAATTAAGGATAACAGAAGATCCTTACTTCAGATACATGAGTAGAATGTTTTTGTAGACAGAAAGGATAAAGCATAGTATGAGACATGCATTTAATATTAGATCCTCACTGATTGAGGTTTTTGTACAAATCTCTATATTTATCTAATCCCTGATATGTTAGCCAATCTGGTTCATGTAATTTCATAGGTATAAATCTATACATAGTAACTAGGCTAAGAGCTGAGAGATAACAGCATTTAGCTTCAAGCATGAGGGCATTTTTATTAAAGGTCATTAAAGATAAAACTTAGTATCAGTTTTCCAAAGATGAAGAATATAAATTAGGGAGTTCGGGTTGTTAATTTCCTTGAGATTTATTAAGGATAAGTCAGTCAATATGATTAAAAGTAACTAAAAAATATACTCAAATTTCTGAAGTCTAAGGGAAGAGAGAGAGATATTCCAGTATGTAGCTATTGAGAGGGTTAAACTTTAAGAAGAAGAAACTGAGTCTGAATCCAAGAGAAAAAAAGAGTAAATAATGGATAAGAGCAGGCTCCCTGATTGAATAGCCCTGTTTTATCCAGATGTCATAAGCAAAGGATGTCCTCTTAATCCTGAACTTTGGATTCCACCTTAGAAACAGATTCCTGAGAATAATTAATGTTGCACCATACCTAGCACTTAGTGCCCTTTGGGTCATAACAGTAGTAGAGATGACAGGGCAGGCGTATCTCAGAGAGATTCATAGATAGTGCTGCCATAGTGGAAAAGAGAGAGGTTAATTCTCCAAGGGACCTACATTCTTAACTGCAGTGTGAATTGTATTCATTAAAATGGTAAGGAAGGTTACAGTGATAGGACTACATGTTTCCTTAGGATTAAGGTTCAGTATTATCATTACAATAGGAATAGAGATAAGATAAAAGAAAACATGAAGTTTCACTGTATTGGACAAGCAAAAGGCAACTACAGAAACTTGAGAGCCTAGCTGTATGACTATTAATTCAGTAAATCAGGCTGAGTCCATATAGGAAGTGTGGCATAATGGAATAGCTACTGGACTTTGAATGAGGAGAAGCCTGGGTTTTAATCCCACCTCAGACACTTGCTAGTAGGATCCTGGATAGAACACTCAATCTGTAGAAATTTAGATTTCCTTTAAAATCGGAAAAACAATAATGACACCTACCTCACAAAATTTGTTTGGGGGGAGAAATCAATTGAAATAATATGTGTAAAGCACTATGTAAATCTTTTTAGCTTTCATTATTATTATTTATAATATTATCATATTATATAAATAATAAAATTGTATAATAATATGTTATGTAGTTATTACATAATATATTACAGTGGTCCTCAAACTTTTTAAATAGGGGCCAGTTCACTGTCCCTCAGACTGTTGGAGGGCCGGACTATTGTAAAAACAAAACCTCACACACTGTCTCCGCCCCTCAGCCCATTTGGTTATAACCTAGCAGGCCACATAAATGTCCTCAGCAGGCCGCATCTGGCCCCGCGGGCCATAGTTTGAGAACCCCTGATATGGTATATAAATATATAAATAACATAATTGTATACTGTTTTTATAATTATATAATAATATATTGTATAAATAACATTATATTATTTTTATAATCATATAATTAACCAGTAGGAAATCACTGTGTACTTACAAATGGCCACCATGAATCTAAAGGAAATCTAGATTGGTTATCCTCAATAATAGGTAGTCAAGAAGGGAAGCTGAAATCAATATATGAAACAAAGAACAATCAAGTACTAAACTCTTGAGAGCAGGGACTGTCTTTTGACTTTCTTTATAAGCCCCTATCACTTATTAGTCACTTAATAAATGTTTATTGACTGACAATAAAAAAAGAGAAAAAAGAGGTCATTGTATATATTAGAGTCCTCTGACAGGGCTTTTCTGGAGACCAAGGAACTTGATTTTACATTCTGAAGAGTAATGAGGAATTTAAATATGTGAAGAAGGCCACACATAAGAGCATTCCAGGAATGAGTGTTATTGAACAAAGCCATGAAGTGGAGAGGAGCAGAGAAAGCACTAGCTAGAGCAATAGGCAGCGAGGAAATAAGGTAGGTTGGGAATGGAGTATGGAGGTCCTTAAAATCCTGACAAAATAACTTGTACTTGAAGCTAGCAGCCAAAAGTGAGAAATAAGAACTAGAGAAGGAGATCAGAGCCTCATCTTTAGACTTCTCTTCTTTTTCACAGCTGTCTCTCTTCTCATCTTCACAAAGGTTTGTCTTTTTAAATCCTCAGAGTAGGACCAATTTTATCTCATGATATAGTCTTCTACTCCCAAAAGCTAAAATCAAGGGTTTGCTCCTACAGTTTAAATTCTGTCATGTTAAAATGCTCTTCTCATTTCCCAGATAAGTCCTGTGGCATTTTTACACTACTTCAAATAGGAATCAATTTTCTTAAGAAAATGAAAACCCTAGCAGTGGACAGTCTCATCCTCAGTAACACTGTAGAGGTACTGTTAGCATTCTTCCTCTTCAATGACTAAGGATGAACAACTGGACAATTATTACATGCCTTTTTCTAATGCAATTATATCTAAGATCAAAAATATTTTAAAAGTTACCCACAAATCATAGCCCCTTTTTTTGAAAGAATAGAAAAATACATGCATAATGATATATGATGGAAATATATAAGGAAAACTCTCCTTTGAAACTTTTGGATGTATTTGACTTTTTCATGACTAATATTGCAAATTTCTTATTTCCTATATGTTATGGAAAGAGATCAGAGACACAAGATTCCTTTAGCATGAAAGAGGGACTCTTGAAGTCTTCTCCTCTAAACACGGATATGGCATTATATGGTTTTTGTTTTCAAAGTAATTAGTATCAAATACTATAATGTGCCAACTGTCAGAACCAGATTACTTCTCAATTTTCCTATTACTTGGCTTTCTTTCTGTTGCCCTTCTTCTCTAGTTGCAATGTTTGTTATTGTTATTCTTTCTACTGCCTTGTTATAATTGTATTTACATGGTTTTCTGGTTCTGCTTACTTCTTATTTTGCTTCAGTTTTTATAAGTTTTTCTATTTCTCGGTATGCTTCATTTTTATCATATAATATGGTACAATGATATTCTATTGTGATCATACTCACCGATTTGTTAAGTCCTTTTCCAATCCATAAGCAGGATTTTGTCTGTTATCACATTCATATACCAGTGCATCTTGACTCAGTTATTTTCAAGTTCTCATTGAAGCAAGCAATAGTTGTGCAAAAAGCGTTTGCTTTGTACTTGTTTTGTTTCATCAAATGAATTTTTTTTGTTTGCAAAAATAATTTTATTGTAATAGATTCAAGATTTCAAAAACAATTCTGACTTTTGTATATGTAAATGTATTCATTTATTGATAATTTTCCAGTTCATGATAAAAATTTTAAATGAATAAGATATGTAAATTTTTTATTATTAATTTTATAATTATAATTTTTTGACAGTACATATGCATGAGTAATTTTTTTATAACATTCATCAAATGAATTTTTAAACTAGAGTCAGTGTAATTGGGCACACATATTTGTATTATCTTATCAATTCCTTCTCAGGATGAGATTAAGATAAAGACATAAAACATGAAGAATTTAATTTATGAAAAACATCTAGTTTCAAAGGAGAAATTCCCAGTCATTTTATTATTAAAGTTTATCTTTGTCTACAGGTATATATGATTGGCAAAGTAGAAAATAATGTAAAAATTAAAATTTTGACCTTGATCACAGTTGGAATTTTTGTTTCAGCTAAAACAGTTTATTGTTGCATTCTCCTCTCCACCTCCCCACTCCCAATATAACTTAAATCATTAGACTGGAGATACATTCTTCAGTGCCTGCGTTTTGTGAGATGTAGGATTATGTTGATTGGTATTGTGTGGCTGTAATAAGTATTAAGAGTAAGCATGAATGTTTTGTGATCTGAATTATTGGAGAGATTATGCTCATTGTTGAAACCATGGATTTATTTAACTATTTGAGTGGTTTGCTTAAATTCAAGATGGAAAGGACTTTAGAAGCCAGCTAGTCCAATTATGTGATCAAGCTTGGCCTTGAAGAAGAGATAAGAAAATGTGTCTGCTTCCCTTCTTTATAGAAGTAGGGGACTATGAGTGTGAAATGACATATCTTTAGACTTAGTTAATATATTAGTAGTTTTGCTGGATTGTTTTAATTTTTTTTTGTCCTTTGTATCTGGCCTCAGATACTTACTAGCCATGTGACCCTGGACAAGTCGCTTATCCCTGTTTGCCTCAGTATCTTCTTCTGTAAATGAGCTACAGAAAGAATTGGCAAACACCCCCCTCCTTTATATTTGTCAAGAAAATAAAAAATGGGGTTATGAAGTATTGAATACAACTGAAATTACTGAATAACAATAGCAATGAGATATGGTTCTCTTACTTGGGGAAAGAGGAAGGATATATTTCAAAATGGAGATAGAATTAAAAACAAAATACATCAATATGCATTTTTAAAAGTATAGTAAATAGAAACTAGCCTTAGAATTAGAAAGATCTGACAAGTCCCATTTCCAATACATCCTGGCTGTGTGATTCTTAGCATATCTTCTGTACATTCAACTGACCTTTATGTGCCCAGCTCTTTATAAAAGTTGGAAAGAAGGTGCTGACCTACATAGGTAGATAAGCGTCCTCATCCAAGATGTTCCTATCAATGAAATCACAGGCTGGGTCCCTATTCTTATTTTATATTTTATAGTGTCATATATTTTATATTTTTATGAAAACCATTAAGAATGAAATATAATTAAATTGGAAGTGTTCTATGATGGCACTGAAGATAATCCCTTGTTGATCAGTAAAGAATTTCTTTTTTTCTATTCTGTAACCAGTTACTATGAAAAGCAGATTTTAAATTGTTGTTTTCCTAAGAATGCTTTTATACAAGGAAAAATTACAATGTTTTGCATTTAAAATAATTCTCTTCACAGGGCTTAAATCTCGTAAGGCTTTTTATACTACACCAGTGAGGAATATGTATTGCCATTTAATAAATGAAGTCAAGTGTCTTGACTAAGGTCTTAAAGAAAAACAAGATTGGAAGTAGGAATAAAAAGAGACCTCCTAATTCTTACTCCATATCCATGCCTAGCAATCTAAGAAACTTTATGCCAGAAATGCATTAGCATTCTGGTATGAAATTCAGTGTAGGCGAAAAAGAAATCAAGGGAGATGAATAGCATGTATAAAAAGAGATGCAAGGACTATAGGAAAGGAGCAACTTCACCTACACAGTAAGTCCCTGCTGTTCCTATCACTTTTAACCCTGGAGTAATCTCTATTTGCAAAGCTTTTGCACAACTTGGTTCATATCCCTTGTACTAAGATGTGTTTGGTTCTATTCTACCCTTTGTATTCAAGAAGTTGCTCCCAGATATAGAGAAAACACTTTGACATAGCCCTGTGCTTTTAACTCCACACTATTCTTAGTAAAAACAGGATTTTGTCTGCTACCACATTCATATACCAGTGTTTTTATTTCTTCTTTATGATAGGATTTTCCCCCCCTATGATAACCAGCACAATACTATAATTACTCATGTAATTTCTCTCTCATCTCAACACCTCCCATACCATTTTTCTCATTTTTCCCTCTAAAATAAAAAATAAAGCAAGAACAAGTTGTTCAAGTATATATAATTTTGTATACTAGCCCTCTTACCAACCTTCATTAACCTTTAAGATTCTCATCACTATTTACTAAAGAATAGTAATTCACCCTTAGTTATACAGCAATTAGTGGCAAAGTTCATCAATATCCAGATTTTTTTTTTCTTCTCTCTACAGTTTATGATAAGTTGTACATAGATTAAAAACAGTTGATGTCAGCTTTCAGTGATGGAATTCATTTTTATGTAGATGGTTCCACATTGATATGAAAGAATAAATATTATTTTTTAAAGGATTGACATTTGAAAATGGCATATCTACAGCATTTAAGGTTTCTGAAGTCCTTCATATAGTAATAAGTTTTACAAAGTTCCAATAAGTCAGTTATTGTCACCTCCATTTGAGAAATGAGGGAAACAAGAGCAAATTTATAAAATACCCATGATCACATAGCTAGTAAGTTCCTTCTGACTAGTCCAACACTTTTATTTCTTATAGTGTGAATAACATCCTAGACAGTTCAACTTCACTATTTTATAAATTCATGCTATTTCATCAGCATTTGAAAGCTAGTTCTTTAAAAGAAAAAACTGAATAGAAAAACCTATATATGTGCTGCAAGATACCCTGCAATAAAAGTCAAATAAGACTCTTGCTCTGTATAATCTTCAGTTAAACAACTCTGATGGGAATAGTCAATGGTGATCTAAACCAACCAACATGAACAGGTATGTGAATTAAGGAAGTAAATATTTAATTAGCTTATATTTGTGTGGAAAATACATTCACTAGTGCAGATTGGCAGCTCTTTTGTAAATTATAGTATAGGGCAAAGAGAGTTAGAAAGAACCTTAGAGATCCTATGGCCCAAGTTCTTTACACAGATGAGGAAACTGAGGACCAGAATGGTTAAGGGATTTGCTCAGAATCACAAATTAGTGATTTACCATTGCTTGCACTACAAGCATGTGACAAATATAAGGAACCAATGCAGGTGTTCCTGATTCAAAGGCTGGGTCTCTAGGCACTACTACATGCTTCCTATCAAATAAATAACATAATAACCTTATAAAATCAAAAGGGTAAACATATAAAACCCTGTCCCATTGGAAAAGCTGTAACATTCAACTAGAAAGGGCTTGAAAATCATCAACTATATGGGATGTGAAATACCAAAAATCAAATATGATATTCCCCTAATCCTTGGATATTGTCATTAGTCAGCATCACCTTGGCAAGCATGGGATATATATTTTCACCAAAATAAATATAATGTGCCTACTCATAGTAATTGTCTTTTAATAATAATTTGGGGAAAGGTTATGCTGATATTTCTGTTTCCTTCCTAAGTTTGGGAACTTCACACTTAAAGGAAGGAAAAAGTGAAGCTTAGTTTCATTCCACTATTGATCTATCAGACAAGAACTTAATCAATCTTCTTTATAAGCTATTAAAGCAGAGTGAGAGGAATGAACTCACCTGATGCATTCAGCATTGATTGATTCTTTCTAAGAACTGAATGTTAGTCTTATCTACTACTACAGCTGGGATTCCATTTTTCTAGAAACAAAATTTTCCCTCATTAGTTATTCAAAGATGATCCAATTAATATTTTTCAATGTATTTTTTATTATATGTCACAAATAGGCAACATGAAATGAAGAACATGGACTGTTCTCAGCCTATTGAAAAAGTCAGGAACTGGAGGAAAGGATTTGGCAAAGGAATGCTCCAAATGCCCATCAGCCCGATAAGCTTTCAAGACAGCTTTACTAACTTGAAATTATTGTTGAACTCTTAAGCTTTGGTCAATTTAAGAAATTTAAAAGGAAACCCAAACGAGCTGTAAACATGATTTTGGTGCATCTGTACTTTGCTTCCAGCTTCTATATATGTGTAGCCTTGGGTGAGGTAACATACTACTCAACATTTAACTGTCTCATAAATATGGACAGAAAGATCCATTTATAGTTATGAAGCAAATCCAGGGTGCTAGAGGCTGTACAGTAAAAAAGCAAAAAACAGGACCATGACATTTCTTGTGAGTCATTTAATATAACAAAATATTAACAGCATAAATCTGGGGATTGAAAGGTGTTCCTGGGCACAGCTCCTAGTCATCCTTTCCTCTTTCTTAGGGCATTTATGCTCAGTCTTGGAAAAAACTAAAACAACTTATGTCTGCAAGCCTTTATTTGGACACTGCCAATCCCCTCATACTTGAGGCAGGATAAATGTTCCTGTGAATCTCCTTGGTTCTTTTCTTTCATTCCCAGGAAAGTGGGACAATTTATTAATCTGTCCACCTCTCCTTTTTCCTCTCTCTGTGTCTCTCCTTCTCTGTTTCCATTTCTGTCTTTCTCCGTCTCTGTCTCTCTATGCGTCCCTATATCTAACAGTATCAATGTTTTTGTCTCTATCTCTCTTTGTATCTCTCAGTATCTATCAGTCTGGGTTTTTTTTTTTTTTTTTTTTTTTTTTTTTTTGTCTTTTACTATTCATTTTTCTCTGTTTCTATCTCTCTCTGTCTCTCTGTCTTTCTCTCTCTGCCTCTGTCTCTCTTTCATTCTCTCTCTTTCTCTTGTCTCTCTCATTCTCTCTCTCTCTGTCTCTCTCTCTCTCTCTGTCTCTGTCTCTCTCTGTCTCTGTCTCTGTCTCTTTCATTCTCTCTCTTTCTCTTGTCTCTCTCTCTCTCTCTGTCTCTCTCTCTCTCTCTGTCTCTCTCTGTCTCTGTCTCTCTCTCTGTCTCTCTCTGTCTCTGTCTCTGTGTCTCTGTCTCTGTCTCTCTCTGTCTCTCTGTCTCTCTCTGTCTCTCTGTCTCTGTCTCTCTGTCTCTCTCTCTGTCTCTCTCTCTCTCTGTCTCTCTCTGTCTCTCTGTCTCTCTGTCTCTCTGTCTCTCTGTCTCTCTGTCTCTCTCTCTCTCTCTCTCTCTCTCTCTCTCTCTCTCTCTCTCTCTCTCTCTCTCTCTCACACACACACACACACACACACACACACACACACACCCTTCAATCTATTTCTATAGTTGTAGCAAAAATGGTAAAGCTGCATTTCAGAGAATTAAGGCTGTTACAGAATTTTCTCCCCTAATGCAGCTGATTTCAGAAGATTCTTCAACTATCCAAAGATTCAGCTGAAACTTTTCACATCATTACTAATAATCCATATATGGCCAGAGTTTGTTATAGGGAGCAGGAAGAAGCAAAAGGCCTAGGGCTAAATTCCATATCAGAACCCTCTCCTCCCCCTTGATATTTTCTGAGAGCTTCACTAAAGCAGATTAGGGATGGATTAGATTTAGCTAAACTGTGGATCCAACTGAAGAGGCTCTGTACTTGAGCTTCCTCAGAGGTTCCTTTCCATTTCTACTTTCACTGTTCTCCGCCCCCCCTTCCCCTGCCCACACCAGTGAAATGAGTCCTTTGCTATTAAATTTGTAGATTTTCTTAGAAATTCAATCAGTTAATAATGTGCACATTTCTAGATTACATATCACCTTCAGGAAGATGTGATGCCGTATGGGGTCTAATTGGGGTCTAATGTTTATTTATTGCAAAAGTCAAGAATAGCTGGAAGTCCATTAAGAGAATGTTTCAGCAGATTATATTAATTTGTAATTAATTTTCACTGGTATTTATGAGAGAACCCTTTAATCAGCATAATTCAGACTTTGAAAATTATAATATTAACTAATATTAATTAAATAATAATTTATAAATTTCAATAGTTTTAATTATCTCTTGATTAAATTACCTGTTAGTCAATTCCACACTGCTTTTGATATTAATTAGCTAACTTAAACATGATCTACCAAAACTACTCTCCTGAGGATAAGGCATATTGTCTAAACAGGTCAACACTGAGCTACTTAAGAATGTCAATTTCAACTGTACTGTTGTGGAAATTAATTGTTTAAGGCTTTGGCGGTTTCCTTCTAATTTTACCAGTGGGTAAGGACTTCAAGATATGCTCAGGGCTTCTAGAGGCCCAAATTCATAGACACCCACTACGCGGTTATTTCCCTTGTCCCTTCCATTTCCCTCCCAATCCTTTCATGGCATTTCCCAGCCTTCTGAGACCTAAATTAGCATCAGCCTATTAATCAGCCAACAAGAGATGTCAGAGGAAAATGAAGCTGCAAACTCACCACCCTCTAAAGACAACCACATTGCTTCCATTCACAATCCACTATCTCCAGCAGAGGAGCTGGGGAGCCTCAATGTCGCAACCCAATTTAGGGCTCCTCTGTGCTGAGAATCAGACTAGGCTTCATTTTTGGCTGTTAATATTTAATTTAAAGCCACCACCTTTAAGTTCTCCAAAATGTGCATGGATTTAACACAAGAACCTGTTCCTCTCTCCTTTTCCCCCAACCAATATATCCTATTTTAGAAATTAAGAAAACCAGTTTTCAACAATTTTTACAATTTTTGTCAAATAGTGAATCCTGATTTGAATAGCTAAGCGCTCTCTCTCTCTCTCTCTCTCTCTCTCTCTCTCTCTTCTCTCTCTCTCTCTCTCTCTCTGTCTCTCTCTCTCTCTCTCTCTCTCTGTCTCTCTCTCTGTCTCTCTCTGTCTCTGTCTCTCTGTCTCTCTGTCTCTGCTCTCTCTGTCTCTCTCTGTCTCTCTCTCTCTGTTCTCTCTCTCTGTCTCTCTCACTCTTTCTCCTCTCTCTCTCTCTCTCTCTCTCTCTCTCTCTCTCTCTCTCTCTCTCTCTCTACTCTCTCTCTCTCTCTCTTCTCTCTCTCTCTTTCTCTCTCTCTCTACCTCTCTCTCTTTCTCTCTCTCTACCTCTCTCTCTTTCTCTCTCTCTCTTTCTCTCTCTTTCTCTTTCTCTCTCTCTCTTTCTCTTTCTCTCCTGTCTCTCTCTCTCTGTGTCTGTGTGTGTGTGTCTCTGTCTCTCTGTCCTCTGTCTCTGTCTCTCTCTTTCCTCTCTCTCTCTTTCTCTCTGTCTCTCTCTCTCTGTGTCTGTGTGTGGGTGTGTGTCTCTCTCTGTGTCTCTGTCTCTCTTTCTCACTCTCTCTCTCTTCTCTCTCCTCTCTCTCTGTCCTCTCTCTGTGTGTGTCTCTCTCTCTGTGTCTCAGTCTCTCTGTCTCTCTCTCTTTTTTTTTTTACTCCACATGAATTTATTTTGTTATCTTTTTTTTCTACTTCTATAGGGCAATCCTTTGGTAGTTTGATTGCTACTGTAATAAGAAAATATATTTAGGCAAAATGGTCATTTTTGTTGTATTGGTTTATTCTATACATGAGCAGTTAATATTTTTCCAATTATCTGTCTGTCTTTATACAAAGAATCATTTACAGTATTATTTAGATAATCTCTATATGTATCCTGAATAACATATTCTCCAGCACTTTACACATAATGTAGTGATTTTAAATGGAATTTCTTGTTTTATTCTTGGATTTATTGGAAAAGATTGAAGTTAGTCTCCATTAAAAATAATAATAGCTCTTGATCTTAGAAATATGCTATTTATTTGAAGGAAAAGTCTTATTTACTCCCATTTTCTAGTGGTCTTAACATAAATGGCTGTCATGTTTTGTCAAAAGCTTTTATAGTAACTATCGATATAATTCAACTTTTTCTTTTATTGATTTATAATACTATTCATTAAGTTTTTTTAATTTTCCTAATATTTAACCAATCTTGCATTCCTGGGATAAATTCAACCTGCCAATCATAAAGATGTTAACCTTTTTGTTTATATATTATTTAAAATTCTTACATCTATGTTCATTAAGGATGCTAGTCTTTAGTTCTATTTTTTTCTGTTTTGACTCTCTCTGGTTGACATAACTATCATATCTGTGCAATGGAAGGAATTTGATAGATAGGATCCCATCTTTTGTTATTTTTATAAAGAATTTGTATAATATTTTAATCAATTGTTTTTTGAAGTTTTGTTTGACACTATTTGTTAATTTCTCTGGTGCTGAAGTTTATTTCTTTTTTCCTTTGAAAGTTCATGGATGGCATTTCTTAATATGAAATTTGGTCATTTAAATTCTCTTGTTCCATTAATTTGGGCATTTTTGTTATGAATTCTTTTATATTTTGGATACTGATAATTTGATTTTCTTCTTTTTAAATAAATTAGTTAATGATGTATCTAATTTATGATTTTTAAAAGGAGCTCCTACTTTCATTTATCAATTCAATAGTTTATATTTTTCAATTGTTTACTTTTCTTTAATTTTCAGTATTTCCATTTTAATGTCTAATTAGGTTTTTTAAAATTTGTTGAATTTTTAGTATCTCTAGTTGCACTAACAAATTCATTGCCTTCTTTTTTCTCTTTTTGGTTAATAAAAGTATTCAGAAATGCAAAATTTCCCTTAATAACTGTTTTGGTTGCTTCCCAAAATTTTTAGAATGTTCTTTCCTTCTTGTCATTATGTTTTATTTCTATGGTCTGTTTTTTTTTTTTTTTTTTTTAGATCCAACAATTCTTTAGGACTAAGTTGTTTAGTCTCCACCTAATTTTTTACCTTTTTTCAGTGATGCTTTATTTAATTTTTTTTACATGATAAGCAGTAAAGGATGTGCTTAACATTTTGGCTTTTCCTCATTTCTTTGTGAAGTTTTTCTTTTCTTAGGAATGACCAACTTTTATAAAGACATGATACACAGCTGAAAAATATGTACATTCTTTTCTATTTCAATCAACAATTTCCAGAAGTATATCTTTACTAAGTTTTCTAAAATTCTATTTAGTGACAACTTTTTTCTTAGGTGTTTTGGTTTTGATTCATTGATAAATGTTGAGACTCCACCCCACTCCTATTATTATAGCTTTATTTTCTATTTTTCTTCATTTCTTTTTTTCCTTTAAGTAATTGGATTCATCTATGTTAAGTATTGAAATCAAGTCATTGTCTATGTTATGCTTCTAGCAAAATATAGTCACACTCTAACTTTTAATAAATCTACTTTGCTGTTGTCTGAAATCATGATTTTTCAATATTTTATTTTTCCACAGTTACCTATAGAAGAATTTTTTACATTTGTTTTTAAAACTTTGAGTTCCAGATTCTCTTGCTACCTTTCTCCCTAATTCTCCTCTCCATTAAGAATAATTATACAAAATATTTTTATAAAAGTTATATTGTGAACAAAACCATAGATTCCCTCTCCCCTAAAAAAATGTCCTTCAAGAAAAATAAAGGAAAAAAGTATGCTTCAATCTGTATTCAGACACAATAATTTCTTTATATATATATGTAATTTTTCATCATAAGCACTTCAGAGTCTTGATTCATTGTATTGCTGAGGATAGCAGTCATTCACAGCTGATCATCACACAACATTATTGTTACTATTACACAGTACAAGTAACTTTGTATGCGCTCATGAAGGGATTCCCAGGTTTTTCTGATAGCATGTCATTCATTTCTTATAGAACACTAATAATGATATGCCACAATTTATTCAGTCATTCCACAAGTCAAGGACATCCCCTCAGTTTCCAATTAGTTGTCCTGAGAAAAGAGCTACTATAACATTTTTTATACAGATAGGTTCTTTTCTTTTAAAAAAAATCTCTTTGGGCATATAATAGTGATATTGTTAGGTCAAAATGTATGCATAATTTTATAGTCCTTTGGGCATGGATCATATCTTTTTTATCATCTGTCAATTGGAAAATGCCTCTTTTTTGTAAAAAATAAATAATAAATAAATTTGGCTCAGTTCCCTATACATGAGAAATAAGGCCTTCATCAGAGAAACTTACTTCAAACTCTTTTCACAGTTACTATTGCTAAATGTATTTCCTGTCAATTAATTCTAGTCTCTCTCTTCTTTCAACTTGAACCTCCTCAAAAGTATTTTGCTTCTCGAATGTAAATTGTTAGCATTACTGTCTATCTACCCAGGTTACTTATACCTTCGGAAGCTAATAATTAATGTGCAACAAGAAAATGGTATTTACACACATATATTTTATCTAGGTTATATTGTAACACATGTAAAATGTATGGGATTACCTGCCATCGGGGGGAGGGAGTGGAGGGAGGGAGGGGATAATTTGGAAAAATTAATAAAAAAAAATGTATTTTGCTTCTGACTGCCCCCTTTGCCAACACTCCCTCTCTTCTATTCCCCTTCCCCCTTCTCATATAATCTTCCCCTCCTAATTTCCTACAGGAAAAGTTAGATTGTGATACCTATATTGAATGTGTATGCTATTTCTTCTTTGAGTCAATTCTGGTGAGAGTAAGGCTAAATCACTCTCCCTCTTATCCCTCTCTCCCTTTCACCATTAAAAACAAACAAACAAACAAACAAAAAACTTTTACTTGCCTTTTTTTGGAGCAGATAATTTACCTTTCCCTTACCTATTCTCTCAGTACATTCCTCTCTTACACCTTAATTTTATTTTTTAGATATTATCCCTTCATATTCAACTCATACCTGTACCTCCTGTTTATATATACTCCAACTGCCCTCATAAGGAGAAAGTTCTTATGAGTGACAAGTATCATTCTTCCATGAAGGAATGTAAACAGATTAATCTATATTAAGTCCCTTATGATTTCTCTTTCCTGATTATCTTCTTTATGCTTCTCGGGATTCCTGGATTTGAAATTTTCTCTTCATCTGGGTCTTTTAATTATAAATGCTTGAAAGTCCTCAATTTCATTGAATGGCAACCTTTTTCCCCTGAAGGACTGCACTCATTTTTTCTTGGTTGTGATACTAGTTCCATTACTCTTCAGATTCCAAGCCCTTCAGTACTTTAATGTAGGAGCTGCTAAATCTTGTGTTATGCTGATTGTGGCTCCACTATTTTAAAATTGTTTCTTTCTGAAGATTTGCAGTATTTTGTCATTGACCTGGAAGTTCTGGAATTCAGCTATACTATTCCTGAGAGTTTGAAATCTCTTTTAGGAGGTACTCAGTGGGTTCTTTGGACTTCTATTCTACCCTCTGGTTTTAGAATATTAGGATAATGTCTTGAAAGATGATGTTTAGAGACAATTTTCAGATGAAGAAATGAAAACCATTTCTAGTCACATGAAAAGGTGCTCTAAATCACTATTGATCAGAGAAATACAAATTAGGACAATTCTGAGATACTACTACATACCTCTCAAATTGGCTAAGATAACAGGAAAAGAAAATGACAAATATTGGAGGAGATGTGGAAAAACTAGGATACTAATATATTTTTGATGGAACTGTGAATGGATCCAGACATTCTGGAGAACAATTTGGAACTATGCTCAATAAATTATCAAACTGTACATGCCCTTTAATCCAGCAGTGTTTTTACTGGGTTTATATCCCAAAGATCTTAAAGGAGAGAGAAAGGGACCCACATGTGCAAAAATGTTTGTAGCAGCCCTTTTTTTAGTGGCAAGAAACTGGAAACTGAGTGGATGCCCAGCCATTGGAGAATGGCTGAATAAGTTATAATATATAAAAGTTATAGAATAACAATCAGCAGTATGATTTTACAGAGGCCTGCAGAAAGTTAAATGAACTGATATGAAGTAAAATGAGCAGAACCAGAAAATCATTATACATGGCAACAACAATATTATATGACAATCAATGCTGATGAATGTGACTCTTTCTAACACTGAGATGACTGAGGCCAGTTCCAATGATCTCATGATGAAGAGAGCCACTTATATCCAGAGAGAGGACTGCAAAAACTGAGTGTGGATCATAACATAATATTCTCACTTTTTTGTTGTTGTTCATTTGCATTTGTTTTCTTATTCATTTACTTTCCTTTTTAATTTGATCTTTCTTGTGCAGCAAGATAATTATACAAATACGTTTACATATACTGGATTTAACATATATTTTACCATGTATAACATCTATTGGATTACTTGCCGTCCATGGAAGAAGGAGGAGGGGAACAGAGGAAAATTTGGAACACAAGGCTATGCAAGGATCAATGTTGAAAAATTATCCATGCATATGTTTTGAAAATAAAAACCTTTAATAAAAAAAAAAGAAACATGGTGTTTAAGCTCATTTTTGGAGCATGGTTTTCAAGTGAACCAATAATTTTTAAATTATCTCTCCTAGACCTATTTTTCAGTTTAGTTGTTTTTCCAATGAGATACTTCACATTGTTTTTTTTTTATTTTTTCATTCTTTTGTTTTTCTAGAGTTATTTGTTTGTTTGTTTCTTGATTTCTCATAAAGTCACTAGCTTCCATTTGCTCAATTCTAAATTTTAAGGAATTATTTTCCTCAGTGAATGTACCTGCTTTCCCATTTGGCCTATTTTTCACTTTAAAAACATTCTTCTTTTCATTAGCTTTTTACATTTATTTTTGTATCAGTATCGTTTATCTTCCCAATTTTTCCTCTACATTTCTCACTTGATTTTTGAAATCTTTTTTGAGCTCTTTCATGACTTGAAACCAATTCTATTTTTCTTAGATGCTTTGGATGTAGGAGCTTTGACTTTGTCATCTTCTGTGTGTATTTCGATCTTTCTTGTCCATTAGTTACCTTCTATGGTCAGAATAATTTTCTGTTATTTGCTCATTTCCCCATTCTATTACTTAGCTTTTAACATTTTGTTAATATAGGGCTTTGTTTCCAGGGTGCAGGGTGCAATGTCCCAAGCTTTCAGGGTTTTGTGCAGATGTTTTGAGAGATCTTTTTAGGGATCTGTACTGTGAGCCAACATTGCAACCCAGATCTTACTATAGCCAAGCAACAAAGTACTGCTTCAGTGCTACCAAACCTTAATTTCCTTGTGACCAGATTTTCAGCCTCTTCTATATGGGTTGAAACCTCAGCAAACCCTCACTACAGCTGCTGCTGTCACCACTATTGGTTCAATGGCTCCCAAAGTTCACTCCTGGTTTGTTATTAGTGTAAGAAACCTTTCCTGACAATCTTCCAAATGGTCTTTGGCATCCATTGGCTCAGAGATCTAGAAACTTCAATTGTTGCTACTGATTCAGATGCAATATCCACTCCTGGTTTGCTGGGGCCAGGGATGTTCTGGTTTGGCCTATTGTGTTCCAGTTCTACCCTAGTTCAGCTGCCCTTTCCTGAATGACTTTTACATTATATTTAGCTGGAAAATTGTTCCACTCCAACTTGTTGCAAGTTCTGATGCTTTAAAATTTGTTTGGAGTCATTATTCAGAGGAATTTGGAGGAGATCCAGATACTTTACTCTTTACTCCACCATCTTGGCTCTGCTTTCCAAAATCATAATTACTAATTTTACATGTGTACATTCACTTAAACATTATAGATTTTTTTCCGAATCATTATTTTAAATCTGTGTGAGTCTTTAAGTTTCAAGTGTCTTTCTTATAAACAATATTATTAGATATTGCTTTCTAGTTCATTACCCTAACCTTTTTTGTTTTATGGATGAGCTCATCTCATAGACATTCAGCATTAGACTAGTCAATTCTTTATTTCCCCTCCTTTATATTCTCTTATGTTTTTTTCTTCTCTATGCTTATTTCACACTATTTTAAATTATTACCTTTCTTTTTTTTTTCTTTTAACCTTTTCCTTAATATCTTCTATTTAAACATAAGGTATGCTTTATTGATGACTAATCCCTCACTAAATCTAGGCTTCCTCTTATATTCTCTTTCCCCTTCTTCCTGTAATTATCTGGATTCTTGTTGAATTACATATTTTTTCCCACACCAAATTCTACATCTGTCTATATTCTGTCTTCTTTTGAAGAGTTTACATGAAAGTGAAGTTCAAAGTGAAGTCTAGTCTCCTTACTCCCTCCATGTTTACATACAGTTCTACTTATGCATTCTAGTTTTGTGCCCTAATTATTTCCCTCATCTTTTTCCTATTTTCCCTTAATTTATCTTTTACTCTTCCTCCTTTCTCTTTTGTATTGTAATATCTTTAAAACACAAGAAAACTATTGGTATATTTAAACCAACACTTTAAACTTTTATACAAAGTCCATGACTGTATAAAATAGAAGGCAAAGGATCAAGAATATAAAATAGAAAGAAAATATAAACTAAATTTTGATTACATAAACCAAAAAGGTTCTATACAAATAAATCTAATGAAAAAAAGATTAGAAGGGAAATAACTAGGCAAATATATTTGCATCAGATTTCTTTGATAAGAGCCTCATTTTCAAAGATTAAGAACTAATTCAAGTTTTTAAAAATATATTCCCCAAATATATTTTAAAAATATATTCCCCAAATGATAAATGGTGTTGGAATATAAGTAAGCAGTTCTTAGCAGTTCTTAAACCCAAGATATCCACAGCAATATGAAAAACATTCTCTAAAATATTACTAACAAGAGAAATATTTTAAAAATCTGATATTTTAATTCACAGCCATTAGGATGGCAAAGATGACCAAAAAAGTATTAAATGGAGCATAGATCAAGAAGAGAAAACAAATGAATAACTAAACTATCTAAAAGCTATGATCAAAAAAATATAGATAAAATAATACAAGAAAAAAAATAAAGAAAATTTTCCTAAAGTGTTAGAACAAGAGGAGAAAGTAGAAATAGAAAAAAAATCCACCAATCTTTACCTAAAAGAGATCTAGAAACATAATAACTAATTCTGAAACACCCAGCTCAAAAAGTATGGACAACAAGAAAAAAACCAATGCAAATGTGGCAAAGCCACAATTAGAATCGCAGGAGACCTAAAAGGGGCTACACCAAAAGACTTCAAGTTTTGGAAAACTAGATATTGAAGGACAAAATAATTGGAATTGTGTCTAAAAATATCACATCCAGCAAAGTTAAACATAATTCTGAATGAAAAGAAAAGATATTCAATGAATTTCCAGACTTTAAAGATTTTGTTGCAAAAGACCTGAACTTAATAGAAAATCTGACATACAAGATCCAAGAGAAATAAAAGCTAACCATCAAAAACTAATAATTACAAGGGACCCAGTAAGGACAGACTGTTTACTTTTTATATGTGGAAATATAAATTGTGTGTCTAAGATTGTCATTAGTAATTGGGTAGTTCTAAAGAAATATTAGGGTAAAACTGAGTATGATGTGATTTTAAAAGCAAAACTGTGTAAGGAAAGATAAAAAATAATTATATTATACAAATGAGGGGTGAAAGGAAGAATTCACATAGAAGATGGGAGAGGAGGGCTGGTAGTCTCGAACCCTACCCTGATTGGGAATGAGTTAAAGGATGAATGAGAGAGAGAAAGAGAGAGAGAGAGAGAGAGAGAGAGAGAGAGACAGAGAGAGAGAGAGAGAGAGAGAGAGAGAGAGAGAGAGAGAGAGAGAGAGAGAGAGAGAGAGGATAGATATAAAATCTTTTAAATTCAGAAAGATAGGGAAAGGGGATGAGGATAAGGGAGGTATTTTTAGAGGAAATACTACTCATATCAGATCTGTATTAAAAAGAACATACATTTGAAAGGGAATAAAATCCTTCTAAACTTATAAAGAAATAAGAAGGCAAGAGAATAAGACAAGAGAAGAGGTATAGAAGAGTGTGCAGATTAATGGAAATGGAATGAAGAGTAAGAACATATATATTTGGAAAGCTATAAAAGTCTTTTAAATTCATATAGAAAGAAGAGGGCAAGAAAAAAGAGTGGGGGGTAGAGAATAAGATAGGAATCCTAGGCGGGGAAGGGAAGAAGTAGATTAAATAATAGAAAAAATTAAGTAATTAATAAGAAAAAAATAAGTAATAGGGTATTGAGTGAAAATAAAGCAGAGGAGTCAGGAGGAATAAGAAATAAGAGATACACATAAACATAAAATAAAGATGAGGAATAGGATTTATTAGGTTAAAAAAGCAGAGGTAGTAAACATAATCTCATACAAAGTTGAAGCTAAAAAATTAGATTTAATTGAAAGAGAAATTAAACTATATATTAGGTATATTAACCAATATTATTTTAGACTATTTAAAATAATCAGATAGTATAAGGGTGCAATATTGTTGTATATAGAAAATTATGAGCTTGTGAATTAAAAAAAAAAATTGGGAAAACTTGCCTTAGAAATGTTATTCATCTTAAGAGAAATAGAGGACAAACAAGCATACTACAGTCTTATCTAGATGCATATGAATGTATGTGTGTATAGTTAATAGAGATATCTCTGTATATGGATATGTAGGGATGTATATATATGTGTGTGTGCATATGTGTACATGTTTGTATATGCCTATACTTAATTATAATCTTTTTGGGGAGGAAGGGGGAAAAAGAATAAAATAAAAAGTACACAGCAGAGAACAAAAGAAAACCTGCGAAGAAGGAAAGAAAAAATATACAGCTCTGAACACAATATGTTCACTTTCTTGATATGGATATTTATTGCTGTATATTTTGATCTTCTTTTATGTTCTGCTATGTGCATGGAAATTTATTTTCTTTTTTTATTTTGTATTTATGTGTTAAATAAATAAAAATGTTTTTTAAAAAGAAATAATGAAAAATATTAGAGGAGCTCTGAGAAAATGAGCACATTGATACATTGTTGGTGCCCTTGTGAATAGATAGATACAACTATTATGGAAAGTTATTCAGAATTATACAGAAACCATAACTACCTACTTCACCCCTGCTAGACCTATACTCAAAAGATATTAAAGAGGAAAAGGAACTCATACGTACAAAAATAGATATAGTAGCTCTTTCTGCGGTGGCAAAAAAAAAATAAATAAAAATAAAAATTCTGAAAAATAAAAGGATTTACAACTATTAATTTTGATTGAATACATTGTGATATCTAAATCTTATAGTATGCAATTATGCCATAAAAATAAGGGGGAAAAGATAATTTCAAAAAACCATGGATAGATTTAAGTTTCTGCCCTGTACTCTCTTCTCTTCTCCCTCTAGCCTACTTTACTTAGTAATCTCATCAGCTCTCACATATTTCATGATCATATCCATGCTGATCATTCTCAAAAGTATCTATCCTGCCCTAAACTTTCTGCTGACTTTGAACATTTCCAATAGTCCAATGCCTTTTGGATATCTCAAACTAAATGTTCAATAAACATTTTTTTTTTTTGACTGAGGCAATTAAAGTTAAATGACTTGCTCAAGGTCACACAGCTGGGACATGTTAAATGTCTGAAGCCATATTTGAACTCAGGCCCTCCTGACTTCAGGGCTGGTGCTCTATCCATTACACCAACTAGCTGCTCCTCAATAAACATCTTAAATTCATCCAAAACAGAATTCCTTATCTTTATCTCTAACTTCCCAAAACTTTCCTATTTAAGTAGAGTATTATACTATCCTCTAAATCCCTTAAGTTCCCCATCTAAGAGTCTCCCTGAAGTCCTCAGTAGCACTTACTCCTCCCACCTTATAAAATCTTTTGCCAAAGCTTCTGGATTTCACCTTTGAAACATCTCTCAAACATGGCCCCTTTTCTTCTGTGATACTGCCACTCCTCTATTTCAATAACATGCCGGTGGATCTACCTGCCTCAAGTCTCTCCACATTCCAATCTACCTTCTACTCAGTCATCAAAGTGATTTCCTAAAGTACAGGTGTAATCAGGTCACCATCCTAATGAATGAACTCCAGTGTCCTTCAATGTCCGCCAGGATCAAAAACAAAATCCTGATTGGCATTCAAAGGTAACTGTCTCCCTCCCTTCCAGTATTTTTTCAGCTTTTTCTCTGACAATTACTCTCTGTTCTAGTGACACTAGCCTCATGGTTGTTTCACAAAGAAGACATTCCATCTTTTTTTTTTTTTTTTTTTTTTTTTAGCTTTTCTCTGGCTATCCAACATATTTTGAATACTTTCCTTCCTCACCTTCACCTAATAATTTCATTCTGACTTTAAGTCCCAACTAAAACCCCATCTTCTTTTGGAAGTGTTCCCCAACCATTCTTTATTTGACTGTCATTCCTCTCTTAATTATTGTCTATTTTTCATGTATATAGTTTGCTTTGTATATATTTGTTTGCATTCGGTGTGTATTGGATCGAAAGCTATTTGAGGATAAGGACTGTCTTTTGCCTAGAGTAGCATCCCCAGTGCCTGGAATATAGTAGATACTTAATAAATGTTTATTTATTAATTGATTGACATATATATATATACATATATATATATACATATGCATATATATATATACTGAAGCATAGTGAAATGACTAGAACCAGGAAATTATTTATAAAATAACACCATGACAAAAACAAACAATTTGGAAAACTGTAAGAACTATGACTATACAATGAACATTTATGATTCCAGAAGTACAATGATGAAACATGCTATGCGAAACAGAGGTATTGGATTTAAGCTGTAAAATAAGATATATATGTTTTTGTATACAATTACTGAAGGAATTTGTTTTACTGAACAATGGATGTTTCTTTTTTTTCCCTCAATGGAGTAAAGTTAAGGAGAGAAAAATAGTTTTAGTTAATCTTTAAAATGGAATTGTAGAAGCAAAATGTTACATTCAATTTCAGTTATCACCATGTTATTAGTTTTGCATAACAATTTTACTTTTTTTTATAAGGGCCCTTCCACAAAGGGAGAGTAATCTCTAAATGTTTATAATGTCAAAATAACACACATCAATAAATCATTATTTTAATTGAATAGGGAAGATTTAAAAAATTAATTTAATGACACACATTGAAATGACCAATCATGATTCCATAGGACTGATAAAGCAGAAGGTTTCCCACCTCCTAACAAAGTAGTGTTAATTGCAGTACCAAATGATACTTTTTTTACATGGCCAATGGGCAAATTTGTTTTGTTTAATGATACATATTTTTATAAGAGTTTTCCTTTTTTGTTGTTGTTCTTTTTGGTTTTGAAGAGGTAAGAAAAATAGAGTTTTATTATTTTTTTAAATGAAAGAAATTAAGAAGTTAAATTAAATTAATTAAAGAAAAATTAAAGAAACTAAAGAAGTTCTTTAATAATTCTTTTTGAAATTAATAAAGAGGTTGTTCCTTTTTATTGAACATTAATATCATAAAGAACTTCTAAGGGATAAAGCTTTAAAATTAAAATGAAAAATTTGAAAGAAAATTAAGGGTAATATATGTAGAATGTACATGGACAATATATTATCCAAAAGCTGCCTATATAACACATATTGCCAAAATAAAATAAAACCAAATTCATCTATAATTAATTGTGCTATTATATAATAGTGATATCAAAATCAAATACAAAAAGAAGCCATAAACCTTACATAAGGAGCCCTAGAAATAACATTTTGACTTAGAAGATCATATATTAGATTATCTTTGTTCTATTGCATTTTTATTTATTTTCTTAAATATTTCCCAATTGCTTTTTCATTTGATTCTAGTTGTCTTAGGTGTGTTGGGTCCTATGTGATATAGGCTATATAAAGGACAACATAGTCTTAGCTATTAAAGTTTCTTATCCAGTGACTGATATATCATAATTTTATTTAATAAAACTTTTGAAAGTCTGGCACTTACTAAGATTAAGAGAATTTTTTTTTCTTTGGAAAAACAAATTTTTACTTTTGTCTGGTGCAAATTTTGATTTTCAGCTATTCAGTCTTCAGAAAATATTTCATGTTTAAAGAATAGCATCCAATTCAAACTGGATTCAGACCTCGTACATGGAGGCAAATATTGGGTACTCTTTAAGTTCCTAAGCTAGAGGTCTCCTCCAGCTGGACATTTGGTAATAGCAAGGAGCACTAGAGCCAAGTAAAGAAGAATAGTGCTTGTTATGAAAAGCAATAATGAAACAAAAGAAACAGACTGAAGACCAGAATTTGTGTAAAAAGAAAAACATATGGACATGTTTTCAATGGACAAGTTCCAATTGTGATTAGGTGATAAATTTATACCATTTACATAGTTAAACCTACTAAATTAATGATATTAAGAACAAAGCAGGGCATCATAAAGGTCTGGGTTTTTTTATTCAAATTTTATATTGTTATAATTCTAGGTCGACCAATTTTTCCCTTTTATTTATAAATTTATTTGGATAAAACAATGAATCAGTTGCTTCTTTTGTAGGCAATTAATAGGGAAAATAGTTTTTTTTTTTTTTTTTTCCCAATCTATTTGGAAGGTAAAGGCTAAGGGGTAGACTATATTTCTATTTATTCTAAGGAATGTTAGATAACTATCATACACAAAGTGGTATGTAATTGTTTTCAAATCATTAAATTTTCTTTAATGGTATATTTATTTGAAGCTATAAACTTTTGGGGAATTTTTTTTTTCTTAATTTGTTTTGGGTAGGTATAGGCTATTGTATTGTTCAACAGATAAGTAAAACTTTGTATAAATACAAATTCTTGACCCCAAATTAGATTTTTTTTCAAAAGGATCATAACTCTAAAGTGGCAAGGAATCCCAGAGGAAATCTAGTCCAACCTTTTTCTTTAATTACCTTGCCCAAAGTCACCCAGACAATAAACATCCCAGATAAGATTTGAACTCAGGTTTTCTGTCTCAAAGATAGTATCCTTTCAACTTTTCCACACTGGTGAAAGGAGCCATAATCTCTGAATTTTAATTGTTAGAGACTTATACTTTGCAATATTAGTCTATAACTACAATCATATAATATTTATAAAATTAATATATTTAAAACATGCATTTAATCAACAGTAAGAATCTTGGCATAAAAACTGTATAGATCTTTATAATAAAAACTATAGAAAATCTTGTTTTAAAAAGTCCCTTGTGATAAACTTAAATTTTTCTGCTATATCATGTATGATTAGTTAGAGTTCATTGAAAATTATTGGTAAATTCTAACTCAATGTTGGAAATGTGTCATGAGAATAAATAATAATATTTCCTTCTTCCATCACTGAATTGGCTATTTTTCTTGAATAGGTATGAATTGTTAAGGGCCAATAACCTTAACTTTCTCTCCTAGGCTAGTAAACTGTCTCACAAGAAAGCCAAATCCATTTTACTTACAAAGCAAAATCTGTTTCCTCCTTAAAATGTGTGTCAGATTTCACCCAGATATGATAAAAATTTCAGCCATCTGGACCCCTCAGGGGATGAGTCATTCTGGAGAGCTGAGTTTTCTAGTAGATAAGTGTTCTTTTTTTGAGAAAAAAATTTGAATTAAAAAAAATTAAATCAATTGGGATGGAAATCAGTCTTAAATGCATCATGTACTTCTCTTCTTTCTCAAACAGTATGACTGAACATAATTTAACCTTTCCCCAGAGACATCATTATGATGATTAATTAGTTGACTATTTTGTGATAAAGTGATGCCCTCAGGGGTTATAGAGGTGCCTGAGAATTTTGCCTTTACAGTAAATGGCCCAGACTGCTGTGCTTTGAAGTTTTGTGTCTGCTTTTTTTTTTTTTTTCTTAAAGTTTTTCTTCCTTCTCCCTTATTCTATCAGACTTATAAGCATTTTACAGAAGGGACCATGTGTTATTCATCTTTCTATCTTCCCCTGTACCTAGCCCAGAAAGCATTGTATATTTGGGGCAATTAAAAAGCATTTGTTGAATAGTCAGCTGTCCATTCTTGCCACCCACACTATATCTGCCTGAAGCAGATCCTACTCCTCTTTTCAATTTACTACTTTCTGGTTTTAGTTCAGAAACCAGACAACCAAGCTAGTTAGAATTGTTTGTAAAATTTAGAGGGGTCTCTGAGTAAGAGATAATAGAGGAGGCTGTGTTCTATAAATAAGCATACATTCAGATAAGTAAGTTTCACTAGTAGCTGAACTTGGGAAAGGTGATTGTTACCATATTATGTATGAACATCCTGACTAAAAAGCATCAAACCAATACAAAACTCTCCAGCAATTGTTGTTTATTTTACTCAATTACTGCCTATATCTATTGATTTGTATTCTTGATGTGAGAGAAGAAGATACTTCACAATATAAAGATAACTTATCAAGGGCATCATAAGAGGTTTTCTCCTGAGAATTCATTATTTGTAACAGTAAATAGGAAAGATTTCAGGTACTTCTGGACCCATTTCAAAATTGTCAATTAACACTTGAGGTGGCATTTCAACAGCCCATGTCAAAATAAAAGTTGAGATAACCTCCATGATAATTGTGTAAAGCAACCTTTTTTAAAAATGCACTAATTTTTTTTGAGGAAACCTTATTTTGTGCTCTGTAAAAAAAAAAATCACTTGCTCACAACAAAATTTTGATACATCATCTTGCTTTCACTGATCTGCCCTTGTGACAAATATTGTTACAACACAATTTTAAGCTGGATGGGAAACAAAGGTGAAGGACACTGGAGTAAGTGAACTGGGTGGGAGGGATTAGAAGTACTTCCTCAGTGTATCTTAAATAGCTAGAAATGAAAACAAAACTGGAGAGTTTTTTTTAATCTCTCCCATCCCCTTGAAAATTGCATATCCTAATCAATTAAGATTGCTCACTATAATTCTTTCTTTTAAAAAAATAATTTATTTATTTTAATACACATTGCTTTATGGGAGAAAAAAATCAGAACAAAAGAGGGAAACAAACATGGGAGAGGAAAAAAAAGAGGAAAAAAAAAAAAAAAAGAAGTGAACATAGCATGTGTTGATTTACATTCAATCTCCATAGTTCTTTTTCTGGATGCAGATGGCATTTTCATTCCAAGTCTATTGGGTTTGCTTTGGATCACTGAAGTCTAAAAAGAACCAAGTTTTTCATAGCTGATCATCACCTATTCTTGCTGTTATTTGTACAATGTATTCCTGGTTCTTCTTGTTTTGCTCAGTATCAGTTCATGTAAATCTTTCCAGGCTTTTCTGAAATCAGCTTGTTCATTATTTTTTTATAGAATAACACTGTATTACCTTCAAATTCTACAGTTTATTCAGCCATTCCTCAAGTGTTGGGCATCTACTCATTTTCCAATTGATTTGTTTGTTACCACAAAATAACTACTACAGAAATTTTTGTACATGTGGGTCCTTTTTCCTTCTTTATGATTCCCTTGGGACACAGAATCAGTAGTGGCACTGCTGGGTTAAAGTGACTTGATGGCCTTTTGGACATAGTTCCAAATTGCTCTCCCAAATATTTGGATCATTTCACAACTCTATCAACAATGCATCAGTGTCCCAGTTTTCCTACATCCCCTCCAACATTTATCATTATCTTTTCCTGTCATCTTAGGCAATCTGAGAGGTATGAGGTAGTACTTCAGAGTTGTTTTAATTTGCAATTCTCTAATCCATAGTGATTTAGAACATTTTTTCATATGACTATGGATGGTTTTAATTCCATCATCTGAAAATTGTTCATATTGTATCACAAAAATTGGCTGTAAAGATATTTTTCCAACTTTGTATTTCCCTTTTAATCTTGTTCCTATTGGTTTTGTTTGTGAAAAAAAACTTTTAAATTTAATATAATCCCACAACTAACACCATATACCAAAATAAGGTTGAAATAGGTTCATGATCTAGGCATAAAGACTGATATTATAAGCAAAATAGAAGAACAAAGGACCTCTCAGATCTGTGGAGAAGGAAGGAATTTGTGGCCAAAGAAGAACTGGAGTACATTATTGAACACAAAATAATTTTGATTATATTAAGTTTAAAAGTTTTTATATAAACAAAACTAATGCAGACAAGATTAGAAGGGAAATAATAAACCAGGAAAAAATATTTTACATTTAAGGGTTCTGATAAAGTCCTAATTTCTTAAACATATAGAGAATTGATTTAAATTTGTAAGAATTCAAATGATTTTCTACTTAATAAATGATCAACAGATATGAACAGACAGACAATTTTTAGATGAAGAAATTGAAACCATTTCTAATCCTATGAAAAGGTGTTCTAAATCACTATTGATCAGAGAAATGAAAAATTTTTGAGAAATGCAAATTAAGACAACTCTGAGAAACCACAACATGTCAGACAGGCTAAAATGACAAGAAAATTTACTGATGAATGTTGGAGGGGATGTGGGAAATCTGGGACACTTATACATTGTTGGTGGAACTATGAACAAATCCAACCATTCTGGAAAGTAATTTGGAACTATGCCCAAGGAGTTATCAAACTGTGCATATCTTTTGATCCAGCAGTAATTCTACTGGGCTTATATCCCAAAGAGATCTTAAAGGAGGGAAAGGGACCCACATGTGCAAAAATGTTTGTGTCAATCCTCTTTGTAGTGGCCAGAAACTGGAAACTGAGTGGATTCCCATCAGTTGGAGAATGGCTAAGTAAGTCGTGGTAAATTAATGTTATGGAATATTATTGTTCTGTAAGAAATGACCTTCAGGCTGATTTCAGAAAGGCCTGGAGAGACTTACATGAACTCTATGCTGAGTGAAGTGAGCAGAAGCAGGAGATCATTATACATGGCAACAAAAAGATTATATGATGATCAATTCTGATGTACATGGCTCTCTTCAGCAATGAGATGATTGAGGCCAGTTTCAATGATGTTGTGATGAAAAGAGCCATCTACAATCAGAGAGAGGACTCCGAGAACTGAATATAAATCACAACATAGCATTTTTATTCTTTTTGTTGTTCACTTGCATTTTGTTTTCTTTCTCATTTTTTTTTCCTTTTTGATCTGATTTTTCTTGTGCAGCAAGATAATTGTATAAATATATATGCATATATTGGATTTAACATACATTTTAACATGTTTAGCATATATTGGATTACTTGCTAACTTGGGGAGAGGTGGGAAAAAGGAGGGAAAAATTTGGAACATGAGGTTTTGCAAGGATCAATGTTGAAAAATTATCTATGCATATGTTTTTTTTATTTAGAATTTTTTCCACAGTATATATGCATGAGTAATTTTTTTATAATATTATCCCTTGTATTCATTTTTCCAAATTATCCCCCCCTCCCTCCACACCCTCTCCCCAATGACAGGCAATCCCATACATTTTACATATGTTACAATATAACCCAGATACAATATATGTGTGTAAATACCATTTTCTTGTTGCACATTAAGTATTAGATTCCGAAGGTATAAGTAACCTGGGTAGATAGACAGTAGTGCTAACAATTTACATTCACTTCCCAGTGTTCCTTCTCTGGGTGTAGTTATTTCTGTCCATCATTGATCAACTGGAAGTGAGTTGGATCTTCTTTATGTTGAAGATATCCACTTCCATCAGAATACATCTTCATATAACATTGAAGTGTACAGAGATCTTCTGGTTCTATTCATTTCATTCAGCATCAGTTGATGTAAGTCTCTCCAAGCCTCTCTGTATTCCTCCTGCTGGTCATTTCTTACAGAGCAATAATATTCCATAACCGTCATATACCATAATTTACCCAACCATTCTCCAATTGATGGACATCCATTCATCTTCCAGTTTCTAGCTACTACAAAAAGAGCTGCCACAAACATTTTGGCACATACAGGTCCCTTTCCGCTCTTTAGTATTTCTTTGGGATATAATCCCAATAACAGCAATGCTGGGTCAAAGGGTATGCACAGTTTGATAACTTTTTGGGCATAGTTCCAAATTGCTCTCCAGAATGGCTGGATTCTTTCACAACTCCTATGCATATGTTTTTTAAATAAAAAGCTACTATTAAATAATTAAATAAATTTAATGTGATCAAAGTTGTCCATTTTGCCTTTCATAATGCTCTTTAGTTCTTCTTTGGTCATAAATTCCTCTCTTCTCCAAAGATCTGATACATAAATTATACCGTGTTCTCCTAATTTCTTTAAGGAAACATCTTTTAGTCCCAAATCACATACCCATTTGGACCTTATTTTGGTATAGGATATGAATGTATGTCTATGTCAAGTTTCTGACATATTACTATCTAGTTTTCCCAGCAATTTTTGTCAAATAGTGAGTTCTCATTCCAGAAACTGGGATTTGGTTTGTTTTTTTTTTTTGTTTTCAAATATTAGATTTCTATAGGCTTTGATTATACTGTCAAGTGTATCTAATCTGTCCCACTGATCCATCATTCTATTTCTTAGCCAGTGCCAAATGGTTTTGATGACTGCTGCTTTATAATATAGTTGGGGTCTGGTACTTTTAAGCCACCATTCTTTGTATTTTTTTTCATTAAGTCCCTTGATATTGTTTATCTTTTGTCCTTGTTATTATTTTTTCTAATTCTATAATATAATTTTTGGGAGTTTGATTGGTATGACATTGAACAAGTAAATCGATTTAGGCAGTATTGTTATTTTTATTATATTAGCTCCACCTACCCAGAAGCAATTGATATTTTTCCAATTGTTTAGATCTATTTCTGTGAGAAGTGTTACTCTTGGGTTTGTCTTGGAAGGTAGACACACAAATATTTTATTTTGTTTCTAGTTATTTTAAATAGAATTTCTCTTTCTATTTATTGCTGATGGGCTTTGTCAGTAATATAGAGAAATGTTGATGATTTGTGTGGTTTTATTTTATATCCTGTAACTTTGCTAAAGTTGTTATTTGTTTCCAGTAGGTGTGGGAATGATTTTCTAAGATTCTCCAAATCTATCATCACTTAAAAAGAGTGATAGTTTTATTTCCTCATTGCCTATTCTAATACTTTTTATTTCTTTTTCTTTTCTCATCGCTAAAGCCAATATTTCTAGTACAATATTGAATAAATGAGGTGATAATGGGCATCCTTGTTTTACTCCTAATCTTACTGGGAATGTGTTCAGCTTCTCTCCATTACAAACAATACTTGCTGTTTGTTTTAAATAGATACTGTTTATTATTTTAAGGAAAGTTCTCTTTATCTCAGTGCTCTCTAGTATTTTTAATAGGAATAAGTACTGTATTTTGTGAAAGATTTTTCTGCATCTATTGAGATTATCATATAATTTCTGTTGGTCTTCCAGTAGTCCTTAAACTTTTTAAATAGGGAGCCAGTTCACTGTCCCTCAGATTGCTGAAGGGCCCAACTATAGTAAAAACAAAAACTCACACTCTGTCTCTGCCCCTCAGCCCATTTGCCATTACTCAGTGGGCCGCATAAATGTCCTCAGCAGCTCCATCTAGCCCATGGGCCATAGTTTGAGAATCCCTGGTTGTCATTGATATGGTTGATTGTGTAATAGTTTTCTTGATATTGAACAAGCCCTGACTCCTTGGCCTAAATCTCACTTGGTCATAATATTATACTGCTGATAAATTACCGTAATCTCTTTGCTAAATTTTATTTAAAATTTTTACATCAATATTCATTAGGAAGATTCATCTGTAATTTTCTTTCTCTTTTGTCACTTTCTGATTTAGGTATCATTACCATATTTATGTTATGAAAGGAATTTGGCAGGACCCCTTTATTACCTATTTTTCCAAATAGTTTACATGATTTTGGAATTAATTGTTCTTTAAATGTTTGATAGGATTCACTTGTGAATCCATTTGGCCCTGGAGATCTTTTTCTAAGGGCATTCATTAATGGCTTGTTCAATTTCTTTTTCTAAAATGGGACTATTTAAATTATTTATTTCCTCTTTTGTTGATTTGGGCAATTTATATTTTTGTAAATATTCATTTTGGTTAGATTGTCAGACTTGCTGCCATACAGTTGGGCAAAATAACTCTTAATTATTGCTTTAATTTCTTTTTCATTGGTGGTAAATTCACTCTTTTCATTTTTGATGCTAATGATTTTTTTTTCTTTCCTTTTTCTAATCAAATTAAACAAAGGTTTATCTATTGTGTGGATTTTTTTCATAAAACCAACTCCTAGTTTTATTAACTAGTTCATTGATTTTCTTAGTTTCAATTCTATTAATCTCTCCTTTGAGTTTCAGAATTTCTAATTTGGTATTTAATTAGAGGCTTTTAATTTGTTCATTTTCTAGCTTTTTTTAATTGCATGACCAATTCATTGCACTCCTCTTTCTCTGTTTTATTCATGTAGCTATATAGAGATAGAAAATTTCTCCTAAGAACTTCTTTGGTTGCAACCCATAGATTTGGGAATATGCATTGTCTCATTATTGTCATTCTCTTGGATGAAATTATGGATTATTTCCATGATTTATTGTTGAACCCACTTGTTTTTTAAGAATTAGATTATTTAATTTCCAACTGGTTTTTAGTCTATCTTTCCCTGGCCTTTTATTGAATATAATTTTTATTGCATTGTGGTATGAAAAGAAAGCATTTATTTCTGGCTTTCTGCATTGAATTGTGAGGTTTTTATCCCCTGATATATGGTTAGTTTTTGTGTAGGAGCTATATACTGCCAAGAAAAAGGTGTATTCCTTTCTGTCTCTATTCAGTTTTCTCCAGAGGTCTATCATATCTAGATTTTCTAGGATCCTATTTACCTCCCTAGTTTCATTACTATTTATATTGTGGTTAGATTTGTCTGATTCTGAGAGGGGAAATAATTCTTTCTTTTTTAAAGAGAATTTTCTTATCCTATACATCTATATCTATCTATCTATCTATCTATCTATCTATATCCTATATATGTAATAGAACTTAGATATCCATCAATTCAATCATAGGATAGTAGGAAAAGTATTCAGTAGAACTGACATCAACCAACCTTGGGCCAGAACCTGGTTCTCCTTGTATCATCTGCCTGTATAACTTTCAACAAATCACAGAGGCTTTCTACATCTCAGGTTCCTCAAGTACAAAAGGTATTTTTTAGATAAGATTATCTTCCATGTTCCTATCATCTCTAAATTGCTATCCTATGACAGTTTTAAGAAGGCAACATAGAGCAATGGATAAATTTTCTTTATAAGTAGAACATTGGAGGATCAAGTCCCACCTCTGCCACATTAATTAATCAACAGCAATTATTTATTAGACACTGTGCCTCATGCTAAGAAAAAGACAAAAATTTAAAAGAAAACAAAACAAAAGTTTCTGCTCTCAAGAATCTTATATTCTATTTAGGGAGAAAGTTTGTACATGTGTAAATATAAGAAAAAAAATTATGCAAAATCATTACAGGATAGAGGAAGTAGGAACTGGGGAACTCAAGGAAAGCCTCAGGTAGGAGGTAATATTGAATTAAGTTTAGAAGAAAACATACTGATTATGAAGCATTGGGTAAGTCACATAACTTCTCAGTGACACAGGCAATTCTAAGACAATGAATTGCAAGAAAGGTGTTGATCTTTATATTGAACCCAAAATAGCCTTGAAAAATTAACAAATAAGTTAAAATGGAACCACATAATTAGAGTTCTTGTCCACTTGAGACATACAGTGAAATAGAAAACTATACTCAAAAAATAATAGAAAATAATGCATGATAAATGTATGACAGTTGAAAAGTCATGTCATATGATGTACACAATTGCTACTATAGCAATTAAGAAGAATAGGAAAAGATTTAATGGAAAAGGTGGTATTTTAAGGAGTTTTAACAAATAGTAGGAATTCATTAAAAAAAAGTAGAAAGTGGTCATTTCAGGCAGACACACACACGCACACATATACCAGCTGAAGCAAAAAGTTGAAGACAAGAGAATAGGAGCATTTTTAAGAGACAAGTAGTCACATATGGCTTAAATAAAAAGTACATGGAAAGAATAGGACAATTAGAAAGATTATGTGACCAGACTATGGAAAGCCTTGAAAGCCTAACTGGGAAATTTGAATTATATTCATCAGACAGTAGAGAATGATTAAAAGGCTTTGAGCAATGAGTGACATTATCCCATCTATGTAGATAATCTCCCATACTTATTTTTACCATTTCTTTCAATTTCTTCTGCCTTTACCCTTTGTGCCAGGTTTGTTGACAAGTAGCAAATTAACTGATTTGAATTTCCACACCTCTTCTTTCCTCTACTCCACTAGTAGAACAACTGATAAGCTGTGGCATGGCCCAAAGTCAAGAAGGCATGGGAAAAGAAGGTAGGGGAAAGGAAGAGATAAGGGAAAGGGGAGGGGAAGTTCTTGTTAATATTGTCACATGTTAAGATATATAATAATCAGCTCATATAGAAGTCTACTGTCACAACAATTGCATAAAGGAAAATTGTCAGAAGCTTCCCAGAAATAGTTTATCTGAAATTTTCTTACCTTACTTTTTGACTTACTTATTTTAGTTAGTGTATTTAAGGTATATAAGATAGCCCTATGATTTACTAAAAATCTACGAATTTAGTAAGCTGAGAAATGAAAATTGATTTGAACATTGTACTGAAAAGATTATATACATGTATATTATATGTATACATATAATATATATATATGTATATTATTTCCTCATTTTACCCTATACATATCTATAAATTAATGTATGATATATTTCTGTGTCTCTCTGTCTCTGTCTGCCTCTGTCTCTGTGTGTGTGTCTCTCTCTCCTACCATCCCACCCCCCAACCTCCTTTTCTCCAAATGACCTAATGATTACATTTCAACTTGCTATGCTAAATTTCTATTTTTGACTTACTTTATTTGTTCATTTGTTTTGCTTAAATCAATATTATTTTGAGTTTCTTGCAACTTAAAATTATTTAAGTCAACATACACACATATGTTTGTATACATATGTGTGTATATATATATATATATATACTACATTTATGAATATATATGTATGAGTTCTAGAACAGCAGAAAATACTAACCTATAGTATTTGTCTTTTTAAAAAAATGTTTTTTAAATACCATCTTGTTTATCTGTGTTCTACATTCTTATTTATTTCCTAGTGACAATTGAAAATTTTAAGATCAGTTGGGAGTGGCAATGCTCCATAGTTCATTTCTGTCCCTTCTTTTAAAAATACTCATTCTAAGTCATCTTGAATATGTACATAATATGTACAGGCTCTGACTTTAAATTGAATTCAGGATTTGATTCTGATGAATAAGTTCTTCAAATTGATCATGATCCATTAAAAAATTAACTCTGGGTACAGATCATCTTTGTTTTATGCTTATTCAAGCACTAAATATAGATCAGTTGTTCCCTGAGGATTAATAACCAAATTTCCACCAATCAGAATACAAGCCATACTCTACTAAATTTATTATATTTTAAAAATGAATTTTATTTTATAAGTCAAAGTACAATCACCAATTTTGTTGACTAATTATTCTTAATTACATAAAACACTACTGTACTATAGATTAAGGAAATTCGTTCCATTGGGGACAATAATATTACCTACCTCCCTGAGTAGTTGTGATAATCAAAAGAGATAATCATTGTAATGTTTGTAACATGGTGCTTGGTCCATAGTAAGTGCTTTAAAATATTAGTTATCCATTATTATTATTTATGTGTCATTTTATAATGTTTAAAATTTACTTCTTTTTAAGAAGTAAGATTCCTATATGGTTATCATGATCAGGTAATCAGTCCTCAAATTAAAACTGGATAAAAGTGAGGGTACTTCTATATCTTCTGAGGTTTTGTGAATATTTGAAAATGTAGAAAGTGTTATAAAACACAGCTGATCAGTCAATGATCAGATATATTAATACATAACCATGCATGAGAAAATAAAATAAGTTGGAGCAATCTGTCATGCTACTACTAACTGGAGGTAAAGATGTGTATAAAGTCATAGTGCCATATACCAGAAGATTATATTTTGGTTAATCAATGTTTGAGTTATAACACTTTAAAACAACTTTATCCAAAATAAATCCACAGAGTTAATTTTCTATGCACCCTAATCAACAGTAGAACTGAATCACATGAAAAATTTATAAATTTTGAAGAGGTAAGTTACGATTTCCATAGTTTTGGCCTAAATCTAAATTGATTGGCCTAAATTGATAATTTTAACAATGTATTTCATATCCCCTTTCCTCCTAAGGGGAAGTCTTATAAGTGAAAGGAAGGAAAAATTACTAAGTTATATACTCTGGAGATAAAATTCTCACCTTTAAATTTGGCCTTTTTTTTTTTTTCCTAAAATGCAAGGATTCCCTTAGGGCCAATTTGATTTTGTATTTCTTCTTTTCAGCCATTGATCTGTGTTCTGATATACTTTTATTTATTTTGTTTTATTTCCTGACATTTTTCTCTAAGTTCCTGCTACCTAAATTCAGGTCTTACTATTTGACTTTCCTTTCATGACATGAGGACTAAAATGCTTTTTTCAGTGTTTCTGAATCTTTCTTTTCTGGTCTTATGAAACAAAAAGGTTAACATCACTGCTCTCTGATATGTTGGAAGTTAAGTTTGTTATTTTGGTGTCAATAGCTAGCCAAAGTCAAACTTATCCACACATACTATGGCTCAAAATTATGCTATGAACCCAAGATACTTTTTGAAAAGTCTTTTGGAAGCTTTTAATCTATTTAATTTCTTGGGAGTAAATAGATTGTACTCTTGACTATTCTTGACAAGTAGAAAGGCATTACATGATTTAAGATTTGGAATTGTTTTCTAAATAAGTTGCATTGCTTGTATTTTATGTCCCTCATTGTTAGAAGTCAGTTTTTGAAAAAGGGGAGTATAGGTCCTTCGTTGCTATGATTCTCCCTTGAAGTTAGGTAGAGACTTGTGTAAAAAAATTGCTTCAGGAAAATATTAAAATGAAATAACTTTATTTACTGAGTAAAAGAGAAAGATGACTTCCTTCCCTTTTGCAAAAGAGTAAATACTATTTCAAACAATTTCTTGCCAATCTGTAATTCTCAGTAAGGTAAAATGTAAAGAACATAGCATTTAGGCCTAGGTTCGAATTATACCTATGATATTTAATATATGATCTCAAGCAAATCATTTAACTACTCAACCTTAATTTTTCATGTGTAAAATGAGAAAGGGGTGTCAGGACCTGAATGGGAAATGAAAGCACTGAAGCCACAGGAAGAACCAAAATATAGAGTTTGGCCAGAGGTGTCAAACATCCAGCCTCTACAAGAAACTCTGTTGTATGGGACCTGAATCAGTTTAAAATACTTGGAAAATACTTAGCAAAATAGTACAATAGGACATGGATAATGTTAATATATGGTTTTCTAAGTTGATATCAAACCTACAGGGATCCTTATTTATTGAATAGTAGCCCTGTTTTAATGTGACTTTGACACTCAATTTAGAATACTAAAGCCAATATATCCAAAAGAGATCTTGTGTGTGCAAGAATGTTTGTGGCACCCCTCTTTGTAGTGACCAGAAACTGGAAATTACCTGGCTGCCCATCAATTGGAGAATGGCTGAATAAATTGTGGTATATGAATATTATGGAATAGTATTGTTCTATAAGAAATGACCAACAGGATGATTCCAGAAAGGCCTGGAGAGACTTACATGAACTGATGCTGAGTGAAATGAGCAGGACCAGGAGATCGTTGTATACTTCAACAACAATACTATATGATGATCAAATCTGTTGGATGTGGCCATCTTTAACAATGAGATGAAACAAATCAATTCCAATAGAGCAGTAATGAACTGAACCAGCTACACCCAGTGAAAGAACTCTGGGAAATGAGTATGAACCACTTCATAAAATTCCCAATCCCTCTATTTTTGTCCGCCTGCATTTTTTATTTCCTTCACAGGCTAATTGTACACTATTTCAAAGTCTAATTCTTTTGCACAGCAAAATAACTGTATGGATATGTATACATATATTGTATTTAAATTATACTTTAACATATTTAACTTGTATTGGTCAACCTGCCCTCTGGGAGAGGGGGTAGGAGGAAGGAGGAGGAAAATTGGAACAAAAGTTTTTGCAATTGTCAATGCTGAAAAATTACCCATGCAAATAACTTTTAAATAAAAAGCTATAATAATAAAAAAAAATACTAAAGCCAAATCAGAGAAGATCGGCACTAGCATGATGATCAAAGACCCATGAAATTCAATGGAGCACAAAAAATTAAGACTGACTGCCACAATATAGTCTCCTTTTGATGATGAGTTGAGGAGCACCAGACCTAAAACATTATTACTGCTTCCTAAAAAGCATTGCTATATGACTTAGGAACCAGACAAAAGTCTGTATCATCTCATGTAGCATAAATGAGATACCCTTGATTTGGAGGTGAAAAACTTATATTTGAATTCTGTTTTCGACATTGTGTCTGTGGGTTAATCATTTAACCACACACATCTAGGAAGTGAGGAATAACCATACTTGAATTATTTATTCAAATATTTATTATTAACTACTTCCATATATTATATAAATATATTAATTACTTATTACAATACTATCTAATTGGTTATTAAATGAGAGAATCCCTTTTGAAACTGAAGCACTATTAAAATGTATGATAACCAGGGAAGTTCATGTTGACCCTCATCAAATGTGTACTCAAGATTTTAGTAAAGCAGACTTTTAAAAGTTCAGAAATTGATAGTCATCATTCTTTAAAGGGATAATAACACTTAAAAGAAGATGATTCAAGAAAGATGGGAAATTCTCAAAAACAAACTATAATATAGAGGAGATTTACCCTAATAAGAAAGAAAAGGGAGTAGGTATCTAAAGAAGACTTTCTAGAAAGTTCATATTTTTAGGAAAAAGAAATACAACAGACAACAGGAAGGATACAATATCAAGGGGAAAAAACCATTAAAGAGTAGTGTGAATTTGTTAGGGTGATGAAGTTTAATACCTGCCAGAAGAATGTGAATGTCAAAAACAGAAGGGCACTAAGTAGGAGCATTTTTGAGTTCCTATAATAGCCCAATTATTCTGAATAGCTCCCCTCCTCACCAGAATGTGGCTGGTTCAGGAGTAAGCAGTAAATTGTGTAGCAGCAAAAGACTAGAAAAATGACTAGAGCTGAGCAATAGGCAATGGAAAGATGTTTCAAAATCCAAGAAAGGGATCAGCCAGAGGATTCAGATACCAATGGGTTCAAGATTTGAATTAGGAGACCCAAATTAAATTAATTCAAATACTGGACTTGCCTATAAATAAACAGACATTGGGCTGCTTAATATGGGAAGGTGTTATGAGCACCTACTAGTACTAAATTTTTTAAATGTTGCTTTTAGAGCATGGAAAAGGTAGGAACTCATTCAAGAATCTAACTACATAAATCTAACACATCAAATGTAGATTAACCAAATGAGCACCAAGACTCATAAAAGACACCAAACAAAAGAGAAAAAAACAAAATCATTTCTCTGAAACCTAGAGAGAGATGCTCCCTAATAGGACCCACCACTGTAGAGTGAAGGCCATTACTGCTAATGCAAGTATGGGGAAAGTTTCCCTGCTAGTTTTTAATTCAAATGTATTAGGAACAAGATGACCAAAGAAAAGTCAATGGGGTGGATCTGATGACTTGATGTTAACAGAGGACAGTCAAAGTAGAAATACTCAACTCCAATTTGCTTCTATGGAGAAAAATCATCTTCAAACTAAAGTTGGAATAAACATGATTAAGAGAACATTGAAGACCAATATATGCAAATGGCAATAAAAATATTTAAGTTTCTGAGCCTAGATGGATTATACTTCAGGACATGGAATAAATTGCACATTCCATTTCAAAACCATACTCAGAAGGAAACTTTTGAGGAACTGAAAATAACTGGAGAGATGATAGGACTGTGGATACAACCACCATTGTCTTGATATTTTTTAAATAAGAAAAAATGAATTCTGAAAAATATAGATCAATGAGCAGAATGCTAATAATATGTTTCATAAGTACTTACCAAAAAAAAAAAGCAGAAAGCAGTGATCACTAGGGCCCAAAATAGGATCAGTAAGAAAAAGTTACATTAAAATAACCTAATTTATTTTTTGTCATTTACAAAACTAGATTAGGAAAAGACTATGAGCAAAGTAAATCTTGATTTCATCAAACTATCTGACAATGAATTTTGTGAATCATTATGCAAAAAACAGAGAAGGTGTACTAGATGATGGATGAATGGATTCTTAACTATTTGAACTATTTCTAAAAAGTATTGTTTAATAGATTGATATTTAATGACATGCTAAAGGGCTCTACCAATTCTTCCCTCTGTACTAATCAGCACTTTTATCAATGAAGTCAATAATGAGATAAAAGGAACTATTTTTGAAATTTGTGGATGACACTAAACTACAAAAAATAAGTATCTAATAGAGTGTAGGTCAGAGACAGAATTCAAAAAGATCTTGACAGATTGAAGTGATGGGCCAAAAACTAGCAAGATGAAATTTAATATGGATAAATATAAAGTCTTGCCCTTGGGTTTGAAAAGAAAAAATAATTTACCCATGTACTGAATAGAGGAAATATATCTTGACAATTGTTCATATGAGTAAAAAAATGGGGTATTTAAGTGATTGCAAGCTGAATGTGAGTCAACAGTGTGATGGGGCCATCAAGCTGATGCAAGCATAGGCTGTATTCATGTTAGAACCATTATTTGTCCCTGTCAGATGGTATCTGGAATAATGAGTAGGAATCTATGTTCTAAGTGGGACACTGATAAAATGGAGTATGTTCAGAGGCAGGTGATGATAATAATGAGGGCACTAGAATTGAATCCAGAAGACCAAGGTAAACCCCAGATTTATTACTTACTATTTATAGCAATAGAGAATTCAAACTTCCTATAAACCTCAGTTTCTTTTCCTGTAAAAGGAGGATGATAATATTTATACAACTACCTTGGAGGGTTGCTTTGAAAATCTCAAAGACCTGTGATTTCATCTATGTAGTGAGGTCTCAGAAAAACAAAAATTTAAAAAGAAACAAACAAAAGAACTGTCCTCTATTAAAACAAATCGATATCTTCCCCATAACTCAGAGAATTGCTTTGATCATTGAGAAGTATTTAGTAAGTTGCCTAGAGAATTGAGAATTTAATTGGCTTTCCTAGTCACTGAGTAGCAAGACTTGAACTCAGATCATCTTGGTTCCTAGGCCAGTTTTCTATCCATCATGTCATGCTGTCTCCTTTAAGGTTCAAAGCACCATCTAAATGTATTATGATTGTTGAAATAACATTACATAAAAAATGGTTTAAGGAATTAAGTCTACTTAGCCTGATGAAGACAAACCTTGAAATGAGAGAGGATGGGCATGAATAAGTATTCAAATATATAAAGAGTTTAACATAGGAAAAGAATTTGCCCTATTTCTTATATTTCTATGGGACAGAACCAGGAGCAAGCGGGGAAAACTTTCGTGAGGCAGCTTTTGGCTCAATTTAAGAAAGAACTCTGTTACTTAGACTGTCCCAAAATGAAATGGGATGGCTCATAATAGATTCCACATCACTGGAAAATGTTTAAGCTTAAAGGATAAATAAAAGGGACACCCATTTGGAGTTAAGAGGTTAGGCTATAGGAACTCTATTATTCCTCCTCATTCTGAGATTCTGAGATTATGAATCTATCATCCACAAAAGTCATTCTAAAAATACAAATTCTTATGAATTGGGACAGAGTAGTGTATCTGTATGGAAAGAAGAAGCATGTTTTAAAAGCTCACTCGCCCAGTGTATTCAAGAGATATTTTTCTGGTAATTTTTAGCAACAGAAAGACCATCTGACTTTCTGCTTGGGAGAGAAATCATTTTCCTCTCAATGAATTGAAGCCTGTGTTGGTCGGGGTAAATATTTAAAACCTCAACCTTTTTACCCCTTCTGAGGCACAGGAAACTTGTCAATCACTTTGCTGTGGCAGAAACTGTATTCAGGTGGGGGTTTGAGGGAGCGAAGAGGCAGTCACCTAACTGCTCCCTACCAATTTAGTTAGGAATTAGTTCTAACTGCTGTTTGAAGTGCCTGGAAATTAATGTTATATTTCCTGTACTCATTTGCATAGCCTCAGGGCTGGAGGAGCCCATTGTGAGGGCCTGTAGAGAGACAGGAAGCTGTATCCAGGGAGATGGAGTGCTATGCCTTAGTAGAATGAAGAACTTTTCTACAAGAGCGGGCCTGACATTGGGATTAGAACCTGCTTTATGAGACTGTTGCAGCCTTATAAGTGAAAATGGCAATTCTGGATGTCATCCAAAAGAACAGAACCTGCTTTCAATCCCAAAAATCAAGGGAAGGAAAGACAGGAGAAGAGAAGATGCAAAGAACATCAAGGGCTTGGGTAACTTTAATAAGAAAGAAAGAAAGGGGGAAAAAGCTGACTTTTTATTCTTATGTTTAAATCTTAGAGATAAGGAGCATGTTTTTTCTCATTGCCCATATATTGTCAAGCAGATGATTGCCTTTATTAGTTTAATTTACTCTGAATTTGTAAATGTGTTTAAAAAAAATGGCACTCCAGAGAAATAGCTTCTCTTGAACCCAAATTACTATCTCTATGAGTAATTCTTGACCTTGATGCAGTCATACCCTATAAAATGAAGGTAGGTTACAAAAGCAGGTGAAATCTTCCCAAACCATTCATCTCTTATTGATTCTCTGTTCTATTGTGAGCATAAAGGTACCCACTTGCTATTTTAAAATTAAGGGCTGCAAAGACTGTGATGAATGAAAGAGATGCAACTTGTCCCAAGGGATTTCGGACTATAGAACTACAGGCGAAATTTTCTCGGTTAATAGGAGAGCCTGATAAAACTGGCATATTCAAGAAAATGTCCATAATTCCTTTTTAATTCAGCCTAGTGAGCCTTGATCCATAGTCCTGGTACTCTCTCATTACCCATTCTATTTCTCTTCCTAGAAAACCTCTATAATGTTTTTTAAAAATAAAATATTATAAAAATAAATTTATAATTATATTATATTAATAAATAATTATAAAATAAATTATAAAAATAAAATTGTAAAATGTTAATACAAAATCAATAGATTATATAATTTCAGTATTACTTAAGATCAACAGTGTTGTTAAAAATCTGATTTTTGGTGTTCCTTGCTTTAACGTTTATCTAAATTATGGTCAAGTAATCTAAAGCAAAATTTCTTAAACTATGGATCATGCTCCCAGATGGGTTTTTATAACTGAATGAGAGGTTTGCAAAATTATGATTTACTATCAGTGAATGTTTGCTTTTTATATCTACTTTATATACCTATATACTAGGGGTTGTATAGAAATTTCTTGGACAAAAAGAAAAGGTCATGAGTGGAAAACGTTTAAGAATTCTTGATCTAATGGTTAAATCTATTCAATGAGATTATTGGTTAGTAATGAAAGTCTATTCTTAATCTAATTCTCCATGTATGTTTACGATACATATTACTAAATCATCCAAGGACTCTGACAATACAAAAATATATTATGAAATACTTAATTTATTATATATGTAGTAGGGATTGTATCAGAGTATACCCCATAGAGTAGGTGTGAGGATGAACCACAGAAGCTACCCCAAGAGTATTCACTCAGTTCATTTGGCAGTTTCAGAGATAATTTTTGTAGGATGATTGGAGTGACTGCCCCTCCTTTGCCCATTTCAGAAAATCCAAGAAAAGCTTAGAGTACTCAAGGAAATCCTTGCCACATGTTCCACGAACAGGAAGAAAGAGATAACCAGAAAGCAGAGTCACTCCTTATAAAATGGACTGAGCAGGTAGCTCATTCTGATTCACTGATCAATCCTCTTTAATGTAGCCTTGGCAATCTTCCCCATTGCAGCCATCATAACCAACTAGCCGTAGAGAATAGAGTTTCTTGAATTCGGGAAGATCTGAATTCAAATCTAATCTCAAATAAACTTGATGTATGACTCTGGGAAAGTCATTTAACTTTGCCTCAGTTTCCTCATCTGTAACATGGGGATAAAAATAACACCTGTCCCTCAGAGTTGTTATAAGGATTAAATTAAATATTATTTGTAAAGCTCTTAGCACAGTGCCTGGCATATAGTAGGCACTATATAATTGGTAGCTAATATTATTGTTGTTGTTGACTAAGGAAACCTCATCATTTTATATATTATCTCAAAATACCCATCCTTTCAATGTTAAATTATATATGTCCCTAGAAATTACTTGATAATTTCACTGTATATTTCATGTCCTTTGTTGTTGTAAGGAGACTGGAAAAGTTAGAGGGGAGAGCTGGAAAAGATTTTTAAGGGTTTTGAATTTTGCATTTTCTCCTGAAGGCAAAAGGGTATATCATTGGAGTTTACTGAGTAGGAAGGGGGGGGATAAAGGGGAAAAATGATCAGGTCTGCATTTTAGGAAAATTACTTTACTGTCCAAATGGAAAATGGGTTAAAGCAGAGAAAATCTTGATGCAGGTAGACCCATCAGTAAATTATTGCAATAGTCCAGGGGCGAATAGTGATGAGGGCCTGAACTATAGAAGTGCTAGTGTCAGAGGAGAGAGGGTGATATGTTGGAGCTGTTACAAAAAATAAAATCAACAAAGCTGGCAATAACATGTCTATGAGGTGTGTGAGACAGTGAGAAATCCAGGATTCTTCACTAGGTTACTATATTATGAATCAGATGGACTAGGATGATGGTGTTGACATATGCAATAATAGGGAATATAGGAATGGGTGAAGTTTTAGGGAGAAAACAATGAGGAATAGTTTAGACATACTGATATTGCCTACCATTGATTGCCCTTTTAGATCAAGAAAACTCTAATTCCTGTTCAGCATAATATTCAACTGTGTATTCCCCTCAGTGTGTATCTAACACACATCATGTACTTTATAATCACTTATTGAATGATCGAATGAAAAATCATGAATTAAATAACATTTAGAAGACCCATCCACTACACTACTATGTAGGGATAGTTGGCTCAATGAATAGAGCTCTAGGACTAGAGTCAGAATGACTTTCATCCAAAACCACCCTCAAATACTTATTAACTTTAACATGACCCCTGGAAAGTCTATCTCAGTTTTCTCAATTACAAAATGGCAATAGCTAGCTCTCAGAATTGTTTAAAGAATCTCATGAAATAATGTTTGTAAAACACATAGCACAATACCTGGCATTTAATAAAATTTATTATTTAATAAATGCTTGTTTCCTTCCTCATCTGTATCAAAAATTTTTGGAAAGCACATCATATACAAATATAATAAAAATGCTCAGTAAGCAAACTTAACATTTTCTCTAAATTCCAATACTAGTTCTCTACCTTCCACTGGGAACAGAAGTTTTACTAATGAATGTCCTATATTTATAAGCAATTCAATCCAATTAAATAAACATTTCTACCAAAGGTCTACAGGGTAGAGAGTTAGGGAATCAAAGATGAAATTACACATAGTTTCTACCTTGAAAGACCTCACAATCCAGTTGGATGATAAGACACATCAAAAAATAACTATATAATTTTAGAATGTGATACATGCAAATGGGAATTGAATGAGAGAGATATGAAATTCAAGAAAGCAGAAATCACTTCTAAGAAGAAAATTGGGAAAGGTTTTTTAGAGGAGGTAGTATATTCACTACAACCTGATGAAAGAAAAGGACTTCAATCAATCAACAACCATTCTCTCTCTCCTAGACCTATTTTCCATATTACTTGGTTTCGGTGGTAGATACTTATGTTCTACTAACTATTATATTAATTTTGTTCAAAGTGCAGAATCAAGAAATGTATAGAATTTGCAAAGCAACTAACTTAAGTTTGATGTCAGGAAAATTTTCCTAACAATTAGAGTTGTCCAAAAGCACAATGGGCTTCCTGAAAAGCTGGTAATTTACATATCCTTGGCAATTTTGAAGCAGAGGTTGATTGACTACTACCCATGGAACCAGATGGTAACTTCCACTCTCAGATCCCATGATGCTCTGATTTGACTTCAAACTATTTCCAGCATTATCTTATACTATTCCCATTGATTCATTCTATGTACTAGTTAAATTGGATCAATTGTGTCCCTAACATTTTATTTCCCCTCTTTTTATGAAGTTAATAAACATCAATTAATATGAACATTTCCACACATATAAAGGCACATATGCAAATATATAATATATGAACATTGTATATAAATATAAACTTTTATTATTTGCATTTAAAAGGATTGTAATAATTTCACATGGCAATAACAAAATTATCTTGTCCACCTATCAATAGTCACTTCTGAACTTCTTTTTACTCTCTTGCATGTATTTTAATGTTTCATTGACACTTCTTTGTAGTTAAAGAGAAAAAAAATCAAATCTTTCTTGTATATAAGGAAGCCTTCAAATACGTGAAGACAATTATTATGTCCCTTCATCCCACCCTGAGATTTCTCTTCTTCTGCCTTAAAAAAACCCAGTTCTTTCAATTAATTGTAATAGTGACATTCAAGGCTTTATCAATATCTTTCTTTCACCATGATATCTAAAACTGAATAGGATACTCTAGATGAGATCTGACAAGGATAACATGCATTGGAACTATTGCTTCCTGGAAGCTATTTCCTTCTTAATAAAGCCCAAGATCATATTAGGTTTTGTTTAGTTACTACATCATATTTCATAGTAGTTGACTAAAATCCCCATTTTTTTCAGAAAAACTGCTGTCTAACCATCCTTTTTCCCATATATTTTTGAACTTGATATTTTTGTCCCAAATGCAAAACTTGACATTTATACGATTTAATATCATCACACTAGATCCAATCTAATGCTCTAGTATGGCAGGATTCATTTGGATCTTTATTCTTTCATTAAATGTGTTAGCTATCACTCCCGACATCATGTCATTTGTAAATCTAACAAGCATACTGTTTATGACTTTATCCAACTCACTAAAAAATATCAAATGGAAAAGAGTCAAGCACAGAATTGGAAATATGCTATGCCACTGAGACCTCTTGTCCTGTTAATAATTATCCATTAATAATATTCTTTGAGTCCAGCAAGCCAATCAGTTATGACAATATCTAATGTATCATTGTCAATTACACATTTGTCCATTTTTATCGAGAAGAATATGGCATAATTTATTAAGACTTTGCTAAAATTTAGTTTCACAAAGTCAACTGCATCCATTCCTTTTACAATTACATATTTAGTAATGTAATTTTATGCAAGGTTCTTGATAGTTTATTTTTCTCTTGATGTTTATTTCTCTTTGAATCCATAGCATTTAGCATGGTACCTTACCCATAGCAGGTACTTGATGAATACTTATTGACCTTAACTGGCAATATGAAGAGTAAGGAATTTATATATTATTCTCTAGGCAGTGAGCAAGGCTTATAAGTTTGAGTAACACATTAAGCATTAGGAAAATTATTTGAGAAGTGGCATGAAGAACAGGTGAAAAATTAGAGTTAGTGAGACTTTTTTAAGAAAGTACAATTGTCTAAGCAGGAGGTTGTAAATCTCTGAACCGGATTGTCATGAATAGAGAAAAGGAATAGACAGGAGATGGATATCAAATACATGTAAGTAAGAATGAGAAGGCAAGTAAAATGGTTGAATTTGGGGAGCAGTAGTGGTGAAAAAAGGAAACAATCAAATTTTGCTTTAGGTAATGAGTCTGGCTTACTAGTAGGTAGTAGAGAAAGAGGAATATTGTCTAGAAAAACAGGTTTTAGATAAGCAGATGAATAATTTAGTCCAGAACATTTGAGGCTGGTAGGTTGGCAGACTATCTAAGGGAAGACTTCCAACAATTAGATGGAAATTATAAACTGAACTTGGGAGAGGTCAAATCTAGATCTTGGCTTAATAAATATGGAAAGATAATTAAACCATATATAAATCATTTTATATATATAGATAGATAAGAGAAAGGAAGATCAGTAAAATAGCCTTAAAGAATATCTATACATGGAGATAAGAGGGGGAGGAGAAACCAAAACAGGTAAAGATTAAATAAATAGAAGCAATATTTTAAGTGTGAGCCAAGTGACAAGAGAAAATCAAAAAAGAAGGTGGTCAACAATGTCAAATGTTATATAAAGTTCAATGATGATATTTTTATGAAAAAAGATTTATATATCTATATAAATGTATACATGCATATGTAAATTATTGATTTATTATAGCCCATTCATTTGATTAAAAAATCTGGATCTCAAATCAATGTAACACTGTGCTATATGTTAGAGAAACTAGATTGAACTTAAAAGAGCATGCTTTGCATAAACACATACACCACAAAAATGCAAAGCTCTGCATTCCAGGAAATTGAAAGGATACTTAACGGTGTAAATTAATATTATGAGAGTCTGTAATAGAGTCATTAGATTTTTAAAAACAATTTTCAAAGTATATCACCTTATGCACTCTAGATGTGTCACATATGGGTAATTTTCTCTAGTAGTACTGGGTTTTTCCACAGAGAGGGAGGGGGAAATATTTCTCATCCAGCAAAAGATTCTAAAGTTTGAAGGAAATTATCAAGAACAACATTTTTCCAGTTAACTCTTGAAAAGATATATCCTTTTCCCATTTTCTCAGAAAGAAAATATTTGGAAAGGACTATTGAAATATATACAATTTTACGAAGGTATTTAAAAATACAATAGCTTAAAAAACAAATCCAAAATATTATCTCCATAAAACATCATTCTAGGATATATCTCACATTTTTGTCTAATATATGTATATGTATTCACACACAAGAGAATGACAAGGAATGGAGGGAGGAAAGAAAGAGATAGAGAGATAGACATAAGAGCAGGAGGAGGGAGAGATATTGTTGTTACTTTTTTTAAAGGCATGAAACAAAAATTTCCAGAACATCCCAAATTAATATGTTTCATATGGATTGAGGGTGAGGATATCAATTATTTCATCAATGAACTTGGGAAATATGAGCCTTAAATTGAAGAGAAGAAGAAGAATGAAAAGAGTACCCATTAAATTTGAGAGTCCTGTCTAACTGTGACTTTTGGTAAGTCACTTAAAAACTTCATGCCTCAGTTTCTTCAGCTGTAAAATGAGGGCATTGATAAGTTGATCGTTAATATTTTTCCCATTTCTAAAATCCTATTAAAAAACTGCATGAATAGGTAGCAATATGACTAATTTGCTTTGGCCATCTTTATTATCAATTCAGCTTGCCAATCACTCATTTTATCCACAATCTTTAATCATGTAGATGGCTGAAATGAACAGATCAGTTTATCTGCCTGTTAGAAAACTGTCCTTTTTGTTTTCAATGTATGTATCAACACAGACTTATGACTACAAAAAGATTCAGGAAACTTGGGTTTGGATTCTTTCCTCCCCCAGTAACTAATTGTGTAATTCTAATAAAATCACTTAAATTTTCCATGAATCAGCTTTCCTGTATACAGTTTAGAAAAGCTTATCTTTCTTACTTCATAATGGTGTTGAGGAATACAGGTCAGGGGAACAAAATTATGTGGCTATGGAAAGTAAATTGAGGAGCAGCTATATAACTCACTGGCTAGAGCAATGATCCTGAAATGAAGAAAATTTGAATTCAAATTCAGTCTCAGATACTCACCACTTACTAATTGTGTTAGTTAAACCCAACTGCCTCACAAAGAAGAAAGTAAACTGAACATTTTAACAATGTACAATCTGTTTTCCTATTATTATTCCCCAAATCTTTCACAATTTGTCAATTAAACATAGTCATTACTTTTTATTATAAGAATATTTCACCTCATAATTTGTCCTTTTACTCAATGGAACAAACAAGAGGGAAGAACTGGGATAGATGAGGTATTACAAAACTGAGGTATTACAAAACACTTTCTCCTTCAAGATAAACAAATCTGGGGATATCCATCATAGAAAAATCTTTAGTAGAATATTCTTCATACTCTAATTTTTTTAAAAAGAGGAATGCCTCAAATTTCATAAATCATCTTGTACTTATTTTGTTATTCACATGATTATAGAAAAAGGAAATAATATGGCAATATCCAACTTATGAATAGCAAAAAAAAAAATCCTAAAACAATTATAAAGTACACATCTGCTAAGGAAATCATTGCACATTTTGCTGGTAGTTTACTTAATAACTATGCAAAAAACATTTTGCATTATGTTGAATTATTCTGAAATATATTCAGCCATTTCAGAAAATAAAGAAATTTCCTCAACACAGTTGAATTTTTAATGGACCCACATTACAATGGAATGTCTCTACCCCCCCCTTTTTCTCTTGATGGATGAAGTAAAAAAGTAATCAGCCCCAAGTACCATCTGGTTCCATTCCTCAATTCAAGTGTGTTATAATGAGAATAATATTAGATACTATTCTGAGATCATAGATTTAGAGCTGGAAAGGTCATTAGAGGCCAGAAATTGCCTAAAGTCATATCAGTCATACCTGGTAGAGCCAGATTTGAACTCTGATTTCTAACTTTAAATCTATTTCTCTTTCTACTATACTAAACCGGAGGACCTAGGTTTAAGATCCTATTTGCTATTGAACATCTCTATGGCTTTGAATAATCAATAAGCATTTATTAAGTGCCTATAATGTACTAAATATTGCCCTAAAGGTAGTAATTTCTGTCCTCAAGAAAATTTAAATATTAAGAAAAAAAGACAGTATGTATATTTATGTATTCACATACCCATACAGACATACACACAAACACATTACAAAGAATATATGCAAAATATACATTATGTGGTAGGGATAGCCTTGCAGGAAAAACTTCCTGCGGAAGATAATCCTTGAACTGAGTTGAAGGAAACCAGAAATTTTAGATATGGGTAAGAAGAGGAAAACATTCCAGGTATGGTAATCAGCCGATGCAAAGACATAAAAATGGGAAATGAAGTGGTACATAAGAACATCAAGTAGGTCAATACGGCAAGACCAAAGAATGCTTAGTGGGAAATAATAAATTAAACATTAGAAAATAGAGTAGATAATGACTAGCTTGAAAAGTTTTAAGTGTCCCAAAGAGGAATTTATATATGACCCTAGAAGTAAATTTATGTATGACCCTAAAAGTAAGAGAGAGGAAGTTAGGGTAAATTATTTCATGACTCTTGATTTCAATTTCCTTACCAATAAAAGGAGGGGAAGCAATTAGGAAGCTTTTCACAGCCCTGTCTCAAAATTAAATTCCACAAACATTTATTAAACACTTATTATACTTAAAATCTATTATATTAAATACCTATTGTATGTACGTACTGCTACTGTGATAACAATTAAGGACACAAAGACTGACATAGTCTTTACTCTGAAGAAACATATTATGTATTAGAGAATAAGATATATAATAACTAATAAGATAACTAATATTATTTATAAATATTTCACCAACAAAATTAAAAACAAATAATTTAATATTCAAGTAAAAACTACAAAATCAACAAATAATAAACAATAAAATAATTCTAAAAATTAAAGAAAATATAAAATGAAAGCTTAATAAAACCAACATTGGATAAATTACTAGGAACTTAAAATAAAATAAAGCATTAACTTCTTTGATTTTTTAAATGGAAAATCAATTTATCAATATTAAAAATTAAAAGGAGAATTCATAACAGATGAAGAAATAAAGGAGAATATTAGAAATTATTTTACCTAGTTAAGTTGATTGATGAAATAGACAAAAAGTTACAAAAATATAAAATGTTTAGAATCAGAAAACAAAAAATGGATAATTTAAATAATATAATTTTAACAAATGGAGAAAGCATTAAAAAATTTCCAGAGAGAAAAAATTCAGAACAGATGGATCAAAGAATATATAACTGCAGGCAAAAATAAGATTTGAAAGGTTTCTACCAAATTCCTTTTTGGTCTCAATATCTAAACCATAAAGAACCAGAACAGACAAAAAAATATATGCTCCAATGTCTTTTGAATGTTGATGAAATAACTAATGAATATTGATGCAAAAATTAAATGAAATATTAAGAAAGAGGCTACATTTACCTATTAAAATGATTATACAATATGAATCGGGCTACACAGAAATGCAGGGCTAGTATAATATTAGAAAAATTATCACCTTAAAAGATTACATTAATCACAACAACAAAAATTTCATTAAGTTCAGAAAAAGCTTTTAACAAAATAGAATACACATTGTTGTTAACACAAAGATGTAAGAATAATACAATCTTTCCTTAAGATAGTAGTATTTATCTAATTTTAAAAGCCAGGCTTATGTGGATTGAGGCTAAACTAGAGGCCTTTTTAACAAGAATAAGAGTAAAACAAAAATATCTATTATTATCACTACTATTTAATAGTGCTAGAAATGACAGCTATAGCACAATGACTTCTTAAATGAAACTGAAGAAATAAGTATAATAAAGTAGAAATACATCACTTTTGCAGATGATGTGAAAGTTTAAAGAATTCTAGATAACCAACTAAAATTTATAAATCTACATAAATCATCATTACTTCCATATAAATTCAATAAACCCCAGCAAGAAGAATAGAAAGAAAAGTTCCATTTAAAATAATTACAAAATATATAAAACAATTGGTAATCTGCCTATCGATATACATACACAGAGGCACACAAAAAAGAGAAATTATATATGAACATTATTATTAAAAAAAAAGTTTATACTGGAATAAAAACAGATCTTAAAAATGATGAAATATTAATTGCCCAGGGATAGGCTGAGACAATACAATAAAAAATGCTGATACTATCTAAATTAATTAACTTATTCACTGTCATACAAATCAAACTATTTGTGGATTACTTTATAGAAGTAGAAACAGTAATTAAATTCATCCAAAAGAAAAACAGGTCAAGAATCTCAAGGGAAATAATGGGGGGGGGGAATAAAAAGTACTGTATTAGATCTCAAATGGGATTATAAACAGAAATCATTAAAAGAATTCAGTTGTAGTTAAGATATAGAAAGGTTAGCCATTGGGATAGCTCTGTTATGCAATATTCAGAAGGAAATTAATCAAGTAGTCAAGGGTAAAATAAACCCAAAGACCCCACTTCTGGGTAAGGACTCAATATATGATCAACATTGTTGGGAATCCTGAAAAGTAGTCTGGCAGAAATTAAGATTAAACATACACCTCACACCAAATATCAAGATAAATTCCAAATGAATTCATGAAACAGATATAAAAAGTCCTATTATAAACAGTAATATTTTAAAATATTAAAGAAAAAGAAAATATATATATATATGTAAGAAGAGTTTATTACCAAACAATGGTTTGAGAGAATCACAAAATATAAAATTGTAAATTTTGATTACATAAAATTAGAAAGCTTTCATATAAATAAAACTAATGGTAGAAAAATTAGAAGGGAAACAGTTAACTTAAAAAAAGTTTCATTGCAAATTTCTCTGATCCAACTCTAATTATCAAGATATACAAAAAGCTAAATCAGATTCAATTGATAAATGTTCAAATAGATGAAAGGGTAATTGTCTACAGAAAAAACCCAACCTATCAATAGTCCTTTAAAAATGCTCTTAATTACTAATAATTACAAGAGGGCAAATTAAGATAACTCAGAGGTTCTATCTCATACATATCAGATTGGAAAAGATGGCAAAAAAGAAAAATGTCTAATGTCATAGGAGCTATAGGAAATAGGAACATAAGTGCAGTCTTGGTGGAGCTGCAACTTGGTACAATTATTCAGAAAAGCAATTGGAAGCATGTCCAAAAATTTATTAAACTATGCATTCCTTTTGACTTACTGATTTTATTACTGGGTCTATAGCCCAAAGGGATCAAAGAAAGAGAGAAAAAAACAATAAGTACAAAAATATTAATGGTAATCTTCTGTAGAAGAAAAATTGAAATTAAAAGAGTACCCATAAACTAGAGAGTAGATAAATCTATTATGGCATATGAAATATTGCCATATGATAAGAAATTATGAAAGGGATAGTTACAGAGAAATGTGGGGAGATCTGTATGAATTTTTAATGAATGAAATGAACAGAACCAAGAGAAAATTGATAAAACAACATTGTCAAAACAAATAACTTTGAATATTTAAGATATTTACTAATCAGATCAATGCAAAGAACAATTAAGATTCCAGAGCACTAATGTGGAAACATGCTGCTCATTTCCTGATAGAAAGATGATGGATTCTAGCTGCAACAAAAAAAAAAAAAGATATTTTTGACACATTGAATATAGATTTTTCTTCTCAACTATGAATATTACAATATTTTTTTTTCTTTTCACTTGGGAATAAAATATGGGAGAAAGAAATTAAATGCTTATTAACTGGAAACAAACTAAATACAATATTAAATAAGATACCTAATAACTATAAAAAGCATGAAAGTGGGAAAGTGTTTTTTGTATAAGCTGACCCTCTAGAATGGAATGTAGTTAATTGCCATCTATACTTAGAATATCTAGTATCCTTTATGTCTCTGCTTATGCCCCCACTCCTTATGGGAAAAATTTTCAGACCCCTCCAGTTGTTTACCCCCAAGTGATTATTTATTTTTCAAATGATCTTGTGTACACATATCTTCTTTACATGTTATATTCTACCCTCCTCCTCCTCTAATAGAATGTCCACACAAATAAACAAGTTGTGTTTTTCATTTAGTTTTTGTATTTTTAAGACCTAGGATAATACTTTATACATATTTAGTGCTTAATGAATGCTTTATGGATTGGTTCTTCTTATTCACCTGTCTGTATTATTCTAGGACTTTTCTGACTTCTTTACCATAGCCTAGGTACCATAGCCTCATTATTGAGGAAACCTGATGATTTTAAAGATCCTATAAGCCCTAATACTATGTCATCACTACTCTCTGCTCATTATTAGAGGTAGCACCATGTATTCCAAAGTCTCCATTTAAAGAGAGAGCTAAACTTGGCTATCTTCATATCTCTTACTTGGCTGTATGTCATTGGAATTTTTCTTATTTCTTCATCATGTCCCTGCATTGCTTACCTTCCCAACTCTAAATCATGCCCCTTTTCAAATTCTTTTTGTATATCTTCCCTTATTAGATGGTTACCTCTTAAAGGACAGAAATGGTCTTCCTTGTCCCATATTTGCATTCTGTATTGCTTAATAAGTATCTAACACACAGTAGGTGCTTAATATAAATTTACTGATTATTGAGGCAGAAGGCCCATAAGTATTTCAATATGTTGCCTTACTTCCAGCTATAAAAAAGTGGTGCATACATATGCCCAGTTGGTAGAAGAGAAAAAGATAGAATCAGCAATAACTAATAGCCCAATCTGGCTGGAATACAGAGTACATGAAGAGGAATATTTTGAATTTATGGTGGAAAGATAAGGCAATAATAGAAAGCAAAACTATCTACACTTAAGAACTCTGATCAAAGCAATGTCTAATCATTGCTTCCAAAGACTGGTGGTGAAAATCATCCCTTGTCAAAGAGGTTGGAGACTATCAAAATGAAATGAGGCATATATTTTCAAATAGATTGATATGACTTCTTTTGCTTAACTATGTTTTTTGTTACAAAAACATGTTTCATTGGAATAAGGAAGGGAATTGATTGGGAAGTAAGAGTACTTTTAGAAAGAACAAACATTTAATATAACCTGAGTTGAGGCCAGATTATAAAAAGTCTTAAAGTATAGAGAAAGGAATTCATTTTTATTCAACAAATAAAAATCTGTTTTTGAGCAGAAAAGGTCATGGTCAGACCTATCAAAGATGGCAGTCTGAAAAGTAAATTGAAGAGGGGAGGAACTATAAAAAGAGAAAACCTAGAAGGGAATAATTATAATCTATACTGAAAGTGATTAGGATCTCAACCAGGGAGGTAGGTGTGGAAGAGGAAAGATGAGAAAGATATTGTGATGGTGGAAACAATGGGACTTGATCATTGTGGGAGGCGAGGGAAAGGCAAAAGCAACCCAGATTTTGAGTTTAGTGGACTTAGAGAATTATATTCCCATTAACAAAAAGTAGGATTTGGGGGAGAAAAAGGTTTTAGTGATGGTATGATATATTTATTTCAGAACATGATGAATTAGAGGTGTTAACAGGACATCCAGGTGGTTTTCCAGCAAGCAGATGAAAAATAAAAATGAGCTTGAACAAGAGATCAGAGCTAGAGAGAATAGCACCACAGATTTAGAGACTAAATCATTCATTTTACAGATAAGGAAACTGAAGTCCACAGAAATGGAATGTAACCCTTATCCCAAAGATCATTAGTATGGGAATCTACATTGGCGGAGATAAATGCCCTGACCAATAAGAGGGCTCGGAAAGAGTTAGCAAGATATGGGAACTTCAGTTCTTAGTCAATCCCCTCTTTGGAAACTCTTCAAGTGAGAATCCCCTTTTTGGAACTATGCAAGTGAGAACTTCAAGAGAGAAATTGAAAGAGACCAACCCAACTTCAAGTTGCTAAAGAAAAAGAGCCTGGGAAGACATGAGAAGAGGCAGGCAGTCTTCATCATGTTTCTATTTCCAGCTTGCTACTTTAGAGATTTGGAGGAGTTTCCCCCTGGGTGAAAGGTATGATACACTCTCTTGATTGAACAGAGTTTTCTTGCTCCCAATAGAAGGGCTCCTTCATGCTACCTTATCTACTATATATTCTCCTATGGATGTCTTCTCTATTTCTGTTTTGCTATGATTTAGAAAAATGGGCTTCTTTGCTATTTTTATGTGTCCATTGTGAAACTCATGTTAGATAAGAAAAAGGTCAAGTCTTAAATATAGAGGTTGAGGTCCTCCCTTTTCCCCAAAATGATGAAGTGATCAAGAGTTATAGAGAACCTAATCCTATCCTATAGTGAAACAACATTCAAAAGATCAGATAAATATACATCTACTACAGTATCCCTTCCCTCTGAATAGAGCAGAAAAGTTGCCTCCAATTCCTATTTCCCTTGCTAGGAATTAATATCTCTCTAGAAGAAAAGTGGAGGGAAAAAAGGCTAGATATGTTTATTCTAACTCTTTTTGAGCCAAACAAGAACATCATCCTCACCACACCTGGGGCTCCTTGCCATACACCTGCCCCACCACTTTTATCACTATGGGAATAACATTTTCAAGATAAGATAAGTAGTACATGGTCAAATCACTTAACTATTTTGGGTGTCAGTTTCATCTCTTAAATGAAGGAGTTAGACTAGAACAGAACTGTCAAATTCCCTGCCCATGAGCTACTGCAGCCCATCGCACTCCTCAGTATGGCTTGAATCAGCTAGGAGGTGCAGTGGATGGAGTGCCAAGCCTGAAATCAGAAGGATTCATCTTCCTGAGTTGAAATCTAGCCTCAGACACTTACTAGCTGTGTGACCCTGGACAAATCACTTAATCCCATTTGTTTCACTTTCCTTCTATCTCTTTGCCAAGAAAACCCCTAATAGAATCCTAAAGGGGAAGATATGACTGAAAACAACTGAACAAAAATGTAATTGGGAAATATTTAACAAAATTAATAAAACACAATAAAACAAAGATATTACATTTTTAAAAGATATGAAGCCCACAGGAACACTCATATATAGAGTTCCATTCCCCACCACAAACACACACATACACACTTCATTTCTATTTGTTTGATATTATTGAACTAAAGGATATCTGGAGTATTTTTCACTTTGGGAGTTATGATCTTGTTATAATCTATTATATTTCATACACATATTAGGTTATATTAATATATCATATTGTATTGTGTTATATCATATATTACATATTCTGATGTTACATTAAATTATATTATATTGTATTTCATGTTGTTATATTACATTATTATATTATATTATGTTATGTTATCTATTACTCCTCTGACTCTAAAGTCACCATATTTCCATAATACCATATTTCCTGCTACTCCATCTTCTCACAGTTTTTCTGATCACAACTTTATATAAAAGAAAAAGTGAAGTTACTTTAAAGCATTTACAACATTTCATTATTATTGTGATCAATTCAGCCAGTGTGAAATCACTATATAGTATTCACCTGTAATTAGCCTCATTTGTTGTTTTAGGAAATAATAAACATAATCCATTTTTTTTTCTTTGATGACTGGGGAATTTTGAAGGGCCTCACAATTCTGAATTCTGAATATTTAATGTTTGCTGAATTAAATGAAATTTTCCAGAACTAAATGGAGAAATAAAATTGAGCTGCAGGTGCTATAACCCTAGAATATCTGTGGAATTTGCTTTTTAAAAAACTGTTATACATTCCACTTCACTTTCAGGAATTAATTTAAACAGAGAAAAGCAATCCATTTAATTAAGGGTTCCAGTTAAGTGGGTTCTAATTAATAAAGTTTCACAATATATAGCCTTCTCTGGCAAACACTCATAAGGACACACGCAGAATTTTCTCTCACTATTAGTTTCACAAACACTTCATCACTATTTCCTTCACCACTGCAGCCTAAATGGCCACAATTTTAAGTTATAGTATTCTTTAACCTTTTATGATGTTTCTCTAATTGAGAAAATATGAGATTAATATACTAAAGTTTCATAGTATTAAGAATAAAAGAAATGATGTGGTATAATCCTAAACATTCATTAAAACAATGGAATAAACAAAATTTAACACTTATTTTATATATAAAATCCATACTTTGAAAACTCTTCACGATTGCAATGCTTATCTGAAAGCCTTTCAATGACTTTTTTAAGGTTATAATAATAGTTTGTCATACAAAAAATGATTGTCTATGTTTTAAAATATGTCTCTGAACAATTTTTTTCTAAATACTTTGGGGAATACATTTGTAATACCTCCTCTGGGGCCATTTTCCCCTCATATAAGTTTTGGTCCCCAAATGGTGGGTCACACTAGTACCACTATTTTTGATATTCTGAGGATAACAGAAGAGATGAGTGGCTGGATTTCTAGGCCAGTCATTCACAGATCCCAGCAAGGCATTCTTATTTGCAATGTGCAAAGCCCTGGCTCCAATTTTGGGATTTTCAGCTACCAAACTTAAAGTCCTCCACCAAAAACTGGACTATCATTTGACCAGCTTTTCACCAGGCAGACTATTATTTCTAGATATAGTTTCAATGGAATTTCTGGTTCTTTCAGTTGGTTACAAAATGTTTTCTATGGAGATTTTTGCTTTCATCTAACAAACAAACTCCTATAATCCCCTCTAATTGATTAAAGATTTATTCATGCATTATGGTTGAAGTTTATACTTTGTGATGACATCCTGATGACTGACTGATTTGTTTGAAAGGTCATGATTAAATGAATTGAAGTGGGGTTTGAATTTTACTCCTTATGTATCGTTTTTCTTTGAAAATTGTCATGTACTTTGTGTGTGTTATATGTATTCTTATATTTGATGCTGACTTTCTTGGTTTTAAGTGGAATTTTTTTCTAAAGTGTTAATGTTTTGTTAATTATTTTTCTTTTAAAAAAATCACTGTTACATAAGATGGCTCTTTAGAAGAAGGAGGATTCAGTCAAAATCTATGAAATATACAAACAAAAGATAACAATAAAAATCTATGACAGACTAAAAAATATAATAATTTATGTACTGAGATTTAAGAATTAGTACTGATTGCAGTTACTAATAGGTCTTTCTCACAATCACACCTGTTTCAGTGAATTATTCACAATAGTTCTGTCTACTCCTAGAATCCCTCCCAGAACCCAAGATGATTTGATTTCAGATTCCCTTAACTTCTTGAGATATAATTTTCTTATCCCAAAAATGAGCATAGAAAGTCCATCATCAGACATGGAGACATTTTTTGAAGTTCATTACTTTATTAATAGCAAAACTGTCACACAAACACACACATTTTGTACATTGGAATCCAAGATGACTTATTTCTCTAAAACCTGAATCCAGTTATTAAAAAATTATCTGATGCAAATAGTTTTGTTTTGTTTACCATTTTCATATTAGCAAAACTGAGTCACATGGAAGTGATAATGCTTTCCCAGAAGCAAATTCACCATTGTTTAATGGAAAGAGTCTTAAAGGCTGGAGTTCAAGTCCTAGCCCTTCTCCTCATTAATTGTGTGATTTGGGTACATCGATTAGCCTCTTTGCAATGTGGTTCATCTTTAAAATGAGCATAACTGTTTATATTATTTACTTTGTAAGGTAGATGTGAAAATCAAATGAGATAATACATGTGAAAGTGCTATAAAATGTCATACTAATATGAGACACTATCATTCCACAATTACCTAGTCATTCAGAATCTATAGATTGTATTTCAGTTTATTTCCAGCTATATCTTTTCAAATTGATCAGATAGACCCAAGAAATTCCTATTATATGAAAGACATTAGACAATGAAGATTATATAAAGACGTACAAGATAAGATCCTTGCCTTCAGAAACTTTATCATTTGTATGAGTATAGGGGAAAAGGAAATATATACATATATGTGTGCATATATATTCATGTATATAGACATATATACATACTGTATTTCACCACTTCTCTCTCAAAATGATAATTTCTTAGTATAAGTGTATAAACACATACATATATAATATAAATACATTTACATATATGTATACATATTTGTATATATAATATAAAAGTAAAAAGTTGCATTCTAATTACCCAAATGATGTAAATCATAGAAAACCTAGATACTTCAATTGACTAAAGTAATCACAAGTATAATTCATGGGTGAAAAAATCCTTCATCAATTTCAAGCTAAAAAAGAAGTTTTGTGCTATTGGATGAAATAAAGATAGCTCACATAAAAATAACATCTTATGATTGGTAAGATCAAGTCACACCTCAGTATATTTTTATAAAAATACTAAGTTACTTTGGAGATGGCTAATCTATTAGGTGAGAACTTCAAAATTGGGAGCTGAGGATTTCAGATCCTTGAGATAGAATGAAGACAGAATGCTGGTGGCAGCATATGTTGGAGATTGAGAAACACAGGAAAACAAACTATACATATTGGGGAAAGACAGCTTCAGCACTCCATTAAGTTACCAAGTCATAGTTAGCAAAGGGCTGTGCTTAATGGAAATTTCATGAAGTTCCACAGAGGGAGAAAAAGACTTCCAGTAACCAGAACTTGTGAGTTATTCCTTTGCCAAACACATCTCCTCATGTATGTTTCATATCTTTTTACTTTAAGTGAGCACCAACTCTTTCTAAGGCCATTACTGTGCAAGTACTATGTGCTCTTGGTTTGGTACCATTGGTTGTATCTGGCTATATTTGTTTAGTACATAGTCTTTGAGCTAATTAAAGATGGCTGATTAGTCAAGGATGAAGCTGCTAATCAGGGCTCATGAATGATGATACTGAGAAGCCCCAGAAACCTCCCAAATTTAGTCTAGAACTCTAAGGTGATAGAAATAATTACCCTGGCACCCCATGAGAATGGGAGTTGGGGAAGTAGTCCCAAGTTATCTGTTATGCACATAACAATCAATCATCATTTCTTAAATACTCATTACATAACAAACTAATTGAGGAAACAAGTATATGTTAAATTGGTGACTTGATTAATAAATGAAATTGAAGGTCAGAGAAGGGAGAGATCAATTTTGGTTAGAGTCATCAAGAAAGAAGATAGATTTTGATCTAGCCCTTAAAAATGAGAAGGTATTAAATAGATGACTAGAACAGAGGTATTCTACTTGAGTAGAGGTGGAATGGTGGTGTATCTGAAGGACAGTGAGTATATTCAATTGAAACAGAGAATAAAAGTTGAGAGAATAGCAGGAGGTAAGTTTGGAAAAAATATTAGGATTGAACTATGTGGAGAATGTAATTCAAAGATAAGGAGGTCTCTAGGATGTCAGTGAATAAAAGTCATTGACTGTTTTTGAGCATTGATACAACACAATGTTACAAAATATTTTAGAATTACTTACCTGAGAATCATATCTACAGAACAGATTTAAAAAGAGAATAAATTCATGCAGAAATATTATTGTAATATACTTGACTCTAAAAGGAGGTGATGGGCAGTCATTTAGAAGGAAGATTACTTTTGTCCTGCTAGGCCCAGAGGCTAAAAATAGTCTCAATAGGTAGAGACTGAAAGAGAAAAATTGGGCTTAATGTCAGAAAATAACTTCTTTGTAAATTAAGATTGTAAAAAGTTCAGTGGACTTCTTTAGAAGGTAAATGGTTCTCCCTTATTAGAGATCTGCAAATAGTAGATGACCACTTGCCAAATATGCTGTAGTAGAAATTTTTTCATGGATAATTTGGAAAAAGAAATCAACACTGAAGTCTCTTCCAAATCTGAGAATCTGGAAAAAAAAATTTGCTGCTAAAACTCTAGACAAAACTCCTCAAAAATTAGGAAATTCATGGAAAAAGGACACCCTCTGAGCTTCTACGAGTGTATCCTTGAGGTCTATTATAATGTAGTTCTGTGTTCATTTATCTTTTCATTTTCGCAGAAAGGAAAACAACTTCAAAACTGAGCCCCAGTTTCACCAGCGTACCTCAGATCACTAGCGTTAATGGGTCACGTCCCTGGAGGGCTCTGCATTTAGAAAAGGCTGTTTGCACATGTGAAAAGGGCTAATACATTTTGTCTAAGTCTCTGAAACAATTGATGTACTCCAGTATGGTGTATGCTTTTTATAATTACACCAGAAGAAAGCATTCTTTATGGAAATAAATGTGCTTTTTAAAAACACATTTCTGAAAAGTAGTGAGCAAGGCATTAATAACAAACTGAAATGATAAACAGAATGGAAGTCTGAGAAAAATTCTATATTTGTATTATACAGGCATTGTTTTCATTCCTGGCACCTTATTTTTCATGTACATAAAGAGAACGCAAGCTACAGCAGGGTGAGACAAAGATCAATGCTGAATGTATTACTTGGCACTGGTCAGACTCAGTTTAATAAGAAAAAAATTGATCCATTAAGCTAAACCTAATTCTTGGACCAAAATGGTTGAAATCTCTTCTTTATATTGCTAGCTTCATAAAGGCCTATAATATTTGGAAGAAACAACTCAGGGCTGAGTTTAATAAGATTAAATGTATTGCAAATATACTTAACAAGAATCTATCAAGTTGTTAATGATTGCTATTAATATCAAACAATTTTTGTATAGAATTTTTTATTAGGGTAGTTGTAAAATATAGCCATAAGAAATGCAATATAAAAAGGTTTTCAGGTAATTTGTAACAGCTACAATTGCAGAACCCAAATCTTAACCTACAAGATATAGTAATTTATTTTATCAATCCAGCCTCTAACAGAAGTGCAATTCAATTTGTAAAGTATTTAAGGGCCAGTCATTAGTACGATATAGCTAAGTTCAGATGTACTGAATCTATGGTAGATAGTTATGTTGCTATATATAGCATAACAGAAATGTGGGTGTGATTTTTTTTTAGTCACCACAACCCAAATTGTTTTGTGAAAACATAAAACTGACTTCTGGGACATGAGTTTTCTAGGGTTAAAATGACTTCAGTCTTATGTTAGATTAGTGGGGGAAATGTAAACTAAAAGAGATACCTCATTGTCAGAGTTTTAGGCCTAAATTGCATATAACTGTATGTGAATCATAGTCTTTCAGAGGTAAAAAGGACCTTTGAGATCTTTTAATCCAATCCTGCTGCTTTATAGCTGAGGAAACTGAGGCGCAAAGAAAACCAGGGTATTTTTTTTTCTCACATTCTGCATGAGAAAACTGCCAGCTGCTTCTATTTGGGAATGTTCAGTACATTTTTTATGTGCACTAGATTTAAAAGTACATTCTCTGTAGCTATAGTAATGTAGAGTCTAGGTAGGCAAAGGAAATTGAGAAACATACATATCCAGGAAATTCAATCAACAAAGACAGAAACCTGAAAAATATATGCACCTCCAACTATTTTTTTTTTTGGCCTCGAGAACTGAGATTTCCATCAAAATGATCTAGATAATTGCCTTAGTCCTCTTCATCCTATCTGTACAAATATAACATAACTGTTATATTTCAATGAAACAGTGACATGAAGAGTTAGTATTTACAAACATTTTGATTTTGTTTGGGACTTATCAATAGCAAAAAAAAAAAAAGGCCAACATAAAAATTATTTAGTATAGAAGTGATCCATATTTAATTCACTCATGAGAATATTTGAGATCATAACATATACACACACAACTGTGACAATAGTGGGGTTCTTTTTAATGCTATCAGTATATCAAATCAGATAAGAAAAGAAAATCATGTCATTGGACTTATTAAAATGAGAGAATCCACGACAGCTTGCGAACAGGGTGATGGGCTACCTGTTCTTTTACCTCTAGGGCACCAATTTAAATCTTCTCCCATATCAGGAGTGAGAAAAAATTGTTTCCTCCTAACAGCTGTCCAGTGTTCTATGCAAAATGAATAGGTGGTCTCAGTTCACTTCCTGGTAGATAGATGTTCACATTATAGAATTGTCACCAAGGAGAGAGGGCAGGAACTAAAAGATTATTGGGGGAGGGGAGTAGGAATAGGGTGGAAGAAACAACTATCTGATTCACTATACAATGCATCCTATATGGGAAAGGTAGGGAGCTTATGAATGCATTTCAGCTCACAGAGTGCTGATCAGGTGTACTTTACAGTTACTGAATTCATTATAATAAACAACTAAACACAGCATGGGCATATGCTTATAGACTCAAAACACCCTGCCTGAGCAATATTGCAAGAGAATACACAGACAGCATAAAATAGCTTTCTAAATTATAATCCTAGAATATTTTTTAACTACAAAGTACTTTTAAAGAACTCTGTTGAATTTCCAAATTGGTTTCTAAGTATAGAATTCTTTTCTTGGTAGCCATCTTAATACTGATTTTTAAAAATATATATATATATGTATATATACATATGTTTATGTATACATACATATTCCAGCTTAGATTGATCTTTTTTCTAATTCTTCATCCAAAGGATAATGTGGTCCATTCTGTAATTTACTTTCAAAGATATCCTTTCAGGAGATGAAGTAACCAAAAGATATTGAAAATCCAAAGTAAATTACATCCTACTGGTTAGACTTCCCTCAAGGAATGGACTACACCCCCTGTAATCCGCTCAGCTCACATCTAATAGACAGGGGATTCAGTTCTGTCTTAATCTTTCCTAAACTGTGACTCTCTTTTACCACACAACATTTGTCTTCAGGACATCTATCAAATATTTAGTGTATCTTCTAACTAAATTAAATTTCCTATTAAATTACAAGCCACATTATGAATCAGAACTTTAAAATATATGTAAAATCCAATAGTATTTTGTGATACTTATCAAAGCTCATAAAAAGGATGCTCTGGAAAATGATTTTGCATCCTATCTGAACCTGTGAACATGTGATTTGCAAGTTGCACAGAAAACCCCATTTTCTTCCTACTAGTTTTCCTATAAGATTGAAACAGAAACATAAATTTTCAATGTGAGCAAGAACTAAAAGCACTAGAAATGGAAAACAACATACCTCTTCTAGATGACTGCAACGCAATAAAAAAATAGTCACAACTGATCCCATAAGCATCTAATAAAGGGAGCAAAGATAAGAAAACAAACTGGATTTTTCTTCCAGATCTGTAATAATTACATGTTATATAATTTTGGTCTTATTTTCCTTACCTACAAACTAAGGGAGCTAGAAGAAAAAAGAGGGGTTCTTGACATAATAAATTTGTTTCTTTTTAACATTTTGGTAACTGTATTTCAATACAATTGGGATTTTTTTTGTATGGTTATAGACATAATTTTGAGAAGAGATCTACAGATTTCACCAGAAATTGTGGGCCAAAAGGGCCCACAATGCACAAAAAGAATAAGAACTTCCATACTAGATCATTTCTAGGCACAAAGTTCTAAAATTCACTGGGTCAAAAGTAGAACCCAAAACAGAACAACTATTGGGAAACACATATAAGTGTTGTGTAGGGTGGGGGAACGAGGGATATTTATTCTAAAATTAGGAAACTGTCCAAGTTATAGAAAGAGGTAACAAGTATTAAGAAAATAAGTAATTTTATAACTATTTATTTAAGAGAATATGAACATGGTGCCAATGGTACTTGTAGACCTTTACAAAAGTAACGTAATCTCATCAAGGAAGATGAACTAACTGGCTGAGGATATTATGGATTGATTGGGGGCAAAATGGTTGGCTTGGATTTCTGGGTCAGAGTCACTCCTTATGCAGATCCTTGGAAAAGGAACCTAAAGACCTGCTTATTGTTGTGCCTTTTTTTCCTTTTTAAAGAAAATGCCAAAGAGCAACAAAACTAAACATGAACCTAGGCTCAAGGCTTTTCACCTTTCCTCTGATGCAAAAGCTATAATAACTTTCAAATATAACAAATATAACAGCTGCCTTAAATCACAGGCATATAGAAGCTGAATTTGTTCTTATCTGTGTATCCCAAGAAGAACAAAGCTCCTGGACACCAAATATAAGGATTTAGCTATCTATAGAATGTAGGAAGAAAGTTCTTGAGTGGCAATCATCTCTTGAAAAAATAGAGGACTAAACATAACCCTTGTTCTAGAAAAATAATAAGCAACTAAAAAAAATAAGCAACTAAAACTATCTAGCAATACCAACTATGCTTCCCATCTGATGTGATAAGATAAGCTGTACTATGAATCAGGAAGAATAAGTAGATCTTGAGAAGAACATAAAACTCACTGGAGAGGAAAAGGGAATAGGCTCTTATAAGTTCTGTTTGCTTGTTCTGTAGGGTGTAATTTTTCCATGTTCTGTAGGGTGGAATGAAGGCTAATTTGTATTCAATATATACCTTATAGCTCACATCTTTGTCTCTACAGAGGCCAACTATTGACTCAGAGTTATAGATTTCTAGAAGCAGGTCTGAATAGAGGGAAAACAGTCTGAGAGATGAAATTATTTGTAGTACCCCTCAAGATTGAACCCAGTTCATATTAAGTCCAGAGTCATAAGTGATACATCATGAGTTATATAAACAAACACACTCTGGACTAGAATTTGGTAAGGAAATTAAATGTCTGTTAGCTAAGTTGATTTCTGGATAATTTCAGTATCCTCATTGTGACAAGTACTTGAATTATTTAAATTTTTCTAGAAAATTATTTCCCATTTCTCTTAGTTAGTAGTTTGTTTAGTTAGATCATGTTGAAACCGTTAGAGTCCCAGTCAATATTTTATCACCTTTATCCTTTTTTCCTAATTTGACATTATTTTTAATGTTCACACTAACCAGCCAAAGATGTGGTTATACATAGACAGAGGATTCTATGATAATTGCTGTATATATAACCAGTTCAATTAAACTCAACTCAATAAGCATGTATTAAGTGTCACCTATAAGTTGTAAAGATAGAAAATTTTAATAGTTCTTTCCCTCAAGAAGCTTACTAGTTAGTTGCTGCTTATCTGTTAATGTGCAGCTAATTTTAAGCCCAACAACAAAAAGAAATAAAATCAATGCTGTGTAATTGCAGTGGTCAATATAGAGTATAAATAAGGGATAGGAAAATACATCTCTTCTTTATAAAATGGAAGACTATGTGTGTAGAACACTATATATATTGCCAGACTCAGTTGTTGGTTAGCACTACAGAACTACTTTTTTCTCTGTGGCTCCCTGGAGATAGAGAAAATACGGACATATTTCAAAATTAAAATAATATTTTAAAAGATATAAATAAACATTTTAAATTAATTCTAATATATTATTTATTATGTCTATTGCTTTCCAATTATTTTAAAGCATTCATGATACATAGCATGTTATAATCATGCTTGTGCATCTTTTCTTTTAAACCATAGTTTAAAGTCATTGCTAATTTTTTAAAAATAGTTTAAATCATAGTTTCTAATGATTTTCATCTTCTTTCCTTTTGCCCATGTTTTTAAAATGAAATTGTAAAGTTTTAAAATATGTTAACTTAGTTGGGAGAACTGTACTGAAGTATATGCAAGTAACCATGATCTTTTCATTTTGGGGTTCAGAAGAATCAAAAACTGCTAGTGTGCTATGGTTAAAGATTCTATAAGGAAGATCATTTCAGGTGTATGAGATATTGTCAAGAACAAAATTCTCAGAGCACCAAAATAAATTATTTCCAATGAGGAAAAATGTTATCTAAAAAGATCAATGAGGCTGCACAAGGAAACAAATGATCAGTTTAGATTTTTTAAAAAGATTTATGTGGAAGATAGAACCAAAATGATAATGAATCCAAGAATGGCATAGCATGAAATAATAATGTCAGAGAGGCTAACGCAATAAATGAAATAAGGTTTGCAATAAATGGCAAAGAACGATAGAAAGTGCTGAAAGAAAGAAAAAAAGGTACCAACCAAGGACAAGAAAAGAAAGAAAAAAGCAACACTGGAGGAAAAGAGAAGATTAAAGATGAGCTAAAATTTAAGTGAATTCATCAAGTTGTGATTGTTGGTAATATCTGAAAAATTTTGGTAAACAGGACAGGTGTCACATGAGGACAAATACTTCCCACTTTCAAAAAGGTGAATAAGATGGATTTTTAAACTTTAGGCAAGTAGCCTTTCTTTCAATTCCAGGAATGATTCTCAAAAGAATTGTTAAAAAGATTGTTTATGAGAATTTAGAAAGCAATCCTCAAAACCCACAAGCTAAAATGGGTTCATTAAGAATGAGTAATAATATTTTTTCTTTTATTAAAAGGAAAAGATGATCAGGAAAAGAAAGGAAGAGTTAAATCTGGAAATCTTTGTTGTGGTTCTGTTATTCAGCCACGTTCAACTTTTCATCACCCCAAATTTGGAAATGACTATGTTGTAAAATCAAAAGGAATTAATACAACATTTTGTAATTCATGATAGGCTGACTTTATTTTCCCTTTAAAATTCTAATTCTATTGATTAGCATATTTTTAACAAATCAGGGAGGGGAAAATAATAGGCAAAGTCTAGATAGATGTTAGCAAGGGAACCGACAAAATCACTTGTGATTTCCACCATGTAGATTAGAAGGAAAATTTTCATCTGTAAGAGGATTCTTAACTTATTGGGAAACTAGCCCTCCAAAGTAGTTGATGGATCAGCAGAAAAAAATATCTAGGAGAATGTCATAGAATTCTCTCCATAGCCTACTCTGTTCAACATTTTGGGCACTGATTTGGATTAATGGATAGGTGGCAAGCTCATCAAATTTTCAGATATTTTCAAAGATTATAGACCTAACTAACTTAATGTATGAAAGAATCTAAATCTAAAATAATAATGAGCCATATCTAAAAAGACAATATTTCATTGAGATAAATGTAAAGTCCAATGACTAGATTCAAATAATCAATGACAGAAAAAATATATGAAGGAAAAATGATCAGACAATAATTTGTTTCAGTGATTTTGGTGGAATTCCATCTCACTTTTATTCAATAGTGTAATATGGCAGCTAAATAAGCTAATTCAGTGTAGGGCTTCATTAATAGAAACATAATGTGTAGAATTTCATTTCTGGATACAGTTAGAAATGAAAAGGACAATGTAGAACAAAACAGTGGAAAGCTATAAGGGAACTTGAAATAGCAACAAATAAGAATCAATTAAAGAATTAGGGATGGTTAGCCTAAAGAAGACAATTAGGAAAGATATGATATGATAGCAGTTTTCAATTATCAGAAAGACTGATAGATGGAAGAAGAATTATATTCATTTTTTCATGGTCTTAGAGAGAAAAAGGGGAGCCAATAAAGAGACCAGATTATAGAGAGGTAGATTTTATCATAATAGAAGGGAAATTTTCCTAACAATCAAAAAGAGTTACCTGGAAAGCAGTGAAGGCCATGACATTGAGTCTTCAACTAGAGAATAGGCAATCATTCATCAAGGATTACAGTGAGAGGGTTTGTAGTTCAGGAGAAGGATTGGGCTGGATGATCTCTAAGGAACAAAACTTTGAACGCTGAAAGGATATGATGCATATGAAAAGAAAAAAAAATTCATTGGCTAATGATTATAAGTTTTGTAATTCTTAACTGTTATCAAAAAGGTAAGATTTGAGTCAAGTTAAAAAAAAAAAAAAGTCAAGGAAATAGATTTGAAGAGGAAGAGCATTCCAGGAATGGGGAAAAACAGTGAAAAGGCTTAAGGATAAAAAATGAAATATTATATATGGGTGACACAAACTTGATGAGTATAGCTAGGTCATATATAAATATGTTGAGCAGTAAGAAGTGTAAGAAGACTGGAAAAGTAGGAAGGGCCAGATTAAGAAGAGCTTTAAATGGAAGTTTATGAAATCCCCAAGGTAGATAGCATGAAGGAAAAAAGATAAGAGGGCCCAGCAAAGAGAACTTTAAGGTGATACCAATGGCAAATAGCGTAACAAAGAAGATTCAGCAAGAGTATGAGAAGGAACCATCAGATAGGAGAAGCAGGAAAGAGCAGAATCTTGAAAACCTAAGCAAGATAGTATCCAGAATAAGAGGGTCATCAACAATGTCAAATGCTGCACAGAGTCAAGAAAGATAAGGACTGGTAAGGGCCATGAGATTTGGCATTTAAGAGACTATCAGTAACTTTGGAGAGAGCAGTTTTAGTTGAATGACCAGATGCCAGACACATTTAATCACATTTAGACTTGAATTAAAAATCTTTTCATCTCAATGGAACATGATAGAATTGAGCTTCATTTACGTAACTTTTCAGAACCCACAATTACTTCTATGGCATGATAAGATAATTGAGCAAGGCTTGAGATAACAGCATGTATTTTAGAAATTTAATATTTTTTAAATGTTTCTGTTTTATTATTCAATTTCCCTTACCTAGGATCAAATTTAAAATTCATGCTTAAGGGTTGTCATCAATCTTTAAAAAATAGAATAGGATTGAGGGGACAATCTTTTGAGAGTAATGGGGTAGAGGGAAGTTACCAAAGTGTGCTACTTAAAAAAAAAAAAAAAAAAAAAAAAGGAATCTGATTCCTTAGTGAATATGTCTCCCCTAAATTAAAAAGACAAACATCAAAGCTAAGGTTCATTCACTCAGTAAACAGGAAAATGTATGACAAAAATTCAGTCCTTTATATAATATATTTTTTTTAAAAAGAAAAACATCAGAATTGACCTGGAACCATTTACCCTACTTTCAGTCAGTATTCCTCAATGTTCTAATAGAAGGAAATATGAAAGTGGAAGGACTTTGTTAACATTGGTTGTTGTGACAAAAGATAGAAAGAGAAATTATCTTTAAGGAAAACAGGTCTCACAGTAATTCTTTATTGATCAGAACCAACAGAGCCTGGATTGCAGCTATGCTGATGGTGAAACAGTCTGCCGAGCTTACAGGTATTATGAAAGAGAAAAATTAAAGGAAATGATTGCCTGTTGATTTTTCAGCAATGCCAAGAGCATTTCTGTAGTTGCATATGTATTGTCAACAGTCACCATAATAATCATTCATGTTAAAAAGAGAGAGAGAGAGAGAGAGAGAGAGAGAGAGAGAGAGAGAGAGAGAGAGAGAGAGAAAAGAAAAAAAAAACATGAATTTAATGATAGAATGAAAGGTTTGGGAGAATTTCAACCTAAGAAAAAGTCAGGAATGGTTTAGAATGGAAAGAAGAAACCATCTATTTTTGACCAAATTATTTGTTCTATTTAATACCTGGACTTGGGAAGAGTGTACTACAAAGAAATATAAATATAAAGTTAAGGGCAAACACTAGAAAGATTATCAAATTAAAGTACATATAAAAAGTGGCAAGAAAATCAAAAATAAGAGAAAGGAAAAACCCAGAAAGAGTTAGAAATAAAACCACAACAAATCAAAAAGAAAAATTCACAGATATAATAAATGAATATATATACCCTAAAGGAAATGTATAATGGGATTTGGGGAAGAGAGCGAGGAAGAATCTTAAAAATAAATGTTTATCTTCTAATTTAAATTACATGTATCTTATATATCCAAAGCCTATAATAAGACTGCATAGCATAATCAAGCATCAATTAATGGGGAGAAAAGGTCTAAAAAGGTCTAAGGGAGAAAAGGAAAAAAAGGGGGTAAATACACGAAAGGTAAAGAGAATTTCAAATTTAATTCATTCAAATAGGTTTTAGAAAACGTGAAGACAGCTGTAACTTTATGATAAAAATCAACCCATGAAATGTCAAAGGTGGACCTAATTCACCAAAACAACAGAACCTCTTTCCCACATTTGGATAAATTGGACTAACGAAAGGTCAATGAAGCCCTTGTGATATTTTAAAGAGGGAGACTATATGACCAAATGCCTCAAAAACCTCAAAATCTCTCTAGCTTTATTCCAGTATTGTGAGAGAAATACTAATCCAGAGTAACTGAGAGGACACCTAATGTGATTCAATGAAGGATAATCAGCATGAACTCCCAGAAAGAAGATCAAATATAAAATGTTGCCAAGAAATTGTAAAAAAAAAGTAGGAGGAAAAATTATGGGTACAATGGAGACAGGCAGAGTTTTCTGGACTTCAGAAAATCTTGATAAAGTACGTGGTAAAGAACTAATAATCTTCAAGGTCAGGAAGTATGAGCAAATTTTTTAAAAAGTGATGAAATTTTTGGAAGATATGAACCTGGCAGGAGAGTCAAGAAAAGGAGAGGGACCATGACAATAAAATTTAACGTGATGTGGCTATGACTAGCAGAGTAAATTAATAAAATGATAACCAATATCAAAGAAGGATTCCAAGCCTTACTATTCATATGCCCAAGCCAAAATGTTTTGAGAAAAAAAGAAGTTACAAAAGCAAGTGTGATCCTGGAACAGTGATTAAGAAGACAAGAGAATGAGACTGACTGTCAATGTGAGACAATATATTTTCTGCATTACATAAAAATAATGAGACTATGCTCATTTAATCTCATAACAAAGATTCAAAAATGAAAGGAGAGAGTGTAGTGAATACAGCATTAGGCTTGAGTTTCAGTCCTGGTTCTTCCCTTAACTAGCTGTATGCCATTGGTTTGGTGTAATGGAAAGTATCTGGTTCCTGAAGTTAAAGACATAGCTTTAAATATGGACTCTGGTACCACCTTATGACTTTAGGCAAGTCACTTAGTTTCCCTAACCTTAGTTACATTAGATTAGATGTCTTCTGCAGGTCTTTCCAGCCCCAGATCTATAATAACCTTTACCTCTCCAAGCCTTAATTTCCTCATCTGTAATATGGGAACAAAAATGCTTGTTCTAGCTAGATAACAGAGTGTTGTGAGGTACAATTCAGTTTTATTTATCAAGAGCTTATGTACTCACTCCAAAGCTCATCATGACACAGAAGTGACTCTAAAGTCTCAAAGGCTATACTAGGTAAGTATAAGCTCCAGTTGGCCCTAGCAAGCTGCAAAGACTTGAAGCATAGATGAGCTAGAGGGGAAGAAGTTTTAAAGTATTTGGATAAAGATCAAAAGAAGAAGAAAGAGAATTGAACTTATCACTGGTATATTCCAAAACCACTTAACTACAATGAAGAAATAAATGAGAAGTTTGGAAAACTTTAAAATCTGGCACAAAAGACTGATAAGTAAAGATGGGTGATTTCAATTATACAACTATCTGCTAGAGACAAAAGTAGAGTAGCTAATAAGTTCTTAATCTGCTTTATTCTGGAATTAATTCTAAATAACAGAGATTATCAATTGATGGGATAAAAATGAATCAAAGTGACCATTCATCCTAGAGTTCATGATGAGGATGTCTCTTGTGATGAGGCACAGATGAGAGGAAATCTGACATGATGTAAAATGCAATTTAGGTTATATAAAAACAGATTTTAAAAGACACATAGGAAATGTAGGTAATATCCCATGGTCCCATGGAGTAAAATATATTGGGGAAGTCAGGAGGTCATGTAAAAATACTGTCAGGAATGCTAAAGCTCAGAATGAGCTCAGGCTGCTGACAGAAACTAAGGACAACAAAAAAGGAGTGGTTGTTATTTGCTATGTTGGAAGAATGAAGATCAAAGAAAGGCTAGAGTAGATAGCACCTTGGGTGGGAGTAGATAGGACAATAGTAAATGATAGAGAAAAAGCAGATGCTTAATTCTATTTTTCGGTTTGCTCTACAAAAGAAAATAACCTTTAAACTGGAAATGAGAAAACAAAAGTGGGTAATACAGAGGTGATAGCCAAGATAAGTAAAGAAATAGTACAAGAGTACTTTGATGAATTTTAGTGAAGGTCCCAGAAGAAATACATCTTTAGGTCCTGAAAGAACTAGCAAATTTTTGTTGTTAAATCTATCTTTTCTGTTTTAAAGATTATAGAAAGAAGGAAGGACCACCAGATTGGAGAATAGCTCAGGCAGCCAATCTTCCAAAAGGGGGAGGAGACAAGGATCTGCAAAATGTAGCCTGGTAAACCTGATTTATTCATGGGAAAATTATTGAATGGGCCATTAAAAAGATGGTTCATGAACACCTAGAAAATGAATTGTCATTAAAAATATCCAACATAGTTTCATCAATAACTAGTTAACCAAGTATTTGAGTTTTTTTAGTAGGATAACTAAAAGAAATGCAATAGAATTGCATTTTATCAAACCTTTTGATAAAGCCTCTCCCATTATTCTTGTGAAAATGATGGAAGAATATAGATAGTACAAAAATACAATTGTATGAATTTAGAACTTGTTGAATGGGCAGACTCAAAAAGTGGTTACTAATGGCCCAAAAAACTAGATAACAGTGTGTCTCCAACAGAATGCCATGGGGACCTGTGGTAACCTGCATAGTTTTAAACATTTTTATCACAGACCTGGATAAAAATATAGTATATTCATCATATTTGCAGATGACACAAAGCTGACAAAGGGATAGCAAAGTCAGTATACAAAAGAATTTGACAGGCTAGAGCAATGATGTCAAACTCAAATAGAAACTGGGGATCACTAAGACATATATGAGAATATGTGTGGGCCATATATTGACTTAAAAATCATATATGTATATATGTATGTAAATTATTTTATCAACCCATTAAAATTAGACAGGAACTACATTTTAATCTAGTTCAGTTCCTACTTAGGCGTGTTGTAGACATCGTGCTGTCCACAAGCCATATGTTTGATACTTCTGGATTAATATCTAATAAGATGAAATTCAATAGAAATAAATGAAAAGTGGTACACTTAGTGGTACACATAAAAAAATCAACTTCATTAGTATCAGATAGATAACATGATTAGACAGCAGTTTTTCAGAAAAACTAACAGTATGCTACAGAAGCTTAAAAGGCTAATTTGATTTTGGACTGCATTAAGTGGGACATAGTCTTCACAAATGGAGAATGAGAGCCCAACAGTATTCTGCATTCATCAGACTTCATCATAAGTGTTGCTCTCAGCTCTGGGTCCCAGGATTTAAAAGAATGTTGATAAGAGTGTAAAGTCCATGTCATATGAGTATTGGTGGAAGGACCTAGACATGATGAGCCAGGAGAAGAATTGGTATGATAACTGTGTTCAAATATGTGAAGAACTGTCTAGTGGGAAAGAGCTTCCATTTGTTTTGTTTGGCAAAGAAGGCAAGACCAACAACAATAGGAGAAAACTACAAAGCATTTTTAAATTTGAAAAGCTTCTGAAAAGTGAAAGCTATTTGAAAGTGGAATGAGTTACTTAGAAATATGGGAGGACACTTTCTGGAGGGTCTTCAAGTAAATCTTAGATGATCCCCTATCAAGTCTATTGTAGCAGAGATTGCTTTTGTATATAAGTTGTACTGCCTGATTGCTAAGAATTCTTTTAGAACTCAATTCTGTGATCTCATAATTTTGTAGATGAAGAACTTAAGATTTACAGGGCTAAATAAGTTGCTGTTAAAACTGTTAAATACCAGAATTGGGACTCCCACACTTTCTCTCAATAAATACCTTAGGAGATATTTTATATTCATATGTTACCTTCATTCCAAGAGTTCAAATCTCTTTTTCTGTGGATTTAATCAGAGCATCAAATATCTCTGCATTTTATGGAAATTGTCTCATTGATTTTCACCACACATGTAAAGCTGTTACTTTTGTCAGTGTACTGAAGAAAAGGAGCTACCATTCTGTTCAGTGAGTTCCCCCCAAAAAAAACCAAAGTGATGAAGTCCTTCTGAGTACAGTGCTTACAAAACATAGATAATCCACAGATTTTGCAGGGTTTGATTTCACTGTATTTTAAGTTTCATGAGAGTTTCAGAAAAGAAACTTCTGAGCTTGCAGCTTTTTTTAGTTTATAGATTTAAAATTTAAAGAAGAAATGCAAAGGTTTAAATTCCATGACCCTTCCTCAATCTTCAATCCTGAATTCATCTGGGATCCAAATCTTGGACTATTATAAGGGCTCATAATTCCTACTGGAGTTGTGTATTTTTCAGTGCTGACAGAGATGGGTCTGTGTGGTATTTTTGCACATACTAGTGCTAACTTTTATAGTTTAATGTGTATTTACAATGTGACTGAATCGTTCTTCCTCTAGGGTCCATTGCTGACTTTCATACCTTTAAAACTTCAGAAAAATTATATTTCTGTATTAATAAAGTTTGTTTGATTTCTTTAGATTGGGGGGGGACAAAAAAGAAAGGACAATTGTATTTACTTTCAGGTAAGTATCCCTTAATGGATTTATCAATTTGAAATTTCACTAAGTAAACATAGCATGAATTTACAAGATAAGTTGTATATGTGCAGCCCTACAAATATCTTTATGCTCATTTCACTCTGAAAATTAGTTCCTGATGCACACATTATCATGTATAGACTTTGGAAGATTTGTCAAAAGCATTTAAAATAGATAATAACATATGGGTAATATAAAACTATGTATGAACTAACCTTATTCAAGGCCAGGAAACCTATCTTTACTGTAAATTCAACCATTTCAAGGTGAACATTCTTTTCTTTTCAAATCTTTTCAAATTTTCTTATTACGATGTAAGAAAGTCAGAAAACAGCTTAATTAAAAGTGCCATGTGCCCATTTAACTAAAGGAAAAGAATTAATGCAAGTCTAATAAGGTTTAAAAAATACTTTCAGTTTAAAAGGAAATGTAAAAATATCCAACATAAAAGAATCTGAAAATAAAGGACATTATGAAAGCAGCATGATAAAAGAGTATTAACTGAATCTAATAACTAGATGGAATAACTTATAAAAACCTATATAACTAACAAATGTTATGAAAATGTTATGTAAGCCAACAGACACTTTACTAAAGGAATGCTTTTAAAAATGTGCAAATATATCAAGTTGAAGTTAAATTCTACAAACTAGGAATATGAATTGAATATAATATTTTAATTAAAAGCCATTGATTTGAAAGGTTGCATTCTAACATGCATATAAAAAGAATGGCACATATCATGCATACACAGTTTCATCTAGAAGAAGTTTGTTATCACAGTAAAATCAAGACACAATTTCTCTGGGTGTCAGAAATTTGAAAAGACAATAGGAGGGGGAATATGTAGTTAAACCCTAGCTATTAAAAACGGGAGCAAAGTAAAAGGAATGTTGACATCTAACAATGACATCTTGCAGGTAATTCCACCTCATAAGGGGTGGTAATTCATTAGCCACAGGATACTTAGTATAGGCTATAACAGCCAGAGGTAACTAACTGGTGGTTTTAAGGTCAGCATGCTGCAATTTCATCAAGATAAAGAAGCCAATACATTAGAGTGAATAAAGGACAATTAGAGAATAGCACAAATCCATCTCATAAGTAGTAGAAAATCCTTGTCTCTCTTGCTTTTTGGAAGTTTGGTCAACTGGTCAAGGAATATTTCATATTCTCTTGAGACTTTGGCCTCTGAAAATTCCACTAATCTAGTCCACTAATCTATTATGATACTAGTGGAGATAGTATCCTTGTATAAGTAACTCCCAAGATCACAGATATTCAAGTTGTTAAATAGAAGAGACAAAACAACTGGATCCAAGTATATAAGATATTGATAATGAGCTCTTTCAGAGTAGGGCTTTTCTTTATATTCTTTAGCAGATTGTGTACATATAGTATACAAGGTAGGTGATTGGCAAATATTTGCCAAATGAATATAATGAATCAATTTTGATTTGATAGAAAGTTCTGTGAAATGTGTATTGCCACATTTTGTGCCAACTGAATATATGGCCATAATACTTGACAAATGCATTTCTCTTTCTTCACGAGGTCATTCTAATTATCTGGATTTATGGGAGAAACATTTCCTCTCTAAATTCATGTGGTAAAATATTGCTACCAAATATATACTTACCACAACACAAAAATAATGTAGGTTAAAAACTCAGATTTTATTATTATGTTCAAGTATAAGTTCAAGACTCAGAGGAAACTTTAATAATTATGAGGATTCCTGTCAGGCTTATCATAGAAAACAATTACATTAGTGTGACAGAGAAATAATTCCCTTACTTATTGTAATCTTGTATATTCCTCATGAAAATTAAAAAGAAGACATCCATAATCTGATATTTCCTTCAATATTATAAAAGTTGAATAAATTTGGTTAAACAGAGTCATAATCACATACATTCCTGTATTTTTGTCAATTTGACAAATTTTGTCAAACAAATTATACAGATAAATTAAGTCAGGTTACAGATTAAAGTACATTTAAAGGATTCACAACTACACTGATTGAGGAGGAGGATTTACAGGTCTCCAAGGAGTCAAGAACGGTTGAGACTGCTCTTCTGTCTTTGTATCTGAAGAATATTTAAGTCTCTTAAATATATTTTTATATCTCATGGGGAAGCTTTTGTTCAAGTGAGTTTGATATATAGACTTTTGTTAACCAAAAAAAGGAGAAATAACCCTGAGTTCCAAATAATAAAAAAAAAAATTTCAAACTTCCCACAGTACTTAGCATTTGTAGTCTAGGAATGGGGGAGTAGGGGGAGGGTCCTTAATGTAATATAATAGTTTAAAATATTTTAAGAAAAGAAAAGAAATAATATGTTAAGACCTATAGAACTATGAATCAAGCTCAGCTACTTTACAAAGGCACCCCTACTGAAATAGTCTCCATCCTTCTTATGGTGACTATCAAAAGAGCATCATCCCAGTTTCTGCATCTGTAAAATGAGATGGTTGAACAAGACCCACTAAGGTTTCTATTAGAGTGAAAATTCTATGGTAATTGGAATTTTATAATTCTGAAGTGATCTTGCCTTTGTATTATTCATAGATAAAAAGTTTTCTGGATAAATTAATAAAATGATATTTAAAGGAATGTTTAACACTTAATTTATTCAAAGATTCAAATGGATCTGCATTCTTAAGAAGTGACCATTTTTTTAAGAATACAAATCACAAGCCTGTCCATCCCATTTGGCTCCTGGTCATGTTCTCCTGCAACTTTGCTATAGGAAATCCATCTGTATTTTGTGTCTATGTTGTCACCACTATCCTTTGATTCTTAATTTTCAGCATGATCTCCTCTAGGTTGGCTATTCAAGTTCTCAGGTTCCATATTGCAGTTACTGTGAAAATCTTATTTTAAACAATTTAGCTAAGCAGTGAAGGAAGGCTAAATGCATTCAGGCTCTTCATTTTAGAGTCTTCTGGAATCTAGCTTGAAATTACCATAATATTACATTAGTCAATTATATTGAGTTAATATTCCTATAATTATTTTCTCTCTGAATCTGTACACAGAAATGAAGAAAGCCAAGAAATAGGAAAAAATACAAAGCTTCAAATGTCTAAAAAAAATTTAATCTATTTGTAATGAATAGTGTCTAGGTAAATGCAGATTGTCTTTCAAAATTTGAGTTGATAGAGGTATTAAAAAAGGAAAGCAAGGCAACTCCTTGAGGACAGGAACTAATTTTTCAATTGTTAATTTTTGTATGCCAGTGCCTAGCACTATACTTCACAAGGTGTTTAATATATATTTTCAGATGAATTAAACTGAATTAGGTCTGCATGATGTAATAACTGGGGACTGAAGAAAGCTCTCTACATAAGTAAAAGAAATAATATAATTAATTTTGTATTGGTCAATGAAAAAAATAAGCTTTTTCCTATTAATAAAGTTCCACAAAATTCTTTAACTGATTTTGTTTCTTTAGCATTTTATGGGTTCCTATAAATTATGTGTCTATTTCCTTCTTTGCAGCATAGTTTTATTCCTTATATCAACTATTTACCAACTTGTCTTTTTTTTCTATTAATTGTAAGCTCCTAAAGACCAGGGTCTGTATTAAAGCTATCTTTATCTTCTCAGCACTCTGTGTGGTGCCTTGCAAATATTAAGTATTTAATAATTTTTAAAACAATGGGAGATGCCCTTTATAGAAATTTAAAGAGTGTAAGCATTTAGTGTAATTAGAAAAACTAACATGAAAATACTTTAACACCATATGATTCAGTTTCATCCTGGGAGCCTTTCCATCTATTCAAAGTGAATTTTATAGCAATTGCCCACCTATTTGCCAGTGGTTTATTGATTCAGTTGGCAAGAACATAATCTTCATGAATATTGGTTATAGAGGCCATATGGTTTTATGTTAGTCCATAGTCATAGTTCTAAAAGGATATGACCATCTTGTTAAAGCACAGTATTGACAGAACTTGAAATAGGAAAAAAATTGAACTACACAATGCAAAAACAAATCAAGATACATTCAACTGATGTTGTGTCATGTAGGGATATACAGGGTATGTTAAATGTAGCATCAGAGGAAACAGGTTTAAATCTGTTACTAATCTTTTTAGGCTATATTATCCCATTACCCTTTCTGAGCCATAATGTTTCCATTTATTAAGTGAGTTTAAAGAAAGAACTAAGATAGAGCAAAGACAGCATTCAGCAGAGCTTCCCAACAGTCCTCTCCAAACAGCTTCAAATAGCACCTCAAGTTCAATTCTAAACTGACAGGGACAACAAAATGTCACCATGAGACACTCTTCTAGCCCAAGACAACTTATCCTTGAAAGAGAGATTTGTGACAAAGGTGTAGAGGCTGATTTGAAGTCTAATAGATGAAATACAAGTTTTGGGACTAGATGTGGCAACAGAAGCAGAAACAGCTTCATTAATTCTCAAGCCAGAGATGGTAAAAAGGAAGCCAGCAGCTGGTCAGAAGGATTACAAGGAATCCCTGTGCTAGCACTGGATATAAGGCAAATGCTGCTTGGCAATTCTATTGCCTATACCTACTTCTCAGTCAGTTCAAGGGCAGAGAGGAGCACTTTCACTCAAAAAGAAGCAGAAGCCTTGAGGGACAGTATTACTTTGGTCACAAGAGATCAAGAATCTTGAAAATCATTATTAATTATAATCCCAAGGGATCAGGACCCTACCTGGATAAGGAATTGAGTGCACTGGCTAGACATCAAACCACCTTGGAAGCATAAAAAACTTCTAGCCCTGAAAACTAGCTCTGAAAACAGCAACGTGAAAAATCCTGAAGCTTGAGACAGTGCTCTTTTCTCTAACCCTATGCTGAAAAGAGAGAATCCATCTTAACATAAAATTCAAAATGTAGAAATAAAAAGGGGAGAAAATGAGCAAATAGCCAAAAAAAGAAAAAAAAAAAAAAAAAAAAAAGAATCTGACCATAAAAAACTGCCATGGTGAAAAGGAAGAGCAAGACAAAAACTCAGAAGATAATGAAGGCAATGCCTCGAAGGGAAAAAAAAGTTAATTGAACCAAGCCCAAGAAGATTTTTTGGAATAGCTAAAAAAAATTATTTTCAAAATCAAGTAAGAGAAGTAGAAGAAGAATTAGACAAAGAAATGAAATTATGAAAAGAATTAACAGCTTGGTAAAAGAGGCATAGAAAATACTGACAAAAATAACACTTAAAAAAAATTAACCAAATTGAGAGTGAGGCAAAAAAAACTCCCTGAAAGAGCAGAATAGGCCAAATGGGAAAAGAGGAACAAAAGCTGATGGAAGAGAATAATTTCTTAAAAATTTGAATGTGCAATTAGAAGCTAATGACCCCATGAGACATCAAGAACAAAAAAAGTCAAAAAATTGAAAAATAGAAGAAAATGTGAAATATCTCATTGAAAAATAATTCACTTTGAAAATAAATTAAGAATACAGTTAAAGGTTCTGATAAAGGCCTCATCTCCAAAATATACAAAGAATTGACTCTAATTTATAAGAAATCAAGCCATTCTCCAATTGATAAATGGTCAAAGGACATGAACAGACAATTTTCAGATGATGAAATTGAAACTATTTCCACTCATATGAAAGAGTATTCCAAATCACTATTGATCAGAGAAATGCAAATTAAGACAACTCTGAGATACCACTACATACCTGTCAGATTGGCTAAGATGACAGGAACAAATAATGATGAATGTTGGAGGGGATGTGGAAAAACTGGGACACTGATGCATTGTTAGTGGAGTTGTGAACAAATCAAATCATTCTGGAGAGCAATCTGGAATTATGCCCAAAAAGTTATCAAACTGTGCATACGCTTTGATCCAGCAGTACTACTACTGGGCTTATATCCCAAGGAAATACTAAAGAAAGGAAAGGGACCTGTATGTGCCAAAATGTTTGTGGCAGCTCTTTTTGTAGTGGCTAGAAACTGGAAAATGAACGGATGCCCATCAATTGGAGAATGGTTGGGTAAATTATGGTATATGAATGTTATGGAATATTATTGTTCTATAAGAAATGACCAATAGGATGAACACAGAGAGGCTTGGAGAGACTTACATCAACTGATGCTGAGTGAAACGAGCAGAACTAGGAGATCATTATATACTTCAACAATGATATTGTATGAGGGTATATTCTGATGGAAGTGGATATCTTCAACATAGAGAAGAGGTAATCCAATTCCAATTGATCAATGATGGACAGAATCAGCTACACCCAGAAAAGGAACACTAGGAAATGAGTGTAAACTGTGAGCATTTTTTGTTTTTCTCCCCAGATTATTTTTACCTTCCGAATCCAATTCTTCCTTTGCAACAACAACAACAACAAAATTCGGTTCTGCACATATATATTGTACCTAGGATATACTATAACATATTTAATATGTATGTATGGGAATGCCGGTGGAGGGAAGGAGGGGAAAAATTCGGAACAGAAGGGAGTACAAGGGATAATGTTGTAAAAAAAAATACCTATGCATATGTACTGTCAAAAAATGTTATAATTATAAAATTAATTTAAAAAAAGAAAATAAATTAAGAAGAGATAATTAGAGAATACTAAAGTACCTGAAGGCCATGATCAAAAAAAAAATTTAGATAGTGTATTTCAAGAAATTGAAAATGAAAACTGTTTCAATATTCACCAGAGAGAACTAGAGATTTAAAGATTCCACCAGTCACCATTTGAAAGAGACCTCAAAATGAAAACTCTCAGTAATAGTATAGTTAAATTCTAGGTCAATGACAAATAATTTCAAGCCGTCAGAAAGAAACCATTAAAATGCCATGGAGTCACAATGAGGATTATATAGTCAGAGAGACAGAGCGAGAGAGAGAGAGCGAGAGAGAGAGAGAGAGAGAGAGAGAGAGAGAGAGAGAGAGAGAGAGAGAGAGAGAGAAAGAGAAATGTATTGTTGGTACAATTGTAAAGTAGTCCAACCATTCTAGAGAACAAATTGGAACTATATCCATAACACTATCAAACTTTTGACTTAGTAATACCACTACTGAATCTGTAGCAGTATTATTACTAGGCCTCCAAAGATATCAAAGAAAAAGAGAAAGGATTTATTTGTATAAAAATATTTATAGCATCTCTTTTTATGGTGGTAAAGAATTTGAAATTTAGGGTAATGCCATCAATTTGGAAATGGTTAGACAATTTATGTTATATGATTGTGATGGAAAACTATTGTGCTATAAAAAAATGATGAGAAATATAGTTGAAGAAACACAAAAGAAGACTTATGTGAATTCATGCAAAGTGAAGTAAGCAATGCCTGGAGAATATTATATACAATAAAAACAATATTGTAACAATGATTAGCTGTGAAAAATTTAGCTACTCTGATCAATACCAAAGGACCATAATGAAAAATACTATCTACTATCAAAAAGAGAACTGATGAACTCTGAATGTAGATTGAAATATGCTTTTTAAAAAACTTTCTTTACTTTTTTTGTCTGTTTTCTTTTGCAACATGGCTAATATGGAAATATGTTTTGCTTGATTTCACACATATAATTGATATCAAATTGGTTTCTCAGAAGCAGAGAAACATGGAGAGAGAGATCTTGGAACTCAAAATTTTAAGAAATGATTGCTAAAATTTTTCACATGTAATTGGGAAATAGTTGATAAGATAAATAAAAATAAGTTAAATGGAAAAATAAAGAGGGAATAATCATAACAACTACCCCTATAGGATTTGCGTGAAGATCAAATGAGATAATGTACCTAACATTCTTTACAAATCTTAAGGTCTGCATAAGTGACAGATTTATTTTCCTAAGTGAAAATTAGCATATTCAAATTATATGGATTGAAAAGCAACTATTAGGTGACTCATTAGGACACAAGTATCTTACAACAAGGAAGTAAGTATCCCAGAGAAGCAGATCTGGAAAGAATGAATGCAGTCACTAAGTAAATTGCACAGTGGGCCCAGCCTATCAAAAACTCTGGCTCCCACTTGAAAGTTTACAGCCACATCTGGACCAACAGGCAACAGCACCACCAACAGCAACATTTTTGAATAAGAAGAGTACAAACAATGGGTAAAGAATGCGAAATGCATAATTGAGAGCTGAATTATATAATGGAAGGGTATCCTTTATATGGAAGTTTAATTGCTGATAATTTTCTAGAAATAATCTAAAGCATTTTCCATGTCTTCTTCTTGAGTTATAATATAAACTAAGTGAAAAAAGATGTTTCCCATGTGTACAAATTTTTCCTGTGCTAAGTGACATTTCATAATGCTGATCCTTACTGGAGTTTACATTGCAAAGAGGAAATCTATCTCTATCTTTAAAATATTTTATATTTATATTTTAAAGGGAAAAAACTAACAAATATATATAAAGGAAAAAACTTTCCCTATCAAAATGAGAGACAGACAGACAAATAGAGACAGAGAGAAGGAGAAAATCAAAACAAAACAATCACACAAATATAGTTAACATTATAACTATTAAATAATGCAGTTGCTGCTGTTAAATCACCAAATTGAAAAACTTCAGCAGAGTAAAAAGGAAATTCCTTCATACACAGTACTCATTGTATTGCTCACTTACAACCACAGAATTTTGGTCAAGGTTTATGTCTTTATGTGCAAAGGGTTAGAATTTGACAAAGCAGCTTCCAACCCTGAAGAGACACTTTGGAAAACAATTGCTTAACATAGTATACATACCAGAACAGAAGCTGGTAGTCTCCCTTTACTGTTGCTTTGGACATATCTACTGATCAGGTACAACTATTATATTAGTAAAAGGATTCAAAGACTGATTTGCAATTTTGATTAAAAACACTGAGGAAGTGAGGGATTTTGATAGTGTGTCCATGTTTAGATCCTTAGTATAATAGTTCTTAAAGGTGTGTGTATATGGGGGGGGGGGATGGACCCTTTGGCAATTTGGTAAACCTATAGGTGCAGTCCCACAATATTGTTTTTAAATGCACAAAATAAAATCCATAATATTTCAAAGGAAATAAACTATGCTAAAATAGATATCAATGTATTTAAATGCAAGTTTATGGATCCCATATTAATAATACCTATCTTAATAGACCATAAGCTTCTTGGGAGCAGAGAGAAGTTCCTTGAGAGTAGGAATTCTTAAATATTTTCTTTGTATCCTCAACATCTAACATGGTACTACTTTGAACACAGTAAGTAATTAATAGGTACTTGTTGATTTGAATTGAATTCACAGCCTTGGACAGTCAAGACAGATAGAGAGCCAACAATGACAGCCTTCAAAGATAGTGACATTGTCAGAATTATGGATAAATAAACTAGAAGATTAGGATGTCTGATTCTTTGGAACAAGCAAAGCATAGATTGATATTTTGGTGGCTTTTACATATATATATATATATATATATATATATATATATATATATATATATAACACAGTCAATGGTTGGAATTTACTCTAACTAAGGGTACTACAGGCTATATAAAGCATGAAATGAAGTGTTTGCAATAATTATTACATGGTACTTATATTAAATCCTTTGTTCTTTCCACTTTCAAAAAGTAATATGGAGATAAGGATAAAGATTAATAACTAGGATAGATTTCATGTATTTGTGGACTTAGGATATTTGAAGATGTTAGATATTTTACTATACCAACATATGCATGGATTCTTCTTAAAGACTTCTCTGAATTCTAGATATATTTCTGTCTGTGAATTACAAGAGCATCCATGTCTCTCTTAAACTACCATATTTTCATTGAACATGACATATGAAAAAAAGGTAGAGGAAAGCCAACTTTTAATACATACTTCATAATTTCTCTACAAGTTACCATAATCAAATAATGATAACTTTTGTTCACCATCCTATTTTTCAATGATTGCCTTCTATAAAAACCCAAAGCCAAAAAAGTCTTTTAAAGTTCCATTGTTCAGGTGCTCTCTTACACCAAAACATCCCTTTCTAGACATTTCTCACTATCACTCTTGAATTGTCACAGTGGGGTTTTTCTTTGTTGTTTCCAAATCTGCAGTGAGAATATAAGCAAAGCATGTGAAACTACTTGCTTTTAAAGTAGAACATTAGGAACTAGATAGAAATCTGTCAATGAGGAAGAGGGATCATAGTTCTACATTGCAAGGCATCCAAATAGCTTCTGCACTGTCAATGATGATATTGATTAATCTCAAGTAATAGTCATTAAGAAGGACTACACTTAGTCCTTTTATGCTAGTGCCAAAAGGAGAAAGATTCTTGAACCCCTTTTATATTTCACAGGTATATTAAGTATGTTTGGTCAATGGGAATTTTCAGTTTCAAGCCCCATACAGACTATTTACCTATTGTAAAAGAAGTTATATATTGTAATGGTGACAGGGATAGTGTAAGCAACTTTTGTGCAATGCCAGGGGTCTATGGCTCAGCTACTCACATAAAAAGGAATTTTATCAAAGTGTAGATACATCTACATAATCAATTCTTCTAGCATCAAGTTCTCAATTATTCCAAGATGTCAAATTTCTTAACAGAATAATGCCTAACAAACAGGATCAAAGGTTTCTCCCATACTGTGTTTTCTTACTAAAAATATATATGGTCCACCATCACCAAATGACAGATTCTCACTTGCTTGATTTAGCCTTGCTATTTAGTAGTAATTATGGACAGACATTTCATTTAGTTGCATTGATCCTGTATTTAACTTTGGTATAAATTCAGAAACAGAGCCATGAAATGCACCGTGGGAAACCTCAACCTGTGATGCCCCTCAAGAGATCAGAAAGCAATCACAGTCACCATGATTGGTATACATATACACATACTGATAGAGATATACCTTATCATTATGCACAACCTGTAGGCTTTTCTGCAGAAAGTCAAAAATAAATGAAGAACACACACCAAGCATAATATGAAAGAACCTAAATCTACTCATGTTTCCATATAATTTTATAACGCAAGACCAAACAAACAAAATAAAATTTTCATTTCATGTTTTGTTTATACTATCAAGAGTAAGAGATTTCGAAGAAAACAGAATTTTAAAACATACACACACAAAAACAACTAACCCTACCTCTCACAAATTCCTCATCCTGTCTACTTTTAATGTATATTTCTATAAAAGAAAGATCAAATCAGGCATTATAAATGAAACAGCAGTCAAGAATTTTACCCACACCCTAAACAGTCTTGTTTGGGAGGGTTTATCATAAGTCTGAAGTTTACCCTTTATGCAGTTTTCTATCATTTCATTTCCTTAGATTCTTTATGGTATTTTTAAAAATCCATAATATAATTCTATGAGAGTTAACATAATAGACTGTAACAGCTGTTATGGTCTATTGTGTAAATAAGTAATTACAGAATTTACAGACTATCATGTAAATATGTAATTATGGACTTTTTAAAATGTGCATTATTTACTCGATAGTCTATCGTTTACATATGTAATTATGGACTTTAAAACATGTATTATTTACTCAGTCTGTAACAGCTCCTTGGGACAGAGTCGTTCTGGCCTATCGGGTAAACATGTAATTACAGAAATTTTTTAAATATGTATTATTTATCTGATAGAGCTGCTACAGATTATCACATCCATACGTAATCACAGATTTTTTTTTAAAATGGGTATCATTACTTGTTAATGCTTCAGCAACTCAACTCAGAGACTTTTAGTTCATGAATCAGTTGTCCAAAATAGTACAGTGATTCCTTGGAATAATTATCTTAACATATTGCTATCCACACACATAAAAAAATTCAAATTTCATAGTAGGTCATTTACAATTTGTTTATATACATTTCTGAGTTTTCAAAAGAAATAAAATACATGGAAAAGAAAACACTGGTTTTAAGAGGGAGAGAAGGGTCTCTGGTCTAGCGTGCTCTACTTTATTTTTGTACATAGATTATTGCTTTCATAATATTTAGTTTTAAAAGCTAAAATAATTGGTGTTATCTATCTTTAAACATTTTTATTATTTCATAGTATAGAAAAATGAAGTTGCATTTCCTTCTCATTTCCTTATCTTTTGTCTGAAGATTTCTTTCTTCCATGTATTAGAATTCTATTCCAGTATCCACAAAATTCCAAAAGGCATTTGATATTTACATAAACAAATCAGATGAAGATTTAATTTCCTCATCTTTCACAAAGCTTTGTTGTTCAGTTATAGAACTAATTGACATTTTAAATTCTGGAAGACGTTAGCCATGGTACTGACTTTCAGATAAAGCTTCTTTTCTTTGTAGATGCTGATGGAGAAAATATTGGAAACTCCAAAAAGGGTGACTTTAGAAGGTAATTCACCAGATAAAAATTTTACCCTGATTCTTAGATTATTTTAATAAATGTCTATTCTTTGAATAGAAAACTTAAATTTTCTTATATACTAAGGATTAAAAAAGAAACTTATTGCTCATTTTTCCTTTTCTTTTCCCATACCCCACCTTTCAATCCCCAGAAAAAAAAAAAAAAAGAAAGAAAAAAAAAGATAACTCTATGACTCAATGTCAAGCAAATACAAGTTAGTCATAGAAACTCAGAGCCTTATCTAGTCTAACTTCTACCTGAAACTGGCATCCTTTCTATTACCATCTTGACAAGGGAATACCTCACCTCCACTTGCACCTGAAAATTATTACATCTCTGACAAGTGAACATGCAACTTCCACTTGAAGATCTTCATTGACAAAGTGAGAAGGTCACTAAATTCCAACACAGTCTTCTCAAAGATGGTTATCTCTGATCCTCAGGAAATTCTTTATAATGTTGAGCCAAAATCAAACTCCCTATCAATTCACATGAATGCTAGTTCTGTTTTTTCAAATCTAGCATAACAAAGTCCCAAATGACAATCTTTCTAAAAAGCAATAATCACAAGACCCTCCCTTTTAACTCCCCATGTCTTCTTTAGACTAAGTATCCCCAATTCTTTCAGTCAATCCTCACACGATTTAGTTTCCTGTTCCTTTATCATTATGTTCATCCTTTTCTTGACATAAAAATTGACTTATCAAAATCTAACTTGAAATATAACACCCAGAACTAAACAATTTACTCCACATGTAGTAGAACAATGAAAGTATTTTTTCCATCTTTCTCCATAATATAAATCAATCCCAGATCAGGTTATCTTTTTTTGGAATCCATATAACATTCTTTTACTTGGACTCCACTATGATGTCCAAGTCTTTTTCAGGTTAACCAAAATTACTGCAAAAAAACCCATCAATAATAACTTATCAGATAATTACTATATGTCTTTCCCTATGTATATGCAAAGACAGAACAATCCCTGATTGTTTATATTCTTATATCCTAGTCAAGAAAAAGTGGAGAAAAAAAAAAAAAACCATGGGTAAAGAGGAATAAATACAAAACGTTTACCAAGTAAATATAACATAATTTCAGAAAGTCAAGGTTAAATAGCAGAGGGAAAATAGGAGGTCTCATGAAAAAGGTAAGTCTTAAAGAAGCAAGTATAAGTGAAAAGAGAAAACATTCCAAACATTGGGAACAACTATGCAAAGAAACATAAAGGTAAGATGGAAAATTGTGAACAAAGAGTAGCAAGTGGGCCATTTGGGCTGAGCTATGGAATACCAAGGAATAAAAATAAATAGACTGAGCAAGGCTTTAAATGTCAAATAGAGGAGTTTAAAATTTGCCCTGTATGCAACAAAGAGTCATTAATGCATTTTGAGCAAGATTTGGGGAATTACAATTTGGTACCTATATAATCAGGGAGGATATTGAATTCATAGATGTAGGAGGTGAAAAGGAGTTGAATTAGGGTGGTGATAGTCTGTGTGGAGATATGAACACAGAAAAAAAATTGGGTAGGTAGTATAATAGAAAGACTTGGAAAGCAGATAGATGATATAGGATGGAGAAAAGGGATTATTATGTACATTTCTAAGTTTTCAAAAAAAAAAAACAACATACATGGAAAAGAAAACACTAATTTTAAGAGGGAGAGTAAACCATATCATCCTTCACAGTCAACTGAAAAAGTAACAGTATTAGAACTTCTAAGTAATTTTCAGTCCAAAGTGCCACAAACCATAGCTACTTTATGTTTAACAAAAGTGATCACCAGGTTGCACTCTATTATACCATGAAAAGTTATATGAAAAACAAGGGCCTTTCACACAAACAGGAGTGTCAAGGATTGAATATAGCCATGTTAAGTCATTATCAAGACTTGATATCATTGGTAGAATCCCTTTGGGGAGAGATTATATTTCTCAATATTTAAATCCCACATAGAGTTGAAACACAAAATATACATTACATTAGGAGTCTCGCATAGCCAACTACTGACTAGAGCATGCCAGAAAGAGGGCAGGTGCCGCCTGCCAGAGGCTGCAATTTAATATCCTGCTATAAAAGCAATAGGAGGCTCCTGTTCATCTGAAACCTAGAACCTGTAATAAAAACAGTGAAAAATTCAATACTGGAGTGCTGTTCCTGCTGGTTGTTTGTGTGCCAGGGTTTTATAGTAGACCAGAACGAAAAACAGTGTACAGTATATTCTGCAACAACTGAGTTCTTCTCCTATGAAAGGTGAAATTATGGGTGGTGGGATATGAAATCCCATTTCTTTCTTTCTCTCTAATAGTTTATTTTCACTGTTTGGGAATTTGGGGCCATGGGAGAAGGAATAAATACCCTACCTAAGTCTTCCAGATAGTTAGGGAAGTCACAGTAAAGATAGATAAAACTGCATGATTCCAGACAAGGCAAAGTGTCAAGTTTCCAAGCTCAGGTACAGAGAAATGAAAAAGCAGAAGTTACATTTAGGAAATAGATTTTTGTTTTCTGATATGTCCCTGGTTACATAATAGAGTCCATTGAAAAACTGTTTACAAATGATTCAATCTTAGGATTCAAGTCCTAATTGCTTTCTGTATCTTCTATTCCAGGCAAAATGTAAAAGATGCCATTAAAGGAATATCTTACTAAAATCAGTCGGGCTAGTCATGAAACAAGAGCAAGGGATAATCAATGGGTATCTGACATGTTCCTTTGAGAATTTCATGATGTCAAATAAAACGAGGAAGATCTCTGGAATTTTGGATGGGCCCTATTATGGCTGGTAGGACATGAAGAAGAGTAGCTCAAGTTGGATAGGTATGGATCGATTATTTTATGCATCATAGTAAGATCACAGACAACTCCAAGAATGTTTCATATACTCAAGAATGCAAATATAAAGTCAAGACAGTTATTATTTTCAGTAAGCTTGTAATTTAATAAAATGGATAAAACATATATAAATAAGAATGAAATTGATCTAGACTATATAAGGAGAAATTTACTGAGAGTATAGCTATTTTTAGCTGGAGAAAAGAGAAAATTCATTGTGATGGTGACTTAAGTTGATCCTTGGATGAATAAAAATAAAGAATTTCAATATGCAGAGGTATGGATAGAGTACATTCAAGGTAAACTAATAATATATAAATGCATGGAGCATAGCGACAGAAGAAAGTAGATTGAAATTGAGTAATGGAAAGTAGAACAGACTGTGCACAGTGTACAATGCACAAGTACACAATGTACAGAGAATCTAATGTCAACTTTAAAAAGCATTTTCTGAGGAAACAAAGCTAAGATAGCAGAATAAAGGCAGGAATTCATTTAACCTCTCCCCCAAACTTGTCCAAATTCCTTTAAATACTGATTCTAAATAAATGTTGGAATGTCAGAACACCTAAAAAGACAGAATAGAACATTTTTCAGCCAAAAGAAACTTAGAAGGTCAGCAGAAAGGGTCTGTGGAACCAAGGTGGGAGTCCAGTGGACAGTTCTGGTGCAGGCTCTGCCAGATCAGCCCCAATCTTGGCCCTGACCTCTGAATCAGTGGTAATACTTGCAACTTCCAAACCTCCAAGAGACACCAAAGAGGACTTAGAAGGGAAAGAGAAAAAGTCTCTGGAACCAGGGTGGAATCCCAGCTACAATTCCAGCCTTGAGCCCCAGTCCTGGGCTCCAGCCCAGGCCCCAACCCCAGACCATTCTGGAGAATGATTTGGAACTATGCTCAAAAAAGTTATAAAACTGTGCATACCCCTTGACCCAGCAGTGTTACAACTGGGCTTATGTCCCAAAGAGATCTTAAAGAATGGAAAGGGACCCGTATGTACAAGAATGTTTGTGGCAGCCCTCTTTGTAGTGGCTAGAAACTGGAAACTGAGTGAATGCCCCTCAATTGGAGAATGGTTGAATAAATTGTGGTGTATGAATATTATGGAATATTATGATTCTGTAAGAAATGACCAACAGGATGCTTTCAGAAAGGCCTGGAGAGACTTACATGAACTGATGCTGAGTGAAATGAGCAGGACCAAGAGATCATTGTGTACTTCAACAACAATACTATATGATGATCAATTCTGATAGACATGGCCCTCTTCAACAATGAGATGAACCAAATCAATTCCAATAGAGCAGTAATGAACGGAACCAGCTACACCCAGCAAAAGAACTCTGGGAGATGACTATGAACCACCACATAGAATTTCCAATCCCTCTGTTTTTGTCCATCTGAATTTTTGATTTCCTTCACAGGCTGATTGTACACTGTTTCAAAGTCTGATTCTTTTTTCACAGCAAAACAACTGTTTGGACATGTATACATATATTGTATTTAACTTATACTTTAACATATTTAACATGTATTGGTCAACCTGCCATCTGGTGGGGGGGCGGAGAAAAGAAGGGGAAAAAATGGAACAAAAGGTTTGGCAATTGTCAATGCTGTAAAATTACCCATGTATATATCTGGTAAATAAAAACTATAATTAATTTAAAAAAAAAAAGAAAATAGATCCAGGAAAGATAATTTAAAAATTATTTATCTACTTGAAAGTCATGATCACAAAAAGAGCCTAGAAATCATATTTGAAGAAATTATCAAGGAAAACTATCTTGATATTCTAGAGCCAGAGGGTAAAATAGACATTGAAAGAATCCACTGATCATCTCCTGAAAGAGATCCCAAAATGAAAACTATTATAGTCAAATTTCAAAACTCCCAGGTCAAGGAGAAATAGTGCTATCATTTCATTAGAAACAATTCAAGGATGGTGGAGGCACAATCAGGTTAACACAAGATTTAGTAGTTTCTATTTTAAAGGACCAGAAGGATTGCAATCTGATATATTAGAGAGCAGTAGATACAGGATTATAACCAAGAATCACCTACCTAGCAAAACTGAATATAATCCTTCAGAGGAAAAGGTGGATATTCAATGAAGTAGAGGATTTCAAGCATTTATAATGAAAAGCCCAGAGCTGAATGGAAAATTTGATTTTTAAATACAGGACTTAGGAGAAGCATAAGGAGGTAATCAAGAAAGTGATATAAGGGGCTTATAATAATAAGGAGCTTAATAAGGTTTATCTGTTCACATTCCTATGTAAGAGGATGATATAACTTAGAACTTTCTCATTATTGTGGCAATTTGAAGGAGTGTGTGTATACATACACACACATATGATTATATATATATATATATATATATATGCATATATGTATATATCCAGGCAGAGGACACAGGTGTGAGTTGAATATGAAGGGACAATAACTAAAAACAATGATGAAATAAAGGGGATTAGAGGAGAATGTACTGGGGAAAGGGAAAAGGAGAAGTAGAATGGCTTTAATTATCTGCCATAAAAAAAAAAGGCAGAAGAAAAAGCTTTTACAGTGGAGGGGAAGAGAAGGAAAAAAAAGAGAGTGAATGAACCTTATTCTCAACATAATTGACTCAAAGGGGAAATAATATATACTCTCAAGATGGATACAGAAATCTGTCTTACTCTGCAAAAAAAATAGGAGGGAAATGGTATACAAGAAGGGGGGAGAGTGATAAAAAAGAGGGCATATTGGGGGAAGGAGTGATCAATGTAAAACATTTGAGGATGGGCAGAGTAAAAGGAAGGAGAGAATACAATAAATGGGGGGAAATAGTAATCATTAAAAGAATTTTGAAGCAAGTTTCTCTGATAAAGCTTTATTTTTCAAATAGAGGAATTGAGTCAAATTTGTTTAAAAAAAAAAAAGAGCCATGGGCCAGTTGATAAATGATCAAAAGATATGATCTTTGCCCAAAGGGCTACAAATTAATGTATATTCCTTGACCTCATAATGCCACTATTAGGCATGAATACCAAAAGAGATTTAAGGGGAGGAAGGAAAGGACCTATATGTACAAAAATATTTGTAGCAGCTCTCTTCTCAGGGCAAATAATTGGAAATTGAGGGGATGCCCATCAACTGGGGAATGGCTGAATAAATTGTGGTGAAAGATTGTCATGGAATATTGTTGTTCTATGGAAAGTGATAAGCAAAATGCTCTTGAGGGGAAAAAAAAAACTTGGAAAATCCTCCATGAACTTAAACAAAGTGAAATGCACTGCATACAAAGTAACAGCAATGTTCTGGCATGAGCAGTTGTGAATAACTGCATTCTCAACAGAAAGTACTATGATCCACAACTACTCTGAAGGACTTATGATGAAAAATCTTATCCACATCGAGAGAGAAGAAACTGATTGCATCTGCATACATATTGAATCATTATCATTCTTTCTCTCTCTCTCTCTCTCTCTCTCTCTCTCTCTCTCTCTCTCTCTCTCTCTCTCTTAAATTTTATTTTTCTTGAAGGGTTTTTTCATTGGTTGGGAGATCTATTTTTTCTTTCACAACATGACTTTTGCGGAAATGTTTTGCACAACTTCACATGTTGTTTCTTAATGGAGGCTAGTTATGGGGATAAGGGAGTGAATTTGAAACCCAAACTTTTTTAAAAGAGAACAAGTATAAAATTCAGAGGAAATAGTGGGACTAGAAGTTGTTCTTCAAAGATAAGCCATGACATCAGAAGGTTTTGTCTTGATTTGCAAATGAATTAAGTGATGCAAAGCTATTCAAAGTCATCAGCCTCAGTCTCTTCTCCAGAGTTACTGGTGTCAAGACACAAGACATAAGTCAGGATGATCAGCAATAGAATAGGGTTAGATATCATAGGATCAAAGATAGAGTACTGAAAGGGATCTTGGAGATCAGTTAGTCTAACCCTTTCATTTTATTAATGAAAAAAGGAAAGCTTGAGAAAAGTTAAATGATTTTTCCACGCTCATATGGCCAGAAAGTGTATAATGGTCATTTATAAGGAAGTAATGATAGAAGCTAGAGAGAAGATATGCAGACTGAGGTATAATGTATAAATAGAAATGACTAAAAGCTATGAACACAGCTATCAGAAATACACATACTTAGTGGAGAAGAGAAAGAAGCATTGGACAATCACAAAAACTTGTCCATGACTGATCATGTACTGCTTATTTCCCATTAAACTCTTCCCAAATTTTATAAACTGATTAGAACAAGATTTGCAATTTTGCTGCTTCAAGTGGATTTAAACCATATAAAAAATCCATATCTGCAGTCACCATTTCCATTATCTCAGCTTAAACAGTCCATTCCCAATTGTCCTGGTGATCTTCTGGTTTTGGAAGATTCCAATGGTATCAATGTGCCTATTTTTCCTACAGAATTCAGAGATCCAGGAGAGAAAGACAAGTGGAACTGAATGCTAACTGTGAGCCTGTTTCATACTCTTTGTGTGACAGAAAGTTTGATTTGACCTAGAAGTGGTGAGTATACTTGTAGCTGTCCTAGTTCATATCCCGAACCAGTTCAAAAAGGAAGATAAACCATTGAAGGATACTGTATAATACTCAGGCAAGTGGAAGGAAAACAAGCATTTATTAAGCTCTTACCATGTTGCAAAGCACTATGCTAAAAGCAAGGAATGATAAGGAGAAAAGGAAGAAAGATGATCAAACAAGAAGGAGTGATCAGTGGTTTCAAATACATTAATATCTTCAAGGAGGATGAGAACTGAAAAGAAATCAAACTGAATATAATGACCCAAAGCTCACCAAATACCTTGAAGATAATAGTTTTATACTAGTGGGCACTGATGGTCAGAAAGTGGAATTCAAACTACTCTATCTAGTTTAGCCATGAAGAAGGGAAGCATTGAACAACAGTATAAGGGAAATGCAAAATGAAGTTGTTTGTTTTGGTTTTTGTTTTTTTGGTTTTTTGGGTTTTTTTAGTTTATAGACAGAGAGGAATAAATCATAGAGAAGAAGTTGAGAGAGAAAGGGGACAATAAATGGAGCAGTCATAGAATGGGATCATAAATGGAAAGATGGAAAAGAGCTGGAGGTTGAACCCACTCATTTTATAATCAAGGAAATAAAATGGAGAAGTTGGATGAGATGCACAAGGTCACACATCCTCTCACTCCAAATCCAGTATTCTTTTAAGTTTACCACATTGCCACCATGGAAGAAATAATGGAATCATGAGACAAAGTGGAAATAATTGGCCTAAGTAGGAAGCGAGCTAATTCATCTTCTTAAATGTAGAACAGTAGCTTTTAACCTGAGATAGAGTCTCTGGTTAGATTTCAAGGGGCTTATTAACTTGGATAAAAAAAGAAAATAGTTCTTTTCCTAAGTTCTACCTAAAATTTTTCATTTCTTTCAAGTATGAAATCATTATTATAAGGGGTTTATAGGCTTCACCAGGTTGCAAAAAAGGTCCATGAAACAAAAAAGGTTAAGAACTTTAGGGTCAGAGAAAAGAAAAAAGTAAGATATAATTATATTTCAAATATGCTGAGGAATGAGCTACATAGATGATACTTTGATCTTCTTTTAAAAGTGATAAATTCAAATCAACAAATATTTATTAAACAATTATTGTGGGAGTGAATACTAGTAAAAAATTTTAAGTTTAGTAAGTTAGAATTTTCTAATAGCAGTTTTTCAAATCATAAATATTTCAAATGAATCTGTAAGGCTTCATGATTGTGATGGAAATGCAGTATTTTAGAAAGCATATGAGTTTTCAGTTTGATCCACACAGATTTTCTTTCTTTTTTTAAAAAAAGATAAAGTTTAAATATTTGCTTGTACATGTAGCTCCTAGAAAATATAAAACAAAGGTTTCTATGATTGCAGTTAGTTATCTGTGAAGTATGAGTGCCAAGTCTTAAAACTCCGTGTCCACTTTGCTGCAACAATTAATATGGAGCCATTTTCAAGGTAGGATTATGTGCAGCAGAACTCATGGACTGGCTGTGTTGCCCATGCGTTAAATCCTCATTTTGTGTTGAACTTAATGAAAAAGATTGAAGTGGGTTCTGTCAGTTGTTCCTACAGTATGGAGATGCCGATTTCCCCCTGAGTAAATGTAGTGAATTTGATGGATGAAATGTAAAAGGGAAAATAGTTTGCTTTTGCATTGTTTGGAAGTCCTGAAATAGACAGTTTTAAAATTATGTAGAGTATGCAGTTGTGTGTGTGTGTGCTGTGGGGGAGTGTGTGTGTGGGTGTGGGTGTGGGTGTGGGTGTGTGGTAGTGTGTGTGTGAATGAGATGATGTGTAATCAGCTTGATTGTAAACTTAATATAATGGGAGCCAGGGGATCACTTCTATTTTGAGAAGCTAAAAAGAAAATTTTAATCTATCCAACAGCATTTAAAATCAGGAACTACTCATTTTCTATTGCACTTAACTTATAAATTTTTGATCTGCTTAAAAAAAGATTTTTAAATATAATCAGCAATAGGGTCATCTCTTCTTCTCCCAAGTGTAAGTGATCTTTGCTAACAGAAAAGTTTTTCCTTCCCCTCAACCCTAGATTTAGATATAACAGAGAGACTTGTCAGCTTTTGGTGGTTTTAATTCTCCTACCTAGTAACTCTAGAAAGATTATTTAATACTTTAAAAATAATTAAGAAGAAAATGGAATATATTTTATCATTATGCATAAATGAAGAACATTCCTTCTAAAATACTATTTCCAGAAAACATTAAGAATGGAGTTTCTAACCTGTGCTTGAGACCAGAAAACTGATAACAAGAACATTCATGAAGCTGGAAGATAACAAGAATCCTATTCTGTGAACATGCATTAGTGTAAATAGAAGTCAGCAATAATGATGGCAAAAGAGGATGGGATTACTGAGAGAAATTCCCCGGTCCATCCCAGGGCATCACCAGAATGATGAAGCAGGAAAAATGGTATCTCTTACAGAATAAAAGCCAGACTATACTTGATAGTCAAGCTTCTGTTGACGGGCTTCTCCAACAACAAAGTTTTGTTTCAACAAGGTTTGTACCCTGGCCTAAGCAAAAATACAATAAAGCAGCAAAGAGAAATAGTTACATTTGGGGACCCATGATTTTAAAAGAGGGATGGTATGTGATAAAAAGCTATTGGAAACAAAAGTATTTTCAGGAGGAATAACAGTAGAGAAAATGCCCCTAGTGATCAAGTGTCTAATTAGAAAGAGTACTAGATTTGGAATCAGAAATCATAGGTTTTAATCCTGCTTGTAACATCTATCACGTGTCTATCTTGGGACAATCATTCTCTGGGTCTCAATTTCCTTATCGGTAAAATGAGGGCATTGTAACAAAGGCTCTCTAAATTCCACTTTAAATCTATGATTCTATGATATCTTCTCATAGCAATAGGGAGATTATAAAACCAAAGACTATAAAAAAAAGTTGAGATTTGCACTGAAGGTATTATATATATAGTATTCTATGGCATGACTATTGTCAGAAAATAGATATTGTAAAGTATAAAGTGCTTAGCACAATTCCTGGTACATAAATTCTTGTTCTTTTCCCCTTCATTCCAGGAAAGTTTAGGAAGAGTCATTGCCAAGTTGGCTACAAAATGATGAGATTTCCAGACATAGTAATTGTCACAGAAGCTTTGAGATCTGGATTACCCTCATCAAAAAAAAAAAAAAAAAAAAAAAAAAAAAAAAAAAAAAAGAAAAAAAAAGAAAAAAAATAAAATAAAATAAATCAGGACTCAAATAATGAAGGCTCTTCTGAAAGCAGCTCATTACATTCACTATATGGCTCTACCCAATAGTCTTTCTTAATAGTATAGTCTACATGGTTAGGGAGAGATTCTAAAGATTATCTTCATTGCTTAGCTACTGAGAAATAACACCTAAGTATGCTGAGATCCTAGTTTTCAGCAAGGCACCAACATTGATATTCATATCATGAGATCCGTCTGGCCACAGCTAATTTGAACATGTCACTTTATTCCCTGTGAAGAATATCTAAAGCTTTAAGGCAGATTCAAGGGGCCTAGCCTTCCCTCAACACAAACAAATGCACAATGCTCTCATTAACTGGAACCTTCACATCTGCACTGAAGTGAGAATATAACCCAAAGCTCTCTTCCCACCTATTGTATGTCAAACATGGAGAGATCAGAGAGGGGAGACTTGACAATAGCATTTTATTCAAGCTTTGGGGTGAAAGATTTGGACAAGTCATGAAGTATGCATGATACTGAGTAAGAAAAACAACAGCACTGATTTCTAAGGGGTACACTAAAAAGGAAGATGTAGTTATTTAGTTTAGAGGGTATTTTTTTATTTTTTTCCACTGGTATTGATTTATTTTTTGTAACCAATTCAGTCCAACCTCCTGAAAATCTGTGTCTCCGTTGGCAACCTGGACAGCTACAGAAGCCTGGCTCAGTGTAACCCCACACATACCTCCCCCACACATACACCTGGTTATTCAAACCTACAGGCAGAATTTTAAAAAAATATATAGGTAGATCTGGGAACTTCAATAGAAATGCTTTATAGCAAGGCCATCTTAACATGAAAGGGCGAATGTCTTCATTTATCTATAAATAAAAAAGCAATGGTAATGACTGGTTCATTGAAGATACAGCCTCCCATTGAGTTCGTTCATGGTTGTGAATCTCAAGGTGCTAAATGTAATGTCAGAGAAACTGAGGCAAGATAGAGATTAGAGAGTTTTAATATTTAATTTATTGGAAAGCTTAATTAATTGACTGGATCAGACTTGTGCCTCAAGTATCCAGTATCAAATGTGAGATTCCAGAGATTTTTTTATAGGACTTCAATGATAAAGGAGAACAAAGACAGAAGTGGGAGAGGCAGAGTGAGCACTGAACATTCTGATAAGTTGAGAAAGCTATGATGTCTAAAATAGATGAACTTCCCCTTATCTGAGATTAAACATTCACAGTTTATAACCTTAGAGTAGCCAGCCCTAAATTATATCACTCCTAATGGTTGGGGAAGAGGTGAGAAGGGTTACAACCAGGGGGACTGAGGCAGAACAATTCAGGGAAATTGAGGTAGAACAATTAGAGAAACTGAGGTAGAACAATCAAAGGAAACTGTGGAATAACACTTAAGAAATATAGACTGAAGTGAAATGTTGCAACAATATCTAAAAATCGAATGGTTAACATTATTTTGGCTTATTCAAAATCAGTACTTCAGAATTGAATTATGGAATATTTGAGTAAGAAACATTAGAAGAAAATAAGCCCAATTGCATTACTTCTTAGATGAAAAAAAAAAAAACTGAGATGTAAAGAGATTAACTGAATTATCCAGTCTTATAAAGCTTATTAGCAACAGAGGCAGGACTAGAAGATAGGGTTCTTGCTCCAATATTTTTTTCCCTATACCACTCTGCCTCTCTCTCCCTATTAAAGATTCTTTCTTTTACCTCCCATTTCCCCAAATCTCTTTGCCTTTTTCTGGAAGTCTAATTATAGGTTTCTATCAACTCAAAGTAGACAAGAAAGTCATTAGCAGAGAAACGAAGAAAATATTCTTAGGCCAAAAGTCTGAATCACACCTAGCTTCAACACTTGCCCTCCTACAATATTGACTTAGTTTCAGTTTGCAGGCTCTTTTTACATTCTGCATACTGAAATACTGTCAACTCCGGATTATTCATGTGAAATATTAATCCCTCAGCTGACTTTCCTGGAACCAGAATGACATTATGTCTCATAGTTGTGATGGGAGAAATATCTCCTCTTTTGAGTTCATATAGTGGGTTACTGCTGCCAAATAAATCTACCTCTATGCAGAAATAATAGAGGTAAAACCTTGGGTTTTATAATGCTTAAATACAAATTCAATATTCAGAAAAATAATCCTGAACCAAGATTAGGATTCCAATGAGGCTTTTTAGAGACAAAAGTACATAAAAGAAATAGAGAAATAATTTTTATGTGAAGCAATACAACATACTCTCTTAAGTCATAAAGTTGCATAAATTTAGTTAAAGCACAAACTCATACAAACCCAAAGGAAAGAAACCTAGTTTAATGGACTGTATAGATAAACTAAGTCATGTTACAGATGAAACTAAATTTAGAGGATTTACAATGGACAAATTGAGAGATAGAGATTTATAGGTCATAAAAATAACCAAAAGGCCTTGGGAAGCACAAAATTCCTCTTTGGTTTTTGCCTGAGGAATTTCAAAAAGTCATTTCATAAGTCAGATTTTATCCAGGTGATATTATTATTAACAGGAAACAGGTTTCAATTAGCCAAAACATTCCAGGAAGAATATGACAATAAAATTGTGTAAAAGGAAAAATTTTAAAGCCTACATTACACAGTCAATTGCAGTGTATTCTGGTCATACAAACAAATCTTTACAAGAGCCAAAGTAAAATATACCCAGTTTTGAAAATGTTTTAATAAACCAACTATCAATAATTTTTGGATTATCCATTGTTTGGACTACCTGCTGCCTCTACAATATATCCTGAATATTGCTGACTGAAAACATCTTCTTTTGGTTTGAATGTAAACTTAGTATGAGAAGGGATTGTTTCATTTCTGAATTTTTATCCCAGTCCCTAGGACAATTCCTGATGTACTTAATAAGCACTTAATAAGTGAATATTGATTAGATTTTTTGAAATGTGATAAAAGCCTCACTGAAGTCTTTTTTTTTCTTTAGATTAAAATTTTATAATCTTATACCAAGTGAATTGGACTGAGACAGAAGATGTAGGTTCCCATTTTGGCTCCAATTAGTCTTTACACTTGGGCCTTCTGTAACACATCATGTCCTGATCTCTGGAATGAGGATGTTATCCTCTGACTTCATTATGTTTCCTCAAGCTCTAACATTCTATGATGCTGTCTTGCACCACAAGTCTTCAAATAAAAAAAAAATAAAAATAAAAAAAGGACATTAAATTTTGGGAACAATCAGTGCAGAGCATTAGCTCACTCAAATATTTTAATGAAATTAGGAGCAAGAATTTGATCCTCTGGAATTATTTGGCTTTGTTCTATTCCCTTGGTCACTGGTCATTTTCATAATCTCAGTTAGCTAACTTGTATATTTGTTATGGAGAGAACTTGACAGGGTTGGTAACTGAACCCACTTAAGTCTATCTCTTTCTCTGGAAAACAAAACAAAAGTTTTCACCCTAACGACTATATCATTATATGTGTACCTCTGTGTGTATTTGTAATTATATAGGCAACCTAATGATAAAAATATGTTCTGTAACCTATTTTATATAGAATTCTAAAAACATCATGAAATGATTAAGAAAACCAGCAAACAGTCAATGGAAAACTGAACAAACCAATAGATGGATAACTTTGCTTTTCAAAATAAGCATTATTCAGTCATGGACATTTAGAATAACTAAAATAATTAAATGAATTTCATTCAATAGAAAGCATGATATTCTTCCTGAAGGTAAATTTTACCACTTGCGAAATTTATGCTGATTGTTATACATTTCAAGAACATTTGTGAAATTATGAGTCCTTCTGAGACTAATAAGTAGAATGAATCTCCTAGTTTCTAATAGTTTGAAATTTGAAAATGGTAATAAAAATATCTCTTACACTTTTTAACTGTGATCAAGATTATGATTTTCAAAGGAATAAGCTACTCAAAATCCCCAGGAAAAGATTCTTCACAGTTCCCATCACATATCTTATGGATAGGTTAAGAATAGAGGGCAAGATTCTGCCTTCTGAGACTTCATGTTCTTTGGAGAGATCTTTGTCCTAAACACGTTGGTTTCCTTCACTTCTTTCTTAATTGGCTATGATGAAGTAAAGAAGAAAAGGGAATTACATTCTTTTTGTTACTTATTTCATCTAATGAATAGATTTTTCATTTACTTTGTAGTACAGCAGCTGTGCATGTTGGTAAAATTAGTAACTTTTCTCCTTAGTCATTTTTACTTTGTCTCTATTTTGAGTTACTCAAATGTATCTGTGATCCTAGAGATTTGGATGTTTCCTACAGTGATGCACATAACAACCCAATCATACCTGGCCATCCTCTATTGTTGGTTACGTTGACACAAAATTTGCTAAGGGGTAAGACAAAGGAAAGATTCCACCAAATGTGTTAAAGACTTTTGGCCTAAGAATATTTTCTTCGTTTCTCTGCTAATGACTTTCTTGTCTACTTTGAGTTGATAGAAACCTATAATTAGACTTCCAGAAAAAGGCAAAGAGATTTGGGGAAATGGGAGGTAAAAGAAAGAATCTTTAATAGGGAGAGAGAGGCAGAGTGGTATAGGGAAAAAAATATTGGAGCAAGAACCCTATCTTCTAGTCCTGCCTCTGTTGCTAATAAGCTTTATAAGACTGATAAAGATAACATATACATGCAGACCTTTGGTATTGCGTTTGTTTGTTTTTTTAAGTTTGTTGGCAACATTTATAATAAACAAATATTTATTGACGAGAAAGTATGAACTAGGTCCCAGGATTTTAAAAATGAAATGCTGAGCTACCTCCAAGGACACTATGTTCTATTTGGGGAGATTAGATCTATATATACATAAAAAAGTACTAACAACACAAGGCAGTAAATAATAAATGTCAAATGAATGGCATAGGCAATAAATGCTACAGTAGTCTAATGAATCGCTTGTGCCTGGGGTAGGGTGAACATGATTCATGGAAGAAGGAAGGTTTACTCTAGCCTTTAGAAGATGAGTAGGAGTTCCATAAGCACAAAGAAAAAGAAGGATGGTTAGTAAGAAGGAAAGGAATAAAATCAGAAAAAGCACAAAGGCAAAAAAAAATGCAGGAGACTATGAGAAGATTCCTTTAGGAGGGTCATTTTGTTGAGTCAACTTGCAATGGAGTCAGCAGAGATTTACAGAAATTCTAGAGTCTCTAGTGAAATGAGAGATAAAGCAATGGTGGTTATACTATAAAATCAAAGGATACTGGTAAAGAGGATTTCATAGGGCAACATTCCTAGCAGTAGTTAAAAAAAAAAAAAAAAAAAAAGGCACTATACTAGAATCATCCATAGGTGGAGAAATGAAGGCATCAGAAGTAGCCTGCTTTTACAAGAAGTTTACCAGTGAAAGAATAACAGATGGGAGAATAATTTGATAATAACTTATTTTATATGCATCATTCCATTTGTTCCTATGAGTTATATATTACAGGGGTTAGTATCTCATCTCCAAGAAGTTCTGTGATTTTCTTTTTATGATTTAGCAATCATTAGATATAGGGCTTAAAGCCACATACCCACAATGGCAAATCCAGCGCTTAAACCACTATACCACAGGATAGAAGGAAAATGTTTTCCATTTAGGAGAAGGGAGAACTGAATATGGTTATAGTCATAGAGGAGAAGTGTGAAAGTTGGAAGAGGGGAAGGTTTTTTAAGCAAAAATATTATTGTGATTTAATCAGTTTAGTTAACTCATGTAAAGTCTTCTAGGATAAATTTAGTGTAACAAATAAATACATTGGTGTGGAGAAAATTATACCAATTGAAAGATAAACTGCCTGTATCAAACTAACTCCATTTCTTTCAACTGCTCAGTTTCACCTAGAACACATTCAGAGTCTTTCATCTGGAAGGAACAGCTTCCTGACAAATGTGTTTGTATGCATATATTCTTTAAATTTGCACATTGCCTTGAATTGTGGGAATACAGTTACTCAGCAGAGAACTTTTGAAATACCAACTCAGATCAAGCAAAAGTAACTTTACATTTATTACTTGAAAAGTTTAACTCCGGAAATGCGCCTTCCATTTGAACCTGTCAGTGTAGATACTTAAAAGTCTAAGAATTTAAAATAATTATATTATATTTCTCACTAAGCAAGTACTGCCTGCCTCAAACTCCACAAATTCTTGACAGAGTCAATTTTATTAGATTACAGTGCTTCTGGAAAACACACCCCCACACACACACATAAGAAAACTGAAGAAAAAAAAAAAGGAAAAATGCTGAAAATTGCTTATGGAATGTCAATATATTAATAAAAGACAACTGTTTTCTAGAAACAGATAGCAAGTTAAAAGTATATATGGCATTACTCCTAAGGAAAACTCATCTTTCAGCGTAAGCATCATCTTTCAGTTAGAGATATGCTACTGATATAGGTACTAGCTATGTTGTCTCCTGGAGAGCTTTCTCCATCTTCAGAAAGAGGGCTTTTATGTTGAATTTTTTCCCTCAATCTTCTCAGAGACACGTGTCCTTGGCTAACAGACCCTCTGTCCTTCCTTTAAACAAAAATGTTCTGCTGCTATCATCAATAAATTCCAGTTTGAAAACTGGTAAGGAAGAAGAAAAATTATACTAAGATCTATATAAAACAGCTCCTGATGACTATATCATGTAAAGGATAGGGACTACATTTGTGCAAGGAAAGGGATGTCCTTGATAAGGAAACTCCTTTTATTAATGAAGAATACATATGAATAGACATATAAAATAATACACACTGTTTTAGTTGGCAAATCATATAAACTGAAAATCAGCCTTTAAAAATTGTGAAGCATCTTCCTTCATTGAGTGAATCAATTAACCTGTTAGTGGTTCCATTAATATAAGACCTCTTCTTACCCCAAGACAATAACAAGTGATGGCATATATGTATGTGTAATATACATTTGTATACATGTATAGATATAGATACATCTGTGAAAACCAACAGCAGAATCCCTTCTCTTAAGAAACAAGGGAAATAAAACAACTTTGTACTGAGAAGGGCATGCAAAACTCATATTAACGAGGAAAAAGACAATCAGGTCGAAAAATGGATTACGAACTTAGTGCTAGTGAAATGAGGTGTTTGATAAGAAAGATAATAACCAGAGAGTATCTAGGTATCTCAGTGATAAGAGTATTGAACCTGGAGTCAGTAGAATTCATTCTCTTGAGTTTGAATCTGGCCTCAGATACTTACTACTTGTGTGACCCTGAACAAATCATTTTAACCCCATTTGCTTCAGTTCCCCATCTGTAAAATGACCTAGAAAAGGACATTATAAACCACCGCAGTATCTTTGCCAGGAAAACCCCAAATAAGATCATGAAGAATCAGATACAACTAAAATGATTGATAAATAGAACTATCTGCACCCTATCTGCTGGAACTGAATGGGCTCTAGACCTTGGTGATGGATAAAGTCATCTAGCTGGAAGTCCTACCTCAATATAACTTATCATCATCATATTTTCTAAATATATGGTACCCCAGGAATTGGCAGGAGTAACCAAGGCAAGCCAATAACCCCAAAACACTGATAATACTTTCTACTACTTCATTCCAATAGTCTCTCTTTTCTTGGTTTTGATTTTTAAAACTATTAATAGGAAAATCATAGAATTAAGAACTGGGGAATCTAGCATCTTGTTAAAAGATAAGAGATTTTAACCTAAGTCTTAATTTTCTCATTAGAGGTCAACTAGCCCAATTCCCTAACCAATGTATGACCACATGTGTGAAAGCACTTTGGCATTTCTAAGGCAGAATATAAATATAAAATCTTATTACTGTTGACATCTTTTATAACTTTGGATTTAGAAATATTATTTGTTCTGATCACTAGTCTTTGGTCTTACCTCTGGCTCCTCTTAAAAAAAAAAAAAAAAAAAAAACCTATTGTTTCTTCAACAATCACTCCTAAAAACCCTCTCCAATGGAAAAATCTTTTACCCACTTGCCTCTATTATGAAAAGGAAAAGGGATCTCTTTTGACTTTCCTGTCTCACTGTTATTTACAGGTTACACTGGGCTAGGATTCTTCTTTCAAATTTCATGAGTTTTTATTGAATCATTGTCCTCCTATCCTTTGTGGGGCTGCCTATTGGTCTCCAGGATATTGGCTCACTTTTTAAAATTATATTAGCACCTCAATTGTTATCTTTTTTTTACCCTACCCCTAGGATCTAGTTCATATCAAAGAAGGTATTCTGCCCAACCTTGAAATGTCACAAAAATATCCATAAGGAAACTCTTTGGGGACATTGTCCATGTCCTACCATACATTCTCTAAAAGATTTTGAAGGCCTGACTCTAGCTCAAGCCTTATAAATAGATCTCAAGTGGTCTAACCATGGATTTTTAGTCTTTCTCAGAGAAAAATCTAATTTTCCTGCATTTGTTTTTCATCAAATTTTCTCTTATCTCTTCCTTTGCCAAATATTATCACTATCTCACTTGCTTCTTGCTTCTTTCCTTCTCTATAATCTCCCTCCCATCTCCCCACAAACAAGTGATCTGTGGACTAAAAAAAAAAAAAAAAAAAAAAAAATTTCCCTAAATCATTTTAGTCCCTTAAACTACTATGCCATTTCTCTCTTTCCTTTCACTGCCAAACTGTAATAGCATGGTCATATCTAAGTGTTCTTAGGAATAGGGTGATCTCTAAAGTCCAGTTCAAATCTAAAATCCTATGAAATGATATTATGACTGGGAGAAATTCATATCTTCCTGAGAAGTTATCAACCTCTCCCAAATAATTGACAATGTTGTCATGGGGAACTTCCAAGTCATCCGTGCTGCTGCCACTATAAAGTATTACAGAAGCTACAGGAAGTATAAGAAAGAGCTATCATTAAACCCAATTGAAGATCTTCAAATAGAGATCATTGAATGATTGAGAAACATATGCATCTGAGGGATCAGTTAGTTCATATTGAGGAAAGACATAATCATGTTCCCATAGTCAAGGAGGCAGAGCTACAAAAAGGAAAACTACAACTACAAACACTACTCCGAATACAGAACTGTCCCCCTCCCTCACCACACTTGCATATCTGTGAGGCTCGATCATATCTCAGATTTTACAATCACTCAAACATATATAACCCAATTCAACATTATTCATTGGTTTTATGAAAATGCAACTTTAGTCAAAACAATGTTGCAAGGGGGAAGTTTGTCTTTAACATCAAATTTAAGTGGAAGATATTTTTATAGGCAGTCAAATTGCAACCAAACTTTATTCCTTGTCACCTCTGCTAACCTCCAGGTATAACTATAGATTATAATTCTCTGATAAACCTACATACTATTTTCTCAAAATGATAGCCTATTATCCATACCTGGGAAGATATAGAACACTTTTCCAGTAGAAGAGATTAAAAAGTAGAGTTCTAGATCAGAACTTAGGGATTTAAGAGCAATATTAATCTGATACTACTTAATATACTTCCTCAGTTCCCACTGAAGGCTTTGCCTTCCGACTGCAGATCCCACCAACTGGATGTGGGTGTTAAGGGAGAGTGAAGTCAAGAATATATATTAGAACATTCAAAACAAATAGGGAAGAGAAGAAATAGAATACAGGCCAAGTCACTCACTCTGTGTCCCCCCTCCTCATGCCATCTTCACCATCTTGGTGATTCCATCAATTCCCATGGAGTCAACCTTAGACTTCTGTAGATAATTCTCATTTCCTTATATCCAGTTTTAATTTCTCCGTGAATTCTATCCCTGCACCTCCAACTTCCTTTTGCCTAAATACTTCAAATTCAACATGCTTTAAATGTTGAGTTGCAGAACTCAAGTTTCTAAAGCTGGTGGCTGAAGGGAGACTTTGAGTTTCACCCTAAAGTCATCTCTCCTCCAAATGTCTGTTTTGCTAATGATGCCACAATTTTCCCATTCATACAGTTTTGAAACTATACTGAATCAGTTGCTAGATCTTACCTAATCAGTATTTCTTGAATTCATTTTCTTCTCTCTATATAATCAATATCCTATTTCAGGTCCTCATCTTCTGTTGTCTGAATTTTCTTAATGACCTTCTAATTGGTCTCCATGCTTCCAGACCCTCTCCCTTTCCAGCACATCCTTCACAGAAAATGTTATAACAGTCTAATTTATAAGTCTGAACATGATATAATCCTGCTCAAAAAACATTCAATGGTTCCTTCTTATCTCTAGGATAAAATACCAAACTCCTATGTGA